>NC_053423.1:13095429-13422929 GCF_016859285.1 Xiphias gladius | reverse complement strand
TATTCACCTCAAGAAAGAAGAGCAGCTTACCAATGAGACCAGAGAGCTGCTCCAGAAGCAGATCCGCATCCTTCTCGACAAACTGAGGTCAGACCATCCGAGTTCTTTCTGAATCAATCCTGTTGATTTTTCATGTAATAATAACTTCATGTTAATATCATCCACTAAATTTAAAGGGTTTTCCTGAACCGTATGTCCATATTGTGTTAATCTTTTGGGTTTTAATTGTTACAAAACAGACTGAATAAAATAGTAGGGACACCTTAATGCTGAGCTGACATCCAAATTTTTCTTCATCTTCAAACATTCTCAGAGATTTCAAGGCTTCAGTCACTTTGAAGTGCAATTATTACAGAAAACGAGGAATTCAAGCCTCAGTCTGGATTTTTGCTACAGTTTTGTACCAGTCTGGAAACCGTGACCTATATAGAATCTGATTTGGATTTAAAACGTGATCTGAAATCTGCTTCTGTTGCATCTCACCTTGTTTCCTAATCCTCCCTCCAGCTCTCTGAAGGAGGTTCGCACTCAGCTCCTGGCAGATTTTCAGGACAAGGGCCAAGCCATCGAGGTCACCACCAAATGCATCAAACACAGGGTCAACCCCCCGAGCTCCAGGCTCCCTGCCGCTCAATACAAGCCCGACCTCGTCAGCTATGACAAGTGGCTGTCCCACTGCAGGGAGCTGAGGCTGATGGCTGGTAACCTGATTAAAGACTCGTCTACCTTCAGGGGAAACCTGCGGTTCACCCTGGCTAATGTAAGACAACACTGCCACTACCTAAATTCTAAAGCTCACTTGAACACCAGCTTTTAGGGAAAGAGAGCTACGAACATTTTTATGTAAAGCTTCTGTCAGTGTGAGAATGTGCATTCTTCTTGATCTCCAAATGAATGTGTGAACCCTAAAATCTGGGTTCCAGGCTTCATTCAGCTAAGTAACAGGAGAGGGGAGATTACACTTAGACTGAAGTTACGCCATAAAGGATAATTTTGCTATTTTAACCCTTGTTTTTTCTTTCCATTCTGATCGACATTTTGTCAGTTCTTCATCATATAGCCAGAGTAATATTTTTAGTTGGTCCAGAAATATGAACTATGCATGCTTGTCTCTCATCTCCTTGCCGGTGTGTGTGACGATGCAGATGAAAATTGCCCAAGAGCGCCAGCGCCGCAGAAAGCACCACTGACTCACTGAGGAGAGAGATCAACGAGCTGAGCAAGGTCCAGAATAAAATGATGTGGGAGAGGAAGCAGGTCAGTCAAGTGAATTTTAGTCACAATTCACACAGCCTACCATCCACGGGTTGATTCTACTCCACTTTATGAGATGGTTACTCATTATTTTATGGCTTTCTTTAATCTCCAGATGAAGGATGAGATTTCTGATCTGACCAAGGACATTCAGAAATTGATGGGTCAGATATGGAACTGTGACTCCAAGCTGCATCAGGCCACCCAACGCCTGGACATCCTCAACCAGAGACCTGGACGTGAGCACTGCCTGGACCAGGTAAGTGGCTCACTCAACAGCTGAGATATGATACGGTTGCAGTCAGAAACACAGAAATGAAATAGCCTTTCAGATCTTAGTTGTTGTCACTTTGGAAACGTGGCGGCTTTAACCTTCTTTTTTTCTGTTCCTCCTCCAGCCCTACATCAGCCTCACACTGGAGAAACATGACCTGGCAAAGATGGTGGCTGGACTTAACCCAGTACTGAAGCGCCCCAGTAAGTCTGTCTAGCAGTAGCTATAGCCCGTCACCTAATGTCTTACTTTTAAATATTTTGACCCTCTTCCGTAAGATATCCTGAATGTATCCATTTTCATGTTAACCCTCAATTCTAGGCGGACTTGAAGGTTGCACGCAGGCGTCTGAAGGTTCTGGAGGACAAACTGATCACAAATGCTCATAACCTGAACGTGGAGCAGAAGTGCCAGAACCTGCACCAAAGTTTCCTGCCTGCGCCGACACCACCGTGGTCCTGGCCAAAAAGGCCACGGGCCGCTCCAGCCCTCGAGCCTACTTACAGTAGAGCCTGGCGGAGTGCATTAGCACTCTGCTGCATCCCTGTGGTCTCTTCCGTGCAGTGTTGTAAAATGTAATAAAAAGTCTCAAAGCAAAAATGATATTGGCTAGTTGAGAATCTGTAGGTACCCATCTTTGTTTTCTGCTGGGGATCGAGGCCCCTGTGATTTTGAGTGATAATGTGTTTTTGTTGCATTTTCCCAAAGAAGAACTTGGTGAGTTTGGCCCAGAAACCAAATCATCTAAAAGTTCATTCAGGGGGTTGATGCAACAAACTGTCTCGTGGTTATTTATTTAGGATTTTTAAAAGTCACATTACCAAAAAGCAGCTGACACACAGTGAATGTGGGGTCTCCTGGGCAGTTGGCTGCTTCCCCCTGTTGTTTACAGTATTTTTAGCCTGAAAATATTTAAATTTGAAGACTTTCAGGAAAAACCCCAAGTGAATAAATGGTTTAGTACTTCACCGCCACCACTTCACTCCCGGACCGGGCAGTGTGAGATGCTTTGAATCAGCATTTAGACTTTAATGTCGGAAGATTAAAATCTACAGACAATAAAACTGAAGAGTAAACTGAAATAATAAAATATCAAAAAAAAAAAAAATTAAAAGAATAGAACTTCTGCTGGTGTTTGGGAATGGGTGGCTGAGAGGTTGCGGGTCTGAGTTTTTAAAGTCCCCTCTCGGCG
Source organism: Xiphias gladius (assembly GCF_016859285.1). Classification (NCBI taxonomy): domain Eukaryota; kingdom Metazoa; phylum Chordata; class Actinopteri; order Istiophoriformes; family Xiphiidae; genus Xiphias; species Xiphias gladius. Next base: position 13,420,209 of record NC_053423.1, on the reverse strand, counting down.
ACCTGAGAAGAGTCTGCAAGCACACCTGGCGAAGTGTATCAGCGCCGCATCCGAGGTGTGGGGATACCCAATGTAAAGTGCCAAAAGCTTATAGTGGATTTTAGGACACGCGATAATAATCATCCTATGACGTAATACATATATACATCGGGCATGAGAGGTTTACGGGCACTCGTCTCAGAGACGATGAAAACAGGTGACAAGTAGAAGGTAGCGCAAGTATGGTAGACAACAGACTGTGATGAGATCCAGGAAGTGGGCAGGGGCGAATTGATTTACAGCTTGAGGGGAGATGGGACAACGAGCAGGAGGAGGAGGAACAGCCTGACCCGAGAGTAGAAGAGAATGTAGCAGGATTGGATGACCTTGGCATAGCTTTCGGACTGGCAGATAACATAGGCAGAAAACCAACCCTAAGATCAGACACGCACAAGAAAGCTATTCAAGGGCATCACCAATTCCCACTGATAACGTCAGGGGAGGATGAGATACAAGCCGTTTGGTATAGGGGATGTGCGGGCGATAGTGGATAAACTGCCCCGGTGGCTGAGGGAGGAATTTGTGGCTGAACCAATTAGACCGTTTAACTGCGGGACAAAGACTGGCCTTGGGCGACTTTAGGGCAGTGGTAGCGCTGCCTAACGAGGGGTGGCGTCATGGATCTCGAGAGAGAAGTCGGCACCAGTAGGATTGGAGATGACATACCACTGACGTGTGATTACAGACATAGGGCGGGCTATGAGAGAAAAATATCCACTTCCCAGCGCAGCAATAATGCCCAAAATGAAATGGGATCCCAAACAGAACCCCCGTGAGTACATAGATCAGGGAAAAGACACACGGCTTAAATATACTGGCCAACATCCAGGAAAAGCAGGGACACAGAGAGGAGTGGTTCAGACAGGCAGTATTAGAAGGTGTCCCTGAAGAAGTCAAAACAGCTATGATAAGCAACCCTGATCTGCCTGGGAGTGATTCACATGTGGGAGCGCCATCTCATGCACCACTTATCTCGAGCACAAGACACATGCGAGAAGGAACAAGATAACATTAAAGAATTGCAGACACAGCTGCTCAAACTGCAACATACTGAAGCTAGACAGAAAACACAAGAGAAGAATAGGAAGAAAGGAGAGCCCATAAAAATAATGATGACAGCTGAACAAAATCAGAACCCCGACCTGTACCCCGTTCCGCCTTGGGTGCCACCACCATTGCAGCAGCAGAGGGGCTATAGTGGGGGGAGCATGAGGACGGGCGGACGAAGGGGAGGCGGAAGGGGTGGACCTGCTCAGCCGGGGGGAGGCCGTTGCTACTACTGTGAAGAAATAGGACTGCCCCCACCTGAGAAAAAAGGAGGAGGCAGGGGAGGTCCAGCTGGAGGAAGAGGTGGGCGGTCCAGAGGCAGGGGATGGGCATCATATGGGCCGCCTACCGAGGCAGAGCCATATAGAACCAACATGCCGGCCGTCCACTGGGAGCCACCTGAAGAGTGGGATCCTCAGTACCAGTGACACGCCCCACAGAGAGACTCTGGCAGCACTACCACGGCAGATCCAATGCTGTCAGTACAAGTCGAAGAGCAGACTCTGCCATTTTTGGTTGACACGGGAGCCACCGTCTCTACCATGAAGGCGGTGCCTCCTGCTTCCTTTTCGGATTAATCCATCACACTAATGGGGTTCTCTGGGGAATAGCAGACTCTGCCGATAACCAAGCCACTACGAACGCAGTTGGGGAAACAATCTCTGACACATCCTTTTGTGCACTCACCCGCCGCCCCCCTGAATTTATTGGGAAGAGATCTGTTGGTGAAATTAGGGGCGTCGATAATGTGCAGTGCGGATGGTTTGGTGGTCACTCTACCGGATGGAACGAAACTGCCATGTTTGGGGCAAGCCACCTCAGGTCAGTACCTCCTACAGCCTGTACACGAACAGTACGCTGACATCTACTGGGGCCTGTTACAGCCGGACACGGTTGAGCGACGAGGTATCCTCTGGGCATACATGCTGTGGAAACCCTGGATCGCCCTCCTGGAGCCCTATATCTCCCCTCCTGATCCCCCTCACGTCACCCTCTTTTACGACAGGCTGCCGACAGATTGGTATCAGGACCAATTCCAGGAACAACTGGATGGTCATGAATGGACGATTGAATCACAAAATATTTATGTGGCACCCCAGGGCGTGGCGGCAGCGGTCAAATTGACTCCCGAACAGGCTGCATGGTACAGGATGGGGGATGAAGCGTCCCCACATGTCTCATTAGCTCTACACCCCGCACATCAGGCCAAAGAACTAGGGGGTATAGTAAAAAGGGCACAGGAACAGGCGGATTGGGTACAAACAACCATCCCACAGGTACACTACTCTCCCGCTTCACGTACGTATCGCATAAATATCAATGCCACCGACACAGCAACCATGGAACACACACATATCACACGTCAACATGGTAGGGAGAAAACAGATCATCACCTGGCAGCACACATGATTGAGTCACTCCCTCAACGATTATGGGCTCAGAGCCCTACTGATGTAGTATGGGCTGGGCACTGGAGAGCACTGGGCTGGCTAGCTCAGAACCTAAGATCACCACTAACGGGGCAGAATAATCCCCTGGTGACAAAATAGGTAACAGGGTAGTCCACCCCTGTTACCGAAGCAAGAAGACGTCGAAAGGGGGAAAGGGAAACAGCGCTCCCTTCCTGCATGTAGCAAAACCGCGCTACCCACGCAAGAATTAAAAGCTAGAAAAATTGATTCAATGTCGCCGGCTCAGCTTAGCATTTGTATTTTCTGTTGGATAATTGTACTCATGGTGTTTGGCTGGGGCTTAAGTAGATTGCTATTGACAGGGCACACCCGCTTATAAGTACATATAGAAAAAACAGGGGGACGACATTAACAGTGTGTGCCGTAGATGCCTGTCAATAATACTAAGTACTGGGAGTTGGGGCTTTGACACAAAGGGTTGGCCGCCTGGAAAACCAAGGAAGATAACATTGTAAATAATAAAGGCTTTCGCTTGCTTGGCACATATATTCCGGCGTACGCATAAAGGTATTAAGTGTCGCTATTTCCCGGCGTAGGCTAGGATGCGTTTATACGGCAATCCCCGGCTATTGGCATGGCTGACAGCCCTGTCAGTTAGATTGATTGACACTGCGATTCAGGGAAGAACGCAGGCCATGATGCCACCGCTCCTGCCCTTAGAGGAGCACATAGAAGTAACCGACAACAAAGTTAGGCTTAGGGTCGTGGGTGACTTTTTGAGTGATCTCTTTGCAGAGATCAAAAGGGGGAATTGTGGGGATACCCAATGTAAAGTGCCAAAAGCTTATAGTGGATTGTAGGACACGCGATAATAATCATCCTATGACGTAATACATATATACATCGGGCATGAGAGGTTTACGGGCACTCGTCTCAGAGACGATGAAAACAGGTGACAAGTAGAAGGTAGCGCAAGTATGGTAGACAACAGACTGTGATGAGATCCAGGAAGTGGGCAGGGGGAGGATCCAGCGAAGACAGTACTTAAGACACCACTAAAAGATAACGAGTCAGATCTCTCTTGTTACCACTTTGAATGCATATGCTCTATGCTGTAACGGAGGGATCTCCGCACTTTGCAAACTGCGTAATAAAACTGAGTGCACTGTCTACAGTCGTCTCTGTCTGTGTGTTCCTTGCTGCATCAACGTTCATGGGGAGTGGAAATAGTTACCACTCAACACTGGTAACCTGATTAAAGACTCTTCTACCTTCAGGGGAAACCTGCGGTTCACCCTGGCTAATGTAAGACAACACTGCCACTACCTAAATTCTAAAGCTCACTTGAACACCAGCTTTTAGGGAAAGAGAGCTACGAACATTTTTATGTAAAGCTTCTGTCAGTATGAGAATGTGCATTCTTCTTTATCTCCAAATGAATGTGTGAACCCTAAAATCTGGGTTCCAGGCTTCATTCAGCTAAGTAACAGGAGAGGGGAGATTACACTTAGACTGAAGTTACGCCATAAAGGATCATTTTGCTATTTTAACCCTTGTTTTTTCTTTCCATTCTGATCGACATTTTGTCAGTTCTTCATCATATAGCCAGAGTAATATTTTTAGTTGGTCCAGAAATATGAACTATGCATGCTTGTCTCTCATCTCCTTGCCGGTGTGTGTGACGATGCAGATGAAAATTGCCCAAGAGCGCCAGCGCCGCAGCACCACTGACTCACTGAGGAGAGAGATCAACGAGCTGAGCAAGGTCCAGAATAAAATGATGTGGGAGAGGAAGCAGGTCAGTCAAGTGAATTTTAGTCACAATTCACACAGCCTACCATCCACGGGTTGATTCTACTCCACTTTATGAGATGGTTACTCATTATTTTATGGCTTTCTTTAATCTCCAGATGAAGGATGAGATTTCTGATCTGACCAAGGACATTCAGAAATTGACTGGTCAGATATGGAACTGTGACTCCAAGCTGCATCAGGCCACCCAACGCCTGGACATCCTCAACCAGAGACCTGGACGTGAGCACTGCCTGGACCAGGTAAGTGGCTCACTCAACAGCTGAGATATGATACGGTTGCAGTCAGAAACACAGAAATGAAATAGCCTTTCAGATCTTAGTTGTTGTCACTGTGGAAACGTGGCGGCTTTAACCTTCTTTTTTCTGTTCCTCCTCCAGCCCTACATCAGCCTCACACTGGAGAAACATGACCTGGCAAAGATGGTGGCTGGACTTAACCCAGTACTGAAGCGCTCCCAGTAAGTCTGTCTAGCAGTAGCTATAGCCCGTCACCTAATGTCTTACTTTTAAATATTTTGACCCTCTTCCGTAAGATATCCTGAATGTATCCATTTTCATGTTAACCCTCAATTCTAGGCGGGACTTGAAGGTTGCACGCAGGCGTCTGAAGGTTCTGGAGGACAAACTGGTCACAAATGCTCATAACCTGAACGTGGAGCAGAAGTGCCAGAACCTGCACCAAAGTTTCCTGCCTGCGCTCGACACCACCGTGGTCCTGGCCAAAAAGGCCACGGGCCGCTCCAGCCCTCGAGCCTACTTACAGTAGAGCCTGGCGGAGTGCATTAGCACTCTGCTGCACCCCTGTGGTCTCTTCCATGCAGTGTTGTAAAATGTAATAAAAAGTCTCAAAGCAAAAATGATATTGGCTAGTTGAGAATCTGTAGGTACCCATCTTTGTTTTCTGCTGGGGATCGAGGCCCCTGTGATTTTGAGTGATAATGTGTTTTTGTTGCATTTTCCCAAAGAAGAACTTGGTGAGTTTGGCCCAGAAACCAAATCATCTAAAAGTTCATTCAGGGGGTTGATGCAAGAAACTGTCTCGTGGTTATTTATTTAGGATTTTTAAAAGTCACATTACCAAAAAGCAGCTGACACACAGTGAATGTGGGGTCTCCTGGGCAGTTGGCTGCTTCCCCCTGTTGTTTACAGTATTTTTAGCCTCCAAATATTTAAATTTGAAGACTTTCAGGAAAAACCCCAAGTGAATAAATGGTTTAGTACTTCACCGCCACCACTTCACTCCCGAACCGGGCAGTGTGAGATGCTTTGAATCAGCATTTAGACTTTAATGTCGGAAGATTAAAATCTACAGACAATAAATCTGAAGAGTAAACTGAAATAATAAAATATCAACAACAAAAAATTAAAAGAATAGAATTTCTGCTGGTGCTTGGGAATGGGTGGCTGAGAGGTTGCGGGTCTGAGTTTTTAAAGTCCCCTCTCGGCGACCTGAGAAGAGTCTGCAAGCACACCTGGCGAAGTGTATCAGCGCCGCATCCGAGGTGCGAGGCGGCGTTTTGGAGCGTGTGTTCTCCCCGAGGGTCACCTCTTTGACCGGGTCGCGTTTATTGTAGCAACGGCCGCATAGCAACGCACCGGGTCCCAGGAGACTGTCTGTCCTTGTGTGTGAAGGAATTCCAGGCTACAAGGGTCAGTATACGGAGGGGGAAAAACACACACACACACACCGAGGGCGTAATTAAAGCTGACACTTTCTGACTTTTATGGACTTCTTTCACATCGTTGCTTTGAGGTCAACATGGGATGCGGCAGCTCCGCAAACACCGCGGTCCAACCGCTGACGCCGGAGGAGGCGAACGGAGACGAGGTAAAGCTCCGTGTCACACGACCCGCCACTTTTTTCGTCAGCTAAAAACTGTGGAGCGGAGTTTAAAACGGGAGCATTTTTCTACAACAATATCCAAGAAAAGTACTACGGTTATCCACATTTAACGTCCCGGAGTCGCTATTGAAGTAACGTACCTAGGAGCCGTTACAGGTTTTGCGCCGAAATCTGTGAGAATTAAATTCTGACCCTCGGGGAAGAGTTGACCACATATTAACTAGCAACTGACAAATAGCCTTTTTTTTCCCTCCTATCTTACTAACGTTACTGAGTAATCCTTTTAGTCCGAGTTGTCTCAATAAGGCGTGTGACGATGTTAAAAACAAACTTTTGGTGGTTATAAACTATAGCCAGTGGTGGAAGATGTATTTCAGGTTCTTTACCTAATTAAAAGTAGCAGTATCACAATGTAAACAAAGTCCTGTATATTATTAGCAAGGTGAACTTAGAGTATCAAAAGTAAAAGTGCCCATTGTGCAGACATTCATTTACCTATTAATGATGATTTAATTGAGATATTTTTTACTGAATGAGAATAACTATATGTTGCAGATTCAGAAGTTCACCCCAATTGTTCTACTTTATTCTATTTTATTTAAGTAATTCATTAATTTATAAGATATAAAATGTTAAGGCAAGTATAATTGATTGCATGAAAATGACGCCAACTGAAAAAGATTTAGTAAAAGTACAGCTACATTATCAGCAAAACACTTAAAAATATCCAAAGTAAAAGTGCTCTTTATGCAGGTTCATTTTAGTGTGTCTTATATTAATAATAATAATAATATTACTGGATTATTATTACTGATCCATTGATATTTTGTAGCTGGTCAAGGCTGAGCTGATTTTAATGACTTTATATGATGTTGGGTAGTTTAATTAACTGTATCATATTAGAAAATATAAGATGATAAAATTCGTACCCTGATTATATCGATCACATAATCATGTTTTGTTTGTAAAGTCTTAAACTGCAAAGTAACTACAGAAAAAGTAATTTAAACAAAAAACAATTTTCACAAAGAAAACAGATATACCATAACAACTATAATAACTGTCTTGAAACTGTACTGTAAATGTACATGGTTACTTTTCACCGCTAAATGTAGATCAATTTACTAATCAGCTCACAGATTTTCACAGGTCACGGAGTGCACTGTTACACCAGCACCATTGTTGCTTTTTACCATCCAATTTTGAGAAGCTGTTTAAAGTCGGTGGTATTTCTCAGGATGTCTAACACCATGTCATAATCACCACGATATAATTAATATAACCGCCTATGCTCAAAATCTGAGATGATGTGATTTGTTGGGGTTACCTGCTGTATATCATTATTATTGTTCGTGAGTTACTGTGTTCATGACAGTGTTTCAACACACTGATGCCACCATGACAACATCATGTCTGGTATACCATGCAGAATGGAGTCAGGATGTAAAAACGAACAATGGGGCCAAGAATTAGTGTCTTTTGATTTAGTTTTTCAGCATTCATAATGTGTCTGTGTCCTGTCAGGATGAGACAGGAAGTAAAATCGGTAGTCGAGGAGACTCTGCCGTGTCAAAGGGCACCACAGACAGCGGGGTGGTGATGGAGAACAAGGAGATCACCGTGTTACCTGGAGCAGTGCCGGGAAAACTCCCTCCTCTAACATCTGGGTGTGTGAGAGAAAGTGAGGCAGACACACTTACACAAGACGGTGGGTGTGTTCGACAAACCTGCTGTATGAAACAGACCATGTCGAAATGCAGAAAAAAATTCCACTACACGCATCAAAGGTGTTTTTATTTTGTGTGTGCCCCAGCAGCCAGCCCAGGAATGCTGCAGCAGGACAGCACAGTCCAGGATCGTCAGAAGTCCAGTGAGATCCTGGAGGAGCTCCTGAACCAGGGCATCATCGCAGTGGGAAAAACCAGAGAGAGGAGCAAAGGGGCTGGAGAGGCCTACAGCATCATGGTGGGTACTTAGTGCACGCTGGACAGTGTGGGAACAGCCTAACAGGCCTACTATCTACCATCCTTTAACAAGGTGAATTTCATCTGGGTAGAACAGGGGGCTATAATATCAATTCTGCAATGAGAGACTAGACATGTTCTTGTGCTTTGTCGTAATTTTGTGATACTGTGCAAACTTAAAAGCTGCATTACATTTTCCTGAACTCATCTTAGAGTTCTAGTTGAGTTAGATGAAAAAACTATACCTCTTCTTATGTAGTGTTAGTCTTTTTTTGTGTTAATATATTTTAAAGTCTCCAACTGACCATCATATTACTGATATTTGATTTTATCATATTTGTCCAAGTTGCTATTCAGGCTGAGAACAGACAATGCTGCTTTCGATGGCCGAGTTCAGTGAATTTATTTTCAGATCTGATGTTAGCAGGACTATAACATTACTTAACTAATGGCCAGAGAAAGCAGCTCCCATAACATCCTCATAAAGCATTCCTGTTGCTCTCTCCTTTCTCCCTTTCTAAATTAAGAAAGAAAATATTCAGTGAGACCACACTGCCCAGTCTTATACCAGCATGTCTAAATTAGCTGTTGTCCATATAGTCTGCTGAGAGTTAATTGTATTAATGACACAAAGTAAGTAGTTCCCACTGGTTGCTATATTAAAAACAAATGCATTCCACTTAGATGAACCAGTACCAGGGTCCTGATTTTGTGTATACTGGCTCACTATCATGGTTTACCGGGACCTTTGAAGGAACTTAGCAACGACTAACTAAATTTGTTTCACCTGTGCTTTCCTGCTATAACAAGTCGAAATGTCAAACTTCACAAAGGAGCAAAATGTTTTTGCTTAGATTTGAATTTTTCAAGATCTTTCTGGAGCTGCCTCTTCACCATCCAAAATTGATTTCAAATCTTTTTTTCTGCTGTGAGTAGCGTTTTCATTTCCTTCGTGTATTGCATTGTGAGATAATAGTGTATATTAACAGCAGACTAAAAAATCAAACATATTTAGTAAGCGATCTGTCTGGTTTTTCAGTATAGTTGGTTTGGTCACTTTTCCAGTTTTAACACTACATACTCAAAACCTGTGTAGAACCAGTATGTAGTGTGGATTCGGGGCATGCTGAGTGCGACGGCGAGCCAGTCAACACCAGGAGCCTGAAGATGAGGCAGCTATTCAGCCATAATTAGTCTCATTATTTATACTTGTGCTTTTCCTGCTGTGACAAAATGTCCTCTGTGAAAAAGGACTATTGACCCTACTGTCCACCACACACAGGTAGTACGATGCCTTTCCACTGAAGATAATATAAAATGTAAGGCCCACTATATTTATATGATTCCTAATGCTGTACTGTACTTGTAAGCTTGGTGATCATTTAGCTATCAATGTTCCATCCTCAATGAGTGAATGAAAGAGCGAGTGACGTGCCCCAGAGGAATATACAGTCTAAAGGCAATTTATAAAATTTATTATAAAGTAATAAAGTTCAATAAAGTATGTAGCAGGGCATTGATTTGTGATGGTAAGTTATCTCTCACATGTAGTTGAGGTCAGTCAGATTCACTGTCATTGAACCTGCAGTGTTGGGATTGCGTGTTCTCTGTGTCCCTCTGCTGTTTGTGTGTGTGTATCAGCTGGATGACAGAGATGTGGTCAGGCGAAGGCCTCCTGCAAGACTGGAGTCTCTGAAGGCCAAAAAGGTGCAAAGTCTCCCCAGCAGAGAAGAGATTGAGGAGAAGATAAGACTTGCTGAAGAGAGACGCAAGGTACAGTGTGTGTTTGTATAGTATGTGTTTATGTTTGTGTTTATGTTTGTGTGTGTGTGTGTGTGTGTGTGTGTGTGTGTGTGTGTGTGTGTGTGTGTGTGTGTGTGTGTGTGTGTGTGTGTGTGTGTGTGTGTGTGTGTGTGAATACCTCTGCTCTTTCTTTCTCTCCCTATCACAGTTAGTCTCATTTTTTTCTCTCCTACACACTCGTCTGCTCCCTCCCTTCTCTCTCAGTTAAGGGAGGACGAGCTCAAGACGCGTTTAAGGACCAAGTCAGCGCGTGCTCGTGTCCGCGCCCCCATCTCCAGCACAGAAGAAGAAGAGGACACATCCCTCACCCCTGTGAAGCCGCTACATTCACCTCTCACCCATGACCCGACTGCGTCTCTGCTGTTTCACAGCCAGATCACATGCAGGGAGGCCGAGGGAGGAGAGAGTGCGAGAGAGGCTGGAGCTGACAGCAGAGAGTGTGATAAAGGTAGAGCAGAGAAAGGACAAGGGCAGGAGAAGGGCGGAGTGAGTGGAGATAACAGAGGGGCAGGTGCAGAGTGGGCGAGTGAGGATGGTGATGAGGAGGAGGAAGAGGAGGAGCTGAACCAGGTTGAAGAGCTCCGGGCAGGGAAGCTCCTCACTGCCTCAGGGGAGCTGGAGAGTGATTTTAGCTATCAACATGCAGAAGACAAAGAGGAGACGTTTTAAATTATTACATGAGTGAGCCATTAATCAGCACTACAAGAAAAAAAGAGAAAGAGAGCCAAAACAATTCCTGTTGCACAGAGGAGAAGCCTGTTGAAACATGTGAAAAAGATAGAAATACAATCGGATATATTGTATGGAGAGAAATTGACAGATGTAATTAAGCTGTGAGTGGACTGTTAAAATTAAACTGATGTGGAGGTGAACTGCGTTTTCACCAAAAAAAAAAAAAAGCATAATTTCCACTGCAGGAAAGCACATTGGCCCATAAACTGTAACAAATTAATATGAGGGGTTTCTTTCCAATGCAATGTAATTTACCTCAGTGAATGCTTTAATAAATATGACCAAGACTTAATGCTCTCGCCAACATACCAAATGGATTTTTGTTTTACATTTTATTTGTGGAAAAATGGTATTGATACCTCCACCAAGGAGGTTATGTGATCACCTGTGTCTGTCTGTCTGTCTCTCTGTTTGTTTGTGTGACTGTTTGTCAGCAGGATTACTCAGAAACTACTATAACAATTTGCACCGACCTTGGTGGAGGGATGGGCCACGGGCCAGGGATGAACCCATTACATTATGGGGCAGATACAGATCATTTACCATAAATTTGAATTTTTTCCTCATAAGTCTGGTGCATGTTGTTTGACGTTGGCCTGGGCAGAGGTCCGCCCTCTACTGAGCGCATTTTCTGGTTAAATTTAATTCAGCATGTAAAGGGTGTACTTTGGGCAGTTGTTCTGTTGGACGTAAGATGGCGCTGTTTCAGTAGGTTGAAGTTGAGTTAACAGCTCTCTGGTGCACCTCATCTATAAAATAAGCTATTAGGATAAGGAGGAGGTTTTTGCAAAACGGGAGGACGTGCCTTGTTTTGAACAGATGTGTAAGGTCAGGTTGTTATTGATCAATAAAGTTCCCATATTTCCCTGCGTGTAGCTCGTGTGAAAGAGGGGGTGTGCTCAGCGATTTGTAGGAATCCAAAAATGTAAAACTTTATGAAATTCCCTCATTAACCAGAGTAAATTTTAACTCTTAGATTTCTTTTTCTTTTTTTCTGAGCGAGGTTGGTGGAGTTGAGTGCGACCTTGGTGTGACTGTGCTGTGGATATTCAGCTGTTCCAGTGACCTTTGACCTTTAGCTTTTCTCTGCCTGACAGGTGTGTGCTGAAGCCAGATGGGTGACAAGAGTTACAGTTTCAGCTCCCCAGGAAAACGTCCCTTGTCTTGCATAAATTGAAAAAAAATCCCAGTTTGATATGTTAACATGCAAACGGGTCCAGCTAACATGGGGAGCCACATTTGAAGTGTTAAATGTGTCTGGTGATGATTGCTGACACATTTATCCTACAAGATATTCCCAGTACGTGTAATGTGGAGTTATCCGTTTGCATATTTCTAAAGATTATTGGTAAAGAACATATAATTAAAGTTTTTAAATTGTGCCACAGCCATTTACCGTAAAACTATAAGAGAATTCGGACTCGTCAACGAGCTGCAAACGAGTAGAGACAACGAGGGGATGCAACCCGACCGGATCCCCATTGTTGAGCCTGGGAAACTCGATATTGATCCCCTTTCAGGACTCCAGTCAGACTTTAGAGGACGTGTGGCTACATTAATAAAATAGTGAGTGAACGGAGACACTGCAGAAAGAAGCTCTATCAGGTTGCATTTGATTGTGACCTGGAGTTCTGCCGTGGCAATTCACATTCAGGATGGATGAGACAGGGTTTATATGGACCCTGGCCATCCTTTCTCTTTAAGAATACAGATTTAGGTTGTAGTTTTTATTATTAGCTTACAAAGAGCTTATTGGATCAGCCTGAAAACAAATCTTAACATTGTGGGAAAACACATCCGAGGACCGATTAGGATCATGTGTTTAAGTAGTAGTGTGCTGATCCGCATCTCAATTACACACATATGATTGGTCATTAGTGTCCATTATAAAAATGGACGGTTAAGTGACTTAACTTCATTGGCAAGGTACGTCAAAAGACACATGATTATGTTCCCACTGCAAATGTGTCAACGCGCGGTGTTCGATGCAGTGACAGGGTAAATGTAGGCCAGGCCCTGAGCCATGAATGATTAAGAGCAGCGTTCCCTCTCACATTACTGGAGGTGACTTACTCATCCCGGCCGCTCAAAAGGAGATCCAGAGATCCAGCAGTCAGCCCAGTGCGGAGCAGGCCAAGCATCGCAAGTTATTTTAATCACCGATGTCCAGATAGAATTAATCTGTGGCTGTTGTTACTTGATCCTCAGCCTCCACGATAAACGTCTGACGCACGGCGCACTTGTCGCTTTTGAACTTGGTTCTTCTCACCTGATTTAATTATTCAAATGCGATCACCATCTTGTTCAGATAAAAGGGGGCTGATTCAGCCAAACGTTTTCATCTCAAGGACCCTAAAAGAGATGTGAGATGGAGCCACAATTGTTAAAGTTTTGTCCCGAGGTGTCAGATGTGATTTTTCAAAACCCGTTGTGGGTTCGTTATAGCAGTGGAGCCCGTGATCTTAAGACTTTTAAAGTGGGGGAACCTTTAAAAAGAAGAAAAACATTTTTAAGGAAAATCGGCACCACAATATCAAACTCCGGGCACCGACTTTATGCTTTATGCTCGCTGCAAGGACACAGAAACTTGTCAAAACGCTGCCCCCCCACCCCCACAAGTGGACTGTCTGCATCACTGCTCACTGTGATGTGTCTGTCCCCGGGCTGTGCTCAGTCCCTGACCGGCTGTTTATATAGGGGGCCTAATCCATGCCGGCCTATAGAGAGACAGAACGGCCCTTTTCCACGGCGAAGCCCAGGCCTGATCTACGTTTTATCTGACCACAAAGAGAAAAGCCCAAAAATCATCATCAAAAAAAAAAAAAAAAATCATGTTTATTTATGAGGTTTAAATCGCACAAACATTCCCGGTGCGTTTGATTATTTATCACACGAATCACCCTACATCTGCTCTCTCAGGTCTCTGCTCCTCTTAGCATCCAACATACCATCAGTACGGATCAGGTCTTGATTAATTAAAAGTGATTCTGGAAAAAGAGAGGGTTTTTTTTGTTTTTTTTTTTGGTGTGAAGGAGCTCCAGTGTTTCACACGGCAGGCTTCCCAGCTGTTTGTGCGCGCTGGTGGGCGGGCAGAGATGGACTCAAAGCTGGGTGGAGTTAGGAGCAGCGCTTTTAGGAATGGGTCCCACAGCTATTTAGTTAGACAGCAGAGTTACCAAGAAGAGCTGGAAACACCTGATGGTCTCTTTGGGACAATCCGCTCCATACAACTCTCCTCTTAACTGTCGGAAGATAAATCTACCTCCAGGCTTCATTTTTGTCGAGTTGATGTTTTGTTTTCTCTTCTGAAAAAAAAGTTACAGAGCCAGCTGATCTCTCTCTCTTCTTTCTTCATCCAAAGAATTACCGATAAGGAGACATTGCACTATTCTTTTTTTATTTGTTCCTATTTATTGCATTTTGCACTAACGATGCACACCACGCAAAAGGACACGACCTATACGAAGATTTTTGTCGGGGGTCTTCCCTACCACACCACGGATTCAAGTCTCAGGAAATATTTTGAGGTGTTTGGTGAGATTGAAGAAGCGGTGGTCATTACCGACAGACAGACCGGCAAGTCTAGGGGTTATGGATTCGTAAGTATCGCTCAATAACACGTTTATTATGTTTAGACCGACTTCTAAAACATTTTACGCACGTAGGAAAATCCTGACACACGTCCCCTGTTCGTGTGCGCGGCGGCTGCTGCCTTTCACAACACCACAACGAACATTAACATATTTGCAGTCATGGGATGTTTATGTTTTCATAAGCAGGCCCCGTTTAAATTTGTCACTGGCTTCTGTTGCAATCTCGCACCCACCAACTTGTTGCGCGTTGGTATGCGCCCTGACACGTTTTTGTAGAGAGCTGCCCCTTCACACTGACAGCTCTGGTGGGCTGAGAAAAAAAAAAAAAAAAACCCTCACGGTGATGTCTTGGCATTACAGGGCAGTTTTCTGCTTTGAACATCTCAAAACTGTTGGCAACGTTGGGAAAATGTTTTGGCTCCCACTTGTCCTAAAACCTGGCAGACAAAAAAAATATATATATATATTTCGGCCTCGGTTGTAGAGGCATAAGAAACCAGCAGCTCAGCGCTACCCGGCCAGAAGGTTGGAGATATCTCCTCTTAGTGACACTCTCGTTCATTTATACATTTATGAGAAACCTGTGCATAAATATAAATGTAACAAGACCGCCCAAAGGGAGGTCTGGCCCTTAGTCGGCCTCTTCAAACTCATATTTGAGAAGTAGCTTTGGCACATCTGCCCAGAGGTGACGTTTCGACAGCTTCAACTTAAATGCCCTCTTTACTACTGTAAATCGGATTTACTCAGTCTTCCTCCGGAATATGCCTTTGTCTTGTTGTGTCAGGGACTCAAGTGGCCCTAGTGTGTAAAAGGAGAGGGGCAGTGGAGAGGAGGCGGACGGCGAAGCCCTGGGCAGAGTGATAAAGCTTGGTCGTCGCAATCGGAGCGATACCGGGGCCATGTTCAGTCAGTCAGTCATCTCCGTCGGGCTGCCGCTCGTCTCAACACATCCCCGTGAGGGTGATGGATGTGCGCGCGCTGCCAGATACTCCCTGCCGCTAGTGACGGCCGCGCACACGCGCAGAAGTAGAGCCGACGTGTGAACGCAGCAATTGAACCCGCGCTCCAGTACGCAAGGTTTTCTGTCTTCGTTTTAAACAAACAAACACACCGTCTCGCCGCTTTAAGACGCTGTAGTCCTAATTCGTCACCATGGCAACCTGTTGTTTCTAGCGAGGCCGCAGGAGTTGAAAACCATCGACCTTGCTCACATACTCGCCCGAATAATCTACAATCTTTCCCGTCCCGCATGTGTGCGTCCTTCTCCATCAGGTGACGATGGCGGATCGCGCGGCTGCGGACCGGGCCTGTAAGGACCCCAACCCGATCATCGACGGCAGGAAGGCCAACGTCAACCTGGCCTACCTGGGGGCCAAGCCTCGGGTGATGCAACCAGGTAAAGGCAGCAGCATGACCGGCAGCCAAATGACAAGGAATGTAGGTCTCAGTCAGAATTGAATTAGACGTGGGGCAGATAAGCTCGGTCGAAGAGCAGACTCTCAAAAGGAATACATCACACAGCATGCCTGTCACTTTCACTGACTTCAGAAAGTGTTTTAACTCCGGGCCCACATCGACGGAGGCAAGTGCCTTTGTCCCCCGGGGTGTTTGTTTGGGATCAGGGAGTGTGCAGTTGGTTTTACTAGCAAAGCAGCAGATGAGAAAATCTGGCCAATCCTTTCTGATTTTCACCCGAGGGTGCGTCTGGGTTCCAGGTAGCCTCTGCAGATGTAGGAACAAGTTAGGAGGTTATTAGTTTATAGATACTCAGTGAAGAGAAGGCATGTGTTTCAGTGACTTTTTTTTTCTCTGTCTTTATAAGTTTCTTTTATTTCCTCTGTTTTGCAGGTTTTACCTTTGGTGTTCCTCAAATTCACCCTGCGTTCATCCAAAGGCCCTATGGGTAAGTACTTATAAGTCTATATGCTGTTCAGAAGATTGTAGAGATGCTCTTTGCTTACGTAAAGGCACAATTTAAAATTGATCAATTTAAACATGTTCTGATTTCATCTTTTCTCTGTGTGATTACTGATACTATAGGTCTGGTTTTTGTCTTTACTTCTGTTTCTCCTCAATTATTAATGATTGCTGATAATTAGAGGTGGACATTAAGTAGTGTGTAGCTTGTTTGTGTATCACTGTCCACCAAAAAAGCCAGTCAAACTGCCTTTTTTAGGTTTGCCTGCTTGTGAAAATGTGTGTGAGTGTGTATACATACTCGTGTGTGTGTGTGTGTGTGTGTGTGTGTGTGTGTGTGTGTGTGTGTGTGTGTGTGTGTGTGTGTGTGTGTGCTGAGTGGACAATGATGGAAACTTCCAGCCTGACTCAATGTTATCTATCTTTCTCTGGTTCGACAGGCTCGCTCTCGGTTAAGCTAACTGTGCTGGTTTGTGGAATAGTTCTGCAAACATAATCACAGATCAGAGAAAGGAATTACCTGTAGACTCAAACACACACAAACAAGCTCTCAAAATGGTGATTATAGATGCATGTACGTGGGTTTCATTTGACTTTTGACTTTTGACTTTTTTTTATTTTATTTGAATAGAACTTAGAGCTTTGTGTGCAGTTATGAAGTGGTGCTGTTAGCGAAACCGTGTGCTTTCTTACTTTAATGACCAAAAAAAAGCTGGATTGACTGAATTTTTGGGGTGTTCTTTTTCCTTTTTTTTGTGGAAGCGTGTTAACTTTGCCAAGAAAGAGCAAAGGTTTTTTTTGTTTTTTTTTTAACTTATTTTATTGCTTTTTAGCTTGTGGTTGACTTGTTTTGTTTAACGGGATGTGTTGTTCCATGTGTTTTTGGTTGTCCTGTTGGAGTGAGTGGTGAATTTTCTGTGTTTTTTTTTTTTTTTTTTTTTTTTTTTACCCATGTCACCTCCTTTCCCTTCGGAATAACAAAACCTATCACTGCTTGTGTGTGCTTACAGCATCTTCCTGGTGTTTCTGGCAGTTTGCTACATTAACACAACATGCCAGAGACAAATTCACTAAGCCTCGCTCTGTCAATTCATTGCAACTCTCCTATCTCTCCCTCTCTCTCCCTCTCTCTCCCTCTCTCTCTCTCTCCCTCTCTCCCTCTCTCTCTCCCTCTCTCCCTCTCTCTCTCTCTCTCTCTCTCTCTCTCTCTCTGATCTTCTGTACACCAAATATCGGAGACCTGTGGTCATGTAGTGCCATCAGAAAAGTGTATGTGGATGTTTTGCGAATGAATGAGAGGCTTATCAGCTATCATGTTTGCTTCATGTGTGCTTTTGTGTGTGTGCGCGTGTGTGTGTGAGTTTTGTGTGCGTGCGTGTGTGTGTGTGTGTGTGTGTGTGTGTGTGTGTGTGTGTGTGTGTGTGTTTAGCTGCATTGGTACACATGAATATTTTCTCTTGTTGTGTGTGTGTGTGTGTGTGTGTGTGTGTGTGTGTGTGTGTGTGTGTGTGTGTGTGTGTGTGTGTGTGTGTGTGTGGCTTTGTCTGTCCACATGCACGGTCATTTTCAGCTCAGCTCAGCGCACCAAAGTCTCCAATGTGACACAAACAAATGTCTGGATGTCTCTCTCTCTCTTATTCTCTCTCAGCGAGCTTTCGTCACATGGGCTCGTGGTGTTAAGGAAAACAAGCGCACCCATTGTGCCACACAAAGCCCCGAATGCTGATGCTGCAGTCGCATGAAGCTCTGAGTTGTGTGTGTGTGTGTGTGTGTGTGTGTGTGTGTGTGTGTGTGTGTGTGTGTGTGTGTGTGTGTGTGTGTGGTGGGGGTCCGGTGAGGGTGTGGGGCCATCTCTCTCTGTAATGTAAAAGCAGAGTTGGAGCCATTTAAACGGGGTCAGAGTGGGTGTTTCAGGGGCCACATAAATGGTCATCTTTTTCTTGAGCATATACATACATCTTAACCATCTTATGTGAACCAGAACCAGTCAGCTCGTCTTCCACACGCGGTGAAAAATGCTGCATTCAAATATATGGAGGTTAATTACAGACAAAAGTACTGACCAAGTACAAAACAAGTTTGAGCTCTGATCAGCTAACGAATCCAGTTTTGAGAGCATGCAGGGACAGATTGATAAGTTCAGGCATAGTTTTGACAGAGGACAGAATCATGAGTGTGATAATTGGTGCTGAAACGATTAGTTGATTAATTGATTAATCGATTGAAAGAAAATTAATCGAGCAACTATTTTGATAATCAGTTAATCATTGAAGTCAATTTTCAAGCAGAAATACCAAATATTTGAAGGTCCAAGGTTCTCAAATGTGAGACTTCACTGCTTATATTATATTTACATTTACATTTAATGATGTCACCTTGTGTCCTAGGATATTATGATGGATATTTTCACTATTTGCTGATGTTTTATAGACCAAACAATTAATCAGTCAATTAACAAAATAATCAGCAGGTTAATCAGTGATTAAAATGATTATTAGTCAAACCAAGTCAGTTTTTATTTAGCCCAAAATCACAATCATAAACTTGCCTCAAAGGGCTTTATAGCAAACAACATCCTCTAGACCCTCAATTTGAATGAGAAAAAACAATTGTGCGAAATGTTGATTTACAAATGTCATGGGTTGAGTCGTGTAGGTATTTTTCATACTACAGAAGTATTCAAGGGTGTTATGTTGCTAAAAAAACAAAAGAAGTCAGTAAAAGTACCAAAGTAGAAACCTATATGTCTACAAGACTAACTGTGAGAAGATATGGTGCTAACATAGGGGAATATCCTGTTTTTCAAAGATTTGATGCTCTCTCATATCTTCAAGTGGCTCATGAACTAAAACAACCGCGAGAGCAGGTTTCAAACAAGCATCTTCGTATCAGGACTCTGAATCAAAACTTTTCTGCAGTTACAAAACTGTGTCGTTGTACTCTCCAATCTTGACTTGAGTACAGCCTGAATATGTTTTGTAGTCTTTTGGTAGTTTTGTCTTTAATAAACTTCCATACATAGCGATTAGATTACTAACACAAGCTAACTTGATCCAAGTAACTTTCTATGTGTGGATCATGACTCAGGTCCTGCTGTATTTAAAGTGAAACTAGACCCCAGATCCATCTTTGACTCAGTCATAATAATAAAATGCTCATGAGCGACTCTATCAAAGCTTGACTTGCGTGTACTGCCAACCTCGCAAACAAGCGCAAACACATCACCTCACTCACATTAGATCCTCTCTCCTCATTGTACGTTTGTGCTTGTATCCTCTCCCTCACTGGACAGCATGCACGACGGAAAAGAACCTTTATTTAGCCTTGAACTTTAATGACCTCTGGGTTGCGTGAACACGACATTCTAGTAGACAGACACAAACAAACACACACACACACACACACACACACACACACACACACACACACACACACACACACACACACACACACACACACACACAGAGAGAGTAAATCACACAACAGGTACCAGCCTGGCTTCAGAAAACAGCCTCACAGTTATTGTGATATTTTTTTGATTTTCCTTTTTTATGACTATCTCCAGGGAAAAGACGTTTTTGTTTTTTTTCATTAGTGGGCCACATTGGATGGGTCAGCCGGAGCTTTGCTTCCCATGGCCAAACCCTCTGCTTATACTCTGTGTGTGTGCGTGTATGTGTGTGTGTGTGTGTGTGCATGCTTAGTCTACCATATTACAGTGGTGGTGGGGAATCAGAGACAAGCAAAGGTTCAACCTAGAGGGCACCAAGCCAGGAGTTTGGTTTCAAGAGCAGTGGAGATGGTCGCAAACCCCTTGGAGTCCGTTTTAAAATGTTATACGGTCAAAAAGTAGTTACTGTCTGTGCTGCAGCCTCTAGAGTCAATCCTATACAGTAGTGGCTGAGGAAAATTGTGCAACTGAAAGTTTGGGGGAATGTTAGATGTTTCTTTAATGTCTTTTGCCCAAAGTCATGATTCCTGTTCCCACGAGACTGATTGAAAGGCCATAAAACATGCTCTTCAATCCACAGGCAGCTCTCTCAAACCAGTTATATAAAGGCTATAAAGGAAATGTCTCAGGCTTTTATGGATATTTTCAGTAGCAGTCATTGGAACTTGGTAAATCAGTGCACCAGCTCAGTCCCATTCCCAGTTAAATCTTTCTCGTCAAAACATTATTCCCCCTAACCTCACTTATACAGTATGTGTGTCAGTAGATTAAATACAGATCCTTAGCTGCAGTAGTGGCTACAAGTGAAACGAAATGTTCAAAAGCATCTGCTGAGAAAATTATTATTAGATTATTTGATTCTGTTTAATGTTTGACTTCTCTGAGATTTGCCTTGCATGTTGTATTCCCGGAGCAAGACAATACTATAGCCTTGGATATCAACATTAAATTATTAAATGATAGATTCTCAAATGATTTAGCTCTAACATCAAATGTCAAAGCCTTGTCAGTCATATTTTTTGCTTGCCTTTACTCACGGTACGCTGTGGGTCAGCCCACAGTTTATGTTTGTCTGCGGGTTTATTCAACTAGTGGACAAAATGTTAAATGTTATTCGTGATCTAAGATGTTGTATTAATCCAGTAAACAGAAATTGTTAACAAGCCTATGTTGGGTATTTGTGAAAAAATGTGAACGCAATTATACATCTTGTGTGTTTGACCCATCAGATTATTACCGGCCTTTTTATTGCATATGGGATATTGGCAAGTGTGTCATCAGCCTCCAGTTTGAGGAGCCTCATCCCTGTTTGCTAGAAGTGAATAATTCAGTGATTTCACTTCAGATAACAGAATGGAAAAGTCCCCCCCCCCCCACCGCAGTGTGTGGGAGTCTCTTTTAGAGATGGCATCCAGTAAAATCATCCTGGAAACCTGCCTCACCCTTCTGAGTTTCATTAGTATTGGTTTCAAAGGAGAGTGTCCGTGTCACATGATGATAAATTCTGTAGAAAACACAAAGTCTTTTCAATGCAGGATTTCTGTTACTGGTTTTCATAAATTGGTATAAATTATGTGTGTGTGCGTGCGTGTGTGAGTGTGCGTGTGTGTGTGTGTGTGTGTGTGTGTGTGTGTGTGTGTCTTTCTGTGTGTACTGAGGCAGTGACACCGTCAGCCTCTACCATTTAGTTAAAACCACACCAAATCTCTACATGCCCGCTCACTCAATTTATACCTTCCCTTTTCTTTTTTGTGTTGTTTCAGTTGAGTAGTTGTTGTGTGTCCTTGTCGCCGTCGCTTTTGTAGTCAGTTTAATGGACTATTTTTACATATTTCTTCCTCTCTGACGCCTTGCTGTTGTTTTGTTTTTCCTGTTTTTCTCTGGGCCCACTGTTTTGGGTTGAGATGTGGATTGGATTGGATAATGGAGTGCTGACAATAGGGTTGCCACGATAGATCCTGCCTTTCACTCTTTAACATTTTCTGCACACTCCTCTCTTCTCTCCCAATCCAGACTCAAAAAGTGACCACCTGACGTGTATTTATGCAGACTCAACTAATTTTATTGCGTTTCCTTGATTTTCTCTCAACAGATTTTTTTGAGCGATCGTCACTCAAACTCACTTACAGTTACATAGCTTCTGTTGGAGTCTTGTGCAACATATATCAAATTGTTTCCATCTGTCTGTCAAGCCTGATGCTTGACACTCCATTTGAATTAAAGTGAGACTGAATTTGACTTTACTTTCATCTCGAACATGGAGGGAGGGCTGGTTTTTCAGGACATCAAAGACTCAAGTTCACACAAGACCTAAAGCTTTCATGCTTTTTCTTCTTCAGTCAAAAGTTGACACTAGACTTCTCTGAATCGTTCGTGTAAATTTTCAAAAGCTCCCCTCGTGACTGAGCTTCCAGACCTTATAGAGTCTGGTGGGGGGCAGGATAAGGCTATGTCATGGAAGGTAGAATGTGCTCATTGTTCATAATTGTTTATTTAATTAAAACATCCCTCTGGGTGCGGAGCCTAGTCCCGGCTCCCCCGGCTGCCTCCCCGGCTCTTTGTCCCGACACAGTGGGGGAAATGGCCAGCAGCGTCCCTTTTTGAAAACTGTCCAGCTGTCAAAGTGGCAGTGACATTTTCACAATGCTTCCCTGGGCTCATCTCCTCTGTCCGAACCCCCCGCCCCCGGCACTGTAAGCCCCCACCTCTCCAACCCCTCCCTGTTCGCCCTCCAACAGGCAGGAGAACGGCACCAGAGCCAAATCCACATGTGACCCACAGACCAGCTGCAGGTTACAGATCCCAAAGTTTTTCTTCTTATTCTCGCCTCCCTCTGCCTCCCTGTCGTCCTGTCTCCACAACACAAACTCAAAACTGACCAAAGCAGTACAAACTGGCTCTGCTTCCCATGTTGTAGCCCATAAAGAAGACGATATCACCACCCAGGCTTCACTCCTTCTGAATGTGATCATACAGATGTGACTTTCCAGTACATATGAGTGACCCAGAGGCTCAGAAGTGGCCTCTGGGTGTTCAAAGTTTTCCTCATCTTCCAATCTTCTTTTCACAGAGAGATTTCTATTTTGGCAACCCTATATTGTTCTAATCCCTACTAGCAGGCATTTCCTTGGTGTTCTTGACTGGTGGATTGGACTGGGGCTGGGTGGCGGGAGGGCGCTTGGCCGCAGTGTGATGGAGTTGGGTTTTAGGGTGGTTTTTTTGGGGGGTTCTTATTCTCAGATTTGGTGTTTAGTGATGAATCAAATTAAACCCCGATGTATTTGTTTGTCCCACAGCATCCCGGCCCACTACGTGTACCCTCAGGCCTTTGTGCAGCCTAGTGTGGTCATCCCTCACGTGCAGCCTGCAGCCGCTGCGCCTGCCACTGCTTCCTCCCCCTACATCGACTACACCGGCGCTGCCTACGCACAGTATTCTGCAGCTGCGGCCAGTGCTGCTGCTGCTGCTGCATATGAGCAGTATCCCTATGCTGCCTCCCCTGCAGCCGCAGGCTACGTGGCCACCGCCGGCTACGGCTATGCAGTCCAGCAGCCTTTAGCCACCGCCGCCCCGGGCTCGGCAGCTGCAGCAGCTGCAGCCTTCGGCCAGTACCAGCCTCAGCAGCTGCAAGCCGACCGCATGCAATAGCAGCCACTGCAACCACTGGACATGCAGAGCGAGGAGGCCCGCCCCCGGCCACAGCTGATTGGCCAGGAGAGGGAGCGAAGGAAAAGGAAGAGGGAGTGGCATTAAGGGTGGACGTGTTAGCGACTCAGAGGCAGAGTTGCTTTAAAAAGGTGGTGATGATGATGGTGATGATGATGGTGGTGGTAGTGATGATGATGATGGTGAGGTGGGAACTTTTTACGGTAACTTTCCAACTTGCTGTGCTTCAACCAAAAAATGAGAAAAAGAAAAAAATTCGCAGAACAAATAATGGAAAGTGATTTACTATTATTGTTGTTGTTATTACTATGATTATTATTATTATTATTATTATCATTACTATTATCATTGTAGTAGAGTACTTATTTCTAGTGAAGAAATGCAGGAACTAATCCCTGTGGTTGGTATAGGTGTTAAACTAAGCCGTTAAGTCCTATTGCTGTCTTTAACGTTAGTTTAGGAAACTGTTCTCTTTCGGTTATTTGATGCCCTCATAACATTTATATTTATTATTGTTATTATTACACATTGAGGGCTCTCCTTGTTCTTTTTGTCTTTTCAAGTGCATTTTTTGGAGTTAATATTTTCTGATAATCAGGGAAATGGAACCGTTTCCAACGTGTTAGCTATTATTATGTGACCTCTGTCAGGAAGTCGAGGAGTCGTAACCCGTAGTGTCACGCATATATGAAGAACTACCTTTTTATCTTCCTGATGCTGAATGTCCCTTTTTTTTTACTCTGTGTCTCAACCTCTTGACCTATGCAAAACAAACAAATCACCAGGAGACAAAAAAAACAACAAAACAAACAAAACAAACAAAAAACTGAAAAAGTCATCAACTCTGACTTGACTCTTGGACTAAAGGGGGACTTGGCAAACAAAACAAAGGCACTGACAAAAGGAGAGAGGTTGAAAACGGCTTCAGACAATGAGAAACACTAAATCAGTTGCTTTTCCACATGTTTCACTCACACGTACACCGACACATGCATCCAGAGTTGCACACATAGCAGTCAAAGACAAAGGCAGCACAGTCGTGTTTCTCTGGCTCTGGGATGGAGAGAAAGAAAAAGAGAAAGAAAGAAAGAAAGAGGGAGAGAGCAGCTGCTGGTGGGGGTGGACAGAGCCGCTCCAGCACCACACAGACGGATCACTCTGGAAAGAACGCATCACTTGTGCTCGTTTGTTGAGCTGTCACATTTTAATCCCCGGCCGGGCCCATTTGGGAACCAACTTTACACCCCTCCACCCGACACAGAGCCCCGCTGCAGAGCCCCCCAGTCATTCAGCCCTGCCGCTGTCAGCACTTCCACCTCTGTGCTGCTGTATTCTGGTGTCAGGTACACACTCACAAACACACACTTTCACCAAAGCCACCCCAACAACTGGCCTGCCTCATGTCTGTCAAGAACACCAGGTGGGGTGGAGAGGACGGGGGTTTACTCTTTGACGTTATGTTGGTCTGTGTGCCTTACATTTTTACTGCTATTTAAGAGAAAAAACTGAAAAAGAAGACAGAAATCTACTATTTAAGATATTTATTTTTGAGGGTTGACTATGTTAACGCTCTGAGAGTAGAGACTTAGTGGCGGTACTGTATTAATAATATTATTATGTACTCATCTCAAGGCATATATAAGTTATTGATTAGTTTTAGTAATAATATTATTATAATAATTATTATTATTAACATACTCAACCAAAAATGTTGATGTAGGACTTATTTAAGATACTGTTACGTGCACTGTACTTTTATTTTTTATCTTTTTGATTCTTTAGAACATGACATTAAATATTAGCTTAATGCCTTTTGTATGGAAGAACTTTATTTAAATGCAGGCCTGTTTGCATGCAGACTGTACTCTGCCTCTTCTGTGTTTAGATGAAAGGAAAAAATAATAATAATTTTGACAAAAACAAGCAAAAATGCTGCTTTCTCCACTAGAATGTATAGTCGTCGTCGAGGTTTCAGTAGCTGTGCTTCTTTTGCTTAATATTCATCAGATGGGCTATTTTACACTGTTGGGAATTTTTATACTTGAACTATTTCTTACAAGGGAAATATGAAAAATAAATGACAAAAAAAAACTTTTTAAGGAAGCTTTTCATTGTCACTGGATGAAGGCATGTAAAGTGTTACTATTTAAATGCAAAGGTCCTGTTGATATTAAAAACCTTTACTTCAGAATTTCAACACCATTTACTCAAAATTGGAATAAAATGTTCTATATTTAAAAAGCTTGGTGACATTTCTTTTTATGAAGTCAGTAATATGAGGCTACTTGAATGTGAAACACCTCTCAGATGATAATCATTTTACAGACATCCTCACGCTGTTCGATCTTTTCCTGGACACATTGATTTCCTCTTCCTCCATAAGCGGATTTTCATCCTTTTATATACACACGTAAGCAAACAATTTATACATTTCCTTTGTGCCTGTGCGCATCGGTTTTTGTGTGTCCACTTTTCCATCTGCCCTTGGCCACAGCTGCAAGGTGGCAATCACATCACACATGCCAGACGCTGCGGCGCTCCTCCTCGCTGTGAAACCATCTTCAGGGGCCGTTACTTGAACCGCTCTCACATTACAGTCACACCCACTGACAGTTCGCATGGACACGGGTGACACATGATGAAGTCTCTCAGGAAGAAGTCTATCAATGATTCATCTTGTCACTAATGAATAAGTCATGTCAAAAAGAGTTTGCTGCTGTGGGTCTGCCTTCTTTTACTTGGCTCCAGGGAGTATTTTTGGTCCCTGGTGAAACATAAAACTAGCGCGCACACTGTAGGTGGGTGACCATGATACATCATGGATGGAGGAAGGCATTATGGGTGAAAGCAGCAGCTATCCAAACTCATGCCAGAAGAAAATTAAAGCTTGTTTAAAATTGTTAATGCAACAATGACTTAGACCTGTGACGATGTTCTGATGGGAGCACTCAAGTTCAGTTAACTCACCATGGGGAGTACTACTGAAAACAATTGGAAGCTATAATGTCTTCTGTAACTAAAGAGGTGCTTTCCAAAGGCAGTCCGAACTAGTTAGTCCTGACTAATTTTTTAATGAGTAAAAAAAAAACAACTAATGCTCTAGAGATCATAAACCATTAATAAGAGCAGCTTTTGGTTTGCCAGGTTGTAAAAAATACCCTAAAGTTGTTTAAACGTTGAGTGCATAACCAGCTATTCAGACCAAAATCCGTTATCCGACTGCAAACCTGGTGGATTCAAACCCTTATTTATGACTTATTAAAGGGGCAGTCCACCAATTTTACACATCAAGGACAGTTTACGCCTCACGAGGAGCATCACTCGGCCTGTTGTATAGTGGGTTCTGTAGCTCTCTAGGAGGAATCGGGATGACTGGGGCCTGTTCTTGAAGACCACAAAATCATGAGAGAAAGTCTCCATTACAGACAGAGGGTGAGTGGGGTCTAATGCTACGTCCAGGTTATATCACTCAGACTGTAATTACAAGGAGCTGAGAGGGAAAAAAATGTTCACGTCAGCCTCCGAGTTGAAAGTCCCAGTTGGAGATATAAGGGATTTCTGGCAGCAATGATACTGCATGTCCCCACGTGCCAAAGAGAACTACAGAAGTGCCAATGAACCAGTGCCAACATGGCTGCAAAATCCAATATTAATACTAATAGAATCAGTTCAGGTAATTTAAAAGACGACAGTTTGTTTGAATCTGGTTTAACTTGTTGATAAACCAATACAAACACATAACGCAATAACAAAAAATTGGCAATTTTTGGGAGGTTAAGGTGCCAACCGTGAACCGCAGCATCCCTGGTTCATATTGATCCCAGGACCTGTTACATGTCATTCCCTGTGTCTCTGTTCTCTCATTTCTTGTCCTCCTTTGACTGCAAAGGCCGACTTGGCCGATTATCTGGTGACTACGAGGTTAGCGGTGGCAGTAACCATCTTGAAATAATGCATGAACACTCCCAGGCAGGATTACACGTCTCGTCCCCTTCTGCTCATACTGCACGAATGCAGCTTGACAAAAGAGGCGGTCAAGTTGCATCATGGGAAGTGTAGGCTCAAGTGTTTTTGGAGCTTGGCCCATTCCTAGGGACTTAAAGTCAGAATATCTTGGCCCCTGCTGCACCGATCTTGGCCACATTTTTTAAATCTGTCGATCTCAAATCCCACAAGTTTATGAAAGCTTGACACTAAATCAGCTGCGTACCCCTTTAAACTTGGTCTATGGCGGATGCATTATTGGATTGTGTGCCTGCTGATTTATTAAGCATCCAGGATGTAAAACCTTCATCAGTAGTTTGATATAAACAGTGCAGTTCTCACATTAAGGGAGGATTTGGAAAGGGGGAATTCTAAGTTGGCCTGTCAGACCCGGGCCTGATTTCACTCCCTTGGACTCTGCGATGATGTTGATGATGATGACGACGACTCTCCTGCAAGTAAAGGTCCATTTCCCCCAGGAAAGACCCGTGCAGAAGTCTTTGCCACGGCGTCAATCAGTCGTCTATTTTTAGCAGGGCTCTCTGAGCCTGCCATGTTGCCTGCGAGGTGAATGTCCGTCCTCCGCGGGGGAGATACTGCGGCACTGAGTCACGGTCCGGGTTCTCTCCACGCTGTGTGGCTCCCGGGCTCACCGTGTTGCTTAATTAGGACATCCCGGAAGAGTCCCGGGGCTGTGCGCAGCGGAGTGACGGGGCAGGGAGGCAGGAGGGGACCGCGCACGGCGACAGCCCACAGCCACGAGTCCGTCCCGGGACATTGACAGGCACAACAAAACAGCCCCACGGAAACTGACTGCGGATCAGAGGAGGGAGGTAAGCTGTCTCTCTGTTGACCAGTTTTCACCTGAATGTCAAGTTTAGTCGGTTTTCGGGCTGGGGCGGAGAGGATACAGTCCTGCAGTAGCGGTGTCTGACAGGGATGTGCGAGGTCTGCGCCGAAATGTCCAAACACAGTCATCTTCACCTGCTCCCTGTGCGCCATGCGTTCCTACATTTTGGCACGGCATTGGCGCAACGTGAGAGCGCCCTGTATTGACTGTGAACAGTTTGTCAGTTTGTTTGTTTGTTTCTTTGTTTACTTTCGTTTGCCTTCTGGAGTAACGGTGATACTGTGGTACGGGACCATGAAGCATCAGATTTGGGGGGCGGCGAAATTCCTGTCAGCGTGCCAGTTGCCATGTCATGTTTCTTATGCAGAGTGATCATTGGCCTGTGCGAGCCTGCGCGATGAGCCACCTGTAATAAGCCATAACGAGCCTCAAACAGCCTATGAATGTTATAGATTATAGATTGTGGGCTGTGGATTTTTTGACATTAAAAGTTCATTTTCAACCCAAACACCAGTTCACAAAACAGTCTCCCCTCAGGGTCCATTTAGTAGCTTTTGGAGCTTTCGATTATGCCACATCCCCTCCATGTTGGGTTGAAAGTTGAGTCAAGCTCTAGTTAAACTTCACTTACCTTTTCACCAAACTCTTAAGACAACATAGATGGGAAGGGCCCGAAGTGCTCAGAATGAATCCATCTGCTAATAAAGATCATGTAATATGATCAAAAGTCCAAGAACATCTACTAAATGGACCTTGAGTTGAGATTGTTACCTTAACTATTGATTTTTTTTTTTCATTATTATTACATGATTAACTGCCTCATAAGCCCAAAAATAAATGCTCTGCTTAATCACTGGGACCTTAATCACATGACACACGGATTTCCTAGCTTTTCTTTATTGACTATTAACCACACTAGATTTAGTTTTATTTTAGTTCAATTAAATGCCTCAATACCTGATAAGCCCACTTTCAGTTATTTAAAGCAACAACAAAAAAAATGATGTATTTTGGTCATTTCCAATGACAGCATTTTAAAATCAAAACCAAGATGCCACAACAAATTTTTTGTAGATGATAAAATTACCAGGACTGCAGAGTAAACGCTATTCCAATCAAACAATTATTTACCAAGATGTATTTTATCCAAGGTTCCCCCAATAGTACAGCACAGGACTTTGAGACCTACATTAGAATATCTTACAGTAGGCCCGTAGCAGCAAACTCCAGGCGGTTGCCCAATATAGCCCCAAAGATCAGATACCAGACCACAGGGTTCAGGAGACACGTGCGGGTCAGGGTGAAGTCAGTAATATCTTTCCACTGCAGTAACATGTGCGCTTTCTCAGCTGTTGGTTTGGGTCTGGGGTCTTTATGTGTCAGGCGTTCTGGCCCACCTGTCTGGAAGAACAGAGGGAGGAATGTGTTCATATAGTGGAGGCTGCAGTAAACACTACCAGTGTCGACATAGTACAACTGAAAATTATAGGAGGATGAATAATACCTACTGTAAGGGACTGCAACATTTTTTTTTTGTTTGTTTCTCTGGTAGTTCTGAGACTTTGTGCCACAGAAATTTGTTTCTGATGCAGCCAGCAGAGTTTAACTCACACCAGCTGTTTCTCATTGAGTTTCTGTGATGGGGCGAATAAATTAAGTCTATATGAAAAGTTAAAAGAGCATCATTGGCGGTGTCTTTGCATTGCCATGGAGAGTTTGGCTGGTTAACAATACAGTCAGTGCAGATGCTGACTGCCTCGGTGTCTAGGTTTTCTAACAAAGTTTGAGATTGCTGTTGAGCTCGGCAGTGATTAAGTGAAGTGTTTTGGACTTGAACAAATATAGTAGTTAACTCTTTGGCTTCTGTTAGAAAATTAGAGCCGTAACCATAGGGCTGCAACGAATGACTCTTTTCATTATAGATTCATTTGCCCATTATTTTCTCCATCAGTCAATGTATCATTTTGTCTTTAAAACACTGCAAAATGAAAACTGTCCACCATGATTTCTCAGAGTCCAAGGCGACATCCTTCAAAATCTTTGTCACTTTTGCTCTAAAAATATCTGAAATGATTAATCAATTATTACAGATTACTTTTCTGACGATCAACTAATCAACTGACCAACTAAATGTGGGGGCTCTGATAAAATGACATTTTCAAAAACTTTCAAGAATACAGCTTTATCTGTGGCCACAGCACCACAGAGCACAACTCTCTAGTAAGGAACCCTTTACTAGTAAAGTTTACAAGCTGTAACTAATAGCTTCATAATTGATTAATAAATCATTTACCAGTGCTTTATAGATCATTAATAAGGCACTGGTAAGCACAATTTCAGCCCTAAATCTCCATATGAAGCAGGCCAAATGTTTGGCATGACACAGAAATAAAAACCAATTAGCTATAAATCCTTGGTGCCAAGTGGCACAGAAACAACAAATAATAATAAATTGCTAAGGCTCCAAAAATAAACCTGATCCCACTTGATCCACGCACATTTCCTGGAGCAGAGTGGACATTGTTGGTTCATATCTGAGTTGTTGCACACTTGTTATCAATCCACATCCAGCTCTCCAGGTTTCAGTTCTTGCCCAAGAGCTGCTGTGACCCAGAGAGCAGGAATAGCAGCTGAGTCCTGCGACAGGCATCTGGCACCAGCGAGAGATTTCTCCAGAGAGATGACCCGATGACGCCCATCAGGACATGTTTGCTGCTCATAGCACATAAATACCAGACATAATTTACAAAGATTACAGACAGAAGACACCATCCAGCCCACATAGTGTAGCTAGCTGCCATATTTATGCAGAACCGTCTGGTGTTTTTTTCAATTGATCATCTTGTAAAGCAAATAAAACCCTCTATAACTCACACCACTGGATGTATGTTGAACACAGAGGTAGTAGGTGTCAGATTAGGAAGTGCATGTTACCTAGCAGAGGTTTGTGTAAACATGCAGTGGGTTGCTGGATTGAATTCCCTTCTGCTGACTAATAAATATTGGAAACAGGCTTTCTTTGCCTCATGGTGAGGAATATGGCTGGTCAGTGTTAAAGAGGGAGATACAGTGTGGACTGTGCTGCTATCTCGAATGTATTTCAGTGGCATTCGGTTACAGCTGGATATTTGTTTACATATCAACTTAGCCAGGCTTGTCTGTACTCTCTGAGCATTGCAGCTGCATCTGGGTACCGTCTGTGTGATCATTGACGTCACACAAATGCTGTTGCAATCCAATCAATGCATACATCCTTGTGCCAGCGTCCCTCCCCCAAGTGTCTCATTTCTAACAGGAGTTGTTTGTGCGAACATGTGGAAACATCGTCAGGTGACCACCCGAGGTCAGTGAAGTCCCGCTTTCCCTTACAGGAGATCTGCATCTGAGGATATATATTAGTAGCTTTACCCTACATTGCTAATTGTAGGTTTAAGCTCTGTTCTGGTTGTATAACATTTCTAAAATGTAAGGAAGCACTTTCTCTTTTCTCAGTGTTTAAAATATCAGTGGATCTCATGGTTTATCCATTAGCCGAGAGATACAGAAAACTTGTTTGTATCTTCTCTACCTACTAAATTAATATACTGCACTATCTAACAAGTACTTTCCCAGGACCCTTTTTCATTTTGTTTACTGTACTGAATAACTCTCTGACTTTCCACTCAGCTTGGCTCCAGTCTCTGTCCCTCTTTTAATCCAATTGTGTGATACGTTCATGTGTTCATGGCAGAGGTTGTGACTGTGGCAGAGGGCCAGACAGCTCAAACAGAGACAGTGTTCATATAAACCTCACCACATTGGATACATTTAGTTTGACTCTTTGCTGCTGACATGGTCCAGTGTTCTGAAAAACAAGAAGCAGCAGACTGGGAGAGTTGGATAGTGAGTCTGTCCTGGCTCCAGGTTCTCTACTCAGGACTCGATCATGATGTTTTTGGGATCAATAGAGTAAAACAATATCACAAAACGAATCATCAGCCTGAGATCAGGAAGATGTGCGTGAGTGCAGCCAAACAATTCCCACTTTTGTTTTCTAGGTTTGTCACCATGGAAGGTTTAATGCAGCGGCTGGAGCGAGCTGTGACTCGCCTGGAGCAGATGTCCGTCACCATGCAGGCGCCCAATGGCATGGCTAACGGGGGCTGCGTCAACGGCATTGATGAAGGCAAGTCTGTGCTTAAAGATTGCTTGACTCAGAGGTTCCGCGGACAGAAAAAAACAAGCTAACGAGTTAACAAGGCAGGGGACGCATTTATGCATCAAACAAGCAGCGATTTACCCCTGTGTTTTTAGGTCTGTCTCAGTGTGTGGAGGCCTTCGACATGCTACTGAGAGGTCCAGTGTCAGACTACCTGAACAACAGCCGAGCCATAGGAAGCGAGGTGGAGAAGCATGTGAGTGATTCATGTGTGCGGGACAAATGTTCAACCCCAAATATTCAGTATACAAAATCTCCCCATTCTACGCAAAAGCTGGCTGATGGACCATGAATCACTTGTAGACACACACCTGTCCGGGCACACTTCGTAAATACATACTCACACACACGCTGCACCAGCTGTTGGAGACAGATGTCGCCACAGCTGCTGTCATAATGATCTGAAGTTAAAGTGAGGCATGCTTGTCAGTCTATTACTCACAAAAGCAACTATTAATCATGCTTTAAAGGGGCGCTTCACCAATTTTACACCATAAGCTCAGTTTACTCTTCGTGAAAAGTACTGTTTCTTTTTTAAAATCTGTCTCTTACAAGTCCCTCAACTTAGAGACAGTGCAATACTAATATGTTGTGAGTACCCCTTTAACTCCAAGATTTAATTGAAGTGTAAGGTTGCGCTTCATGAAACCCCTTGTCACACTCAAGAAGTTGCCAATGATTTTGAGAATTCATCAATTTGATTTAATTTAATTACCAAATAAACTGAGATTTAGGGAATATCTTCTCATTTCCATAGAGCATGATATCTGTCTTTCTATTGAGCTCTTTTCTAAAGGGAGAGCAGCAAGTGCATCCTCTGTCTGCCAGCCTTTATTTCATTGGACGTACAGTAGATTTAGAAACAAACAGGATTGTCCACCTCCAGATCCTACTTAGATATGCACGGTTCTGGAAGGATAGTAATGAGTGCGTATGGGAGGTCCCTGATCAAAAGGTAGAAACCAGGCAGTGAGTGCATGTGTGTGTATGATAGCAAAGGTTTCCTGTCCTCTACAAAGCCAAGGATGGGAGTATGATTGAACTTTGACCTTACATTCATTTATCAAACTGTCAGTGGAGTACCTTTTCCTATTTGGTAATGACCTGTACTCCTTGGAGGACTGTAAGTGTGTTTTGTGATAAACCAGCTGGCATAATAGCTTTGTTATATCCTTGGAATAAATCCAAAACAAAAGGGAGTTCTCCAGAACTGAGGAGTAAAGGCGGTTAGAAAGAAATAACCCTGAAATGAAAAAAAAAAAAAAAAAGAGGGAAGAAGAAGATTTCTATCTCTGTGTCCCATCACCACACGGGTTGTGGAGTGGGAGTGTGTGAGCGAGAGCCAGAGGTAGTTTCTTCACGTTTGTAGAGCTCCTTTTATGGACAAAGCCTCCCTGGTGGTTCCCTTGGCCCGCAACTGGAGGTCTCAAACACATACACACACACACACACACACACACACACACACACACACACACACACACACACACACACACACACACACACACAGAGGACACGGCTGGCTGGGACTAACCCAAACTCTGAGTGTGTGTGTTTTGTATACTTGCTTTTGTATGTGCAATACAGACAGATTTACTGGCTATAGTTCAACAGGCATGAGAATACACTGGCAAAGTACGAAGAAACTGGGAGAAAACCATATAAAACCTTTTCTTTTCTGGGAACTGCAACTTTGTCCATATTCAGTATGCACAATATAGTAACATGTTGCTTAGTGTATTCCATAAAATGTGCTGTGCTACGTGTATTAATATCCTCACCTATCTGACTCTGACCCTTTATGACCCACAGGCGGAAATGGTGAACAATGCCCTGCAGACTCAGAGAACTTTCCTCAAAATGGCTGCCACACACCAGGAACCTGCACAGGTACAACAGCCGAAAATTACCATGCAAACCCCCGGATGGCTAATAAGTGGAACCACATTAGGTCCACTGTGACTTTGTGATTACGATTGCAACAGTTGCAAATGTTATTAGGTTTAAATGGTTGTCTGGAATATTTTCAGAAAAGTTGGTACAAATTTGGACTATACCTGTGTATGCTAGTGATTACATTATTAAGATGTATTGGATAATATAAACAAGTTTGCAAAAGTAAAAGGCTGAAGAGAAGCCAACTACTTTTTAAGGTATTTGGCTTAAATTAAAACTATAATGTCTGTGTTTTTTTGCTAAATAATACCTCAAATGTTTTCCAAATATAACTTAACGATATCAGATTTAGGACCAAAAAAAGAGATCTTGAAACCACTACTCCACATCATATGCCAATGTGGCAGTTACGCCTGACACTTTCTGCTTAACTCTGAGGCCTAGACTAACGAATAAAACAATACAGTTGGCACCCTGGTGGCCTAAGCCTTTAAGGAGTTGACCATGAACTGCAGCATCCACGTTTTGAGTCTGGCCGGGGACCTTTGTTGCGTGTCATTCTCCATCTGTTTCTCCACATTTCCTATCATCTTTCCATTGTAGACTCTCCAATAAAGGCACAAAATGCCCTCCCCTCCCAGAAAACTATGCAGTACGTTCCAGCTTTGGTTGCCAGTTGCATGCAGACATTAGTAAAGTTATTCAACGGTTTGCTATTAGCGGCAGAACTCAGGTTTGCCAGCCATCATGTCATTAGCAATTAATGTAAAATCACATATTGTCTCACTGCTGTTATTGTTGTTTACAGTTGGTTTTATTAGCACCCAGCTGAGGGTAATGGAAATAATTGTACCATGTGACCCAACACCATCAGTTTTGATTGGCTGCTGCTTTCTTTGTGTTTCTGCTGACTGAGAAACAGCTAAGCAAACTGAACTTTTGCATTTAATTGCACTGGATGAACCACAGTGCAGTTCTGGTGAAATTCAGATACAAAGTGCATCAAATGTTTCACATTTAACAGCAGCCTCACAACGAAATGAACTGTATCAGAGTCCTGTGTGTCAGTCTGTGTCCTCCCCTCCTGTGTTCCCCAGCAGGCCGGGCTGTTCACAGAGGGATTACCCTGCTCTTTGACTAAGAAAACGCTAATACAACACATTCCCAACATGTTCACGTATAGAGAAAAGGGGGTGGGAGAGAAAGCCGTGTGTGTGTTTGAGAGCCAATATGATATCATCCCATTGGCCTTCTGTTTGTGTTGTGTGTGTGTGTGTGTGTGTGTGTGTGTGTGTGTGTGTGTGTGTGTGTGTGTGTGTGTGTGTGTGTATGTGTGCGTGTGTGCGTCTGTGTATGTGTTACAGGGTCCACAGAGCCTACCAGGAAGTGATTACTCCCTATCTGTCAGGTCATTGGTTGAGAGGCGGTGAAAAGAGCGTTCAGTGATTGTCAGAAATGCAAACAAGGAAAGAGCGAGGGCTTTACAGAGAGAGAGGGACTGACCCAGGAGAGGGGTGGGGTGACAGGGAGGAGAGAGATGTGAGGGAAGTGGAGATGAAATTCGCCATAACTGGGTAAATCCAAAACAAAACATGGAAAGGAGGGGGCGGACTTAATTAACTCCCATTAAGTCCTGTCCCTTTATCAATCATTACCCCAACAATGTCAATGCCAGTCTTTTGAACATTTG
Organism: Xiphias gladius; assembly: GCF_016859285.1. NCBI lineage: Eukaryota > Metazoa > Chordata > Actinopteri > Istiophoriformes > Xiphiidae > Xiphias > Xiphias gladius. The sequence continues at coordinate 13,384,307 of NC_053423.1, read as the reverse complement.
AAACATGATACTGTTTTTTGTTCTTGTCAATATTTTAAACTAAATGAGTTTCCACCAAAGCTTTAGACTTGAGATTTGACACTTGGACTTCACTTCATTCCCCAAACCCCGTGACTTGACTTGCGACTTAAAAACAACAACATTCATGTCTTGAGTTTAGACCGTGTAAAGTCCCGCAACAATACAGGTTAAATAAGGCAGTGCCAGGCAGGCCTTGCATTACGTTGCCACAGAGACTTATGCCATGTTCATGTCATATGGGATGGATGGTAGACATAAGAAAGTGAGCTTTCACATCACAGGACAACTAAAGACAGTTTTATCATTGCAAAATTTTCATGTATGGGTTACAAATACAGTACATTGAAAATATAGCACTATATCCTCTCAATTTGGCTTTAATTATGTTAAAGGATGAACAGTGGCTGATGTCAGGCCTCCATATTTGTTCGAGCTTTCTGGCAGTATTATTGTACACCAAATCTGATATATCAGCACTTTCCGAAAATTTGTTTCCCAGTCATAATTACAACTTGGGTGAACACTATTTACAAGTCGGGAACTCGTAATTACTACAACTCCTAAAGGCTGTTTCCCCTCTGCCTTCACCTTGGCGGTAGCTGAGGTAGCTGAAGAGATCCGTGCTCTGCTTCTCTCTAATATGACAAAAAAGGCATCATTAGTCCCAGTAGCGCTGTCAAAGTCTAACTAATGAATGATAACGATATAACCAACTTTTTATGTTTTTTAAAAGTTTTACTTGCCAGCACAGTCGTAGATACTAATTTAACTTCATATATAAGGATGTAAAACCCCAGTATTTTGTTTCAGATTCAGATTAAGGGAAATGCCTACCAAAAAATCTAATGTCTTCTCAAACTGAGGCTAGCTAAGGACATCAGGTCTCCATACAGTCAGCATGACCCACAAACCTTTAAATACACTCATAGACACACACTGAATTCCTGCACACACAGAAATCTTCAGTACAAACCCTCTTCACAATAACACTTCGAAAACACACACACAGACACACACATCTGTCGACCTCCCTCATTCATGTCTATATCTGTAGTCCTCCAAACAGGTCAGGCAGAGGAAGAAAAGTGTGTGTGACTCTAGCCAGTGCCCCCCCCTCCCTATACAAACACACACACACACACACACACACACACACACACACACACACACACACACACACACACAGCTCACAAACTTCTGGCCTTTCTCTTCAGCACAGCCCTGTTGTGCTCTCTGACTTTTTATGGGCATGTTCTATATTTGAGCCTGTTGTCAGTGTGTGTGTGTGTGTGTGTGTGTGTGTGTGTGTGTGTGTGTGTGTGTGTATGTGTGTGAGAGAGAGTTAGATAGAGTGTGAGACAAAGAGAAAGAGGGAGAGCTTTACTTTCTTTTGCTCTCACTCTCTCATGTGACCTGAGGTTGGCCTGTTAACTCAATGTGTGTGTGTGTGTGTGTGTGTGTGTGTGTGTGCGCGCGCGCGCACGTGCGTGTGCGCATGCGTGTGTGTGCGTGTGTGTCTTTTACAGTGTTAAAAACCCTCCTACAGCTGTTCTCCAGTTGTCACCCTCCACTCTCTACCTTTGATCCAGTGCTGGTATAGGAAGTCAAGGCCTTGGACGCTGTGCTATTGTAACACACTGAGCTCATTCACTGCCCATCAAATAATGTGAACCGAAGCTTTTGATCCTTTTGTCGGTTAGTTCTCTTTCTGTCTGCGTTCACCACTTCTACAGTCCACATCTCTGCCCCAGGTGTCTTTTTGTCCATGTAGCTATAAGCACTTTTGAATTTAGAGAAATATGTTTTACGGTAGACTGATATCTGACTGAGTATCAGAAGAGATTATAAATTACTTTGCTGATTTCAGTTGTTTTGTTCAGCTCAGTTCAGAGATTATCATTGTCACTATCACTATATAGTCAAAAGCACATCAGTGAGCGGTCACATTTCATAGTTCCGAGTTTAAGGAGCTGCTTTAGTTTAGTCTATGTCTGTGCAGTAAATACGAAACTGCTCTTACTGCTCTTAGCTAACTGTGTGCTAGCACTAGCCTCATGCAGCTAGCTCGGCCCAAAGTTTAGCTATTTCAATCACGGCATGAAATAACACTTTGGTTTTTGTACAAACAAAACAAAGGAAATGTGTGTTTGTTAGTGAGCTTTAAAGGTGCTGGTAGGCAGATTTTCGTTGCCTTTGGACAGAGCCAGACTAGCTGCTCCCTCCTGTTTCCACTCTTTGTCCTAAGCTGAGCTATCCAGCTGCTGGTTGTAGCTTCATATTTAGTGCACAGACATGTGAGTGGTATCAATTGTCTCGTCTAACTCTTGGCAGGAAAGCTAATAGCATTTTTCCCAAAATGTCAAACTACTCCTTTAATATGCTAGATCAGGGGTGACCTGTCTCCAGTGGAAGGAGCTCCAATGCAAAAACCTACTGATTTGGTCACTGGTGGTTGAGCTTGAGGATTCAGTGCTAATGATTTATCTCCTCCGTCAAGGAGGTTATGTCTGTCTGTCTGTCTGTTTGTTTATTTGTCAGCAGGATAATGCAAAAACTACTGAACCGATTTCCACCAAACTTGATGGAGGGATGGGGAATGGCGCGAGGAAGAATCTTTTAAATTTTGGGGCAGATCTGGATCATATACTATGAAGTGGATTTTCTTTTTTCCCTGAACTCTGGTGTATGTTGTTTGACACTGGCCTTGGCAGAGGTCCGTGCTCGTCTGAGTGCCAGCCTAGTATGTTTATGTACCTGTTGAATACCACTTTACTTGTGCATCGCTGTAGGCGGAAACACCTGGAAATATTCAGTTAATTCAGTTTAAAGCTGTTTTATTGCAAACTTTCAAATTTACATTTTCATGACATCATGTTTGCTTGTTTGTGTTCTGGATTTGATTTTTCCCACAATATAATTCCTGAGGTAGTCAGAGCTTCTCAGCAGCTTCTTAGTACAACACTGCCATATTCAAGACCAATGTAGTTTAATTTGTGCTTAGGAACGTAGCTGCTTCTTTTCCCTTAAACATTGTAGTAGAAGATTTTCAGAAATGTTAACAGTTCCTGAGTTGGCAAACTGCTGAAGGGTCTTACATGGAAAGTTGACTCTGGCTGCTGCTCTGACTCGATGCCAACTCGGAAAATTGCCGGACCGTTTAGGTTACTCCTCTCTGCGCCCTCCAGTCATTCTCTTTCATATTTCTGTCTCTTTCTACACTGTGCAGCTTGACTGAGTGAGGGGAAGTCCACACTCTGACCTATGCCCTGACTCACAGAATACAAGTCAAACTTCCAGTGATGTATGGAGCCATGATGACATTGTAATGTAGCGAGAGCAAGATGGCTCAAATGAATGCAGTCACTTTGATATTATATTCACATTAGTTTTAGTTGTAAAAGTAACATTTACATAAATACTGTACACAAGTACAAATTGTGGGTACCTGTCCTGTATTTGAAAAATTTCTTTTTATGTTTCTATACTTGAAGGAGTCATGTAGGCTTTTTACTCCCCTTCATTTACTTGACAGATATACTTACTAGATACTTTGCAGATTAATATTTTAGATTCAGATCCCATGATGAGTTTGAATGATGCATCATTATAGAGTAAACTAGCCAGCATTTAAAAGTTAAATTAGCTTCACCCTGACCAGCAACATTAAAATGCTGCTTATGTGTTAATGCGTCTGAAATAATAATCCTACACCATAACAATGTAACACTCTGAAAGGGGCCGTTCTGCACAACTTCTGCATCACTTTTGATACACAAGCACATTTTCTGGTAATGCCTTTGCAGCGGATTAGTTTTCATATAGATAGGAAAGACTGGAGTGAAATGAGTAAGTGCATAAATACTATATATGGAAATAATAAGCTGCAAATTGAAATAGGATGGAGAAAAGTTTTTTGCCATGGTTAGCTGTTTTTTCATGAGTTCTTTACTGTCAATCCCTCCTACATTCCCACGCAGCAAAGACGGTACATCCCTATTTGCTGTATTGTGGTATCTGTTCTGGACAGGGGAGATATACGCTGCTTCACGGGCAGATATTAGCTGGATTTAGTGAGAATAAAAGCAGCTGGAGGAGCAGAGAAAGGAGCGTCTATCTCTGCTTGGGGAGATCATGTGCCTCTGATTGAAGGAAGAATTTGTTACAAAAAAAAGGAGAGAGTTTACTTCTGTTTCTATTGCTCCTTTGCACGCAAGCTTAAATTTACAGCGACAGACATACTGTACACACCTACATCTACGTATATTTTACCAAGGAATACACAAAAATAGAATGAGATATGTTTATGTGCACTGACATACACACACACAAATGAACTGGCGGGCTGTGGGATAAACCATACACATTACATTACATTATACCAAGAGTATGTTATTTATATAAACAAAAATTATCAAAGAAACTACATTTTCTCTTTATAATGAACCAGCTACTTCAATACTGGCGCAGTGTCCTGCAGTGTAGTCTTCAACTTCCCACTTGTATAAAGCAACAATTTTGTCACAGCTCATTACCAGTAAATGTTTCACATAGCATCCAGTTCACTGCAGATCAAAACAAGAAAGCTGGGGCAACAATTCCCCAATGAAACATCGTGTTCCTGAATCCATGTGTGTGCAGGCGCATGTGTGATAGGTAAACTGTAAACACTGGAGGAGCGGTATGCCTTACAAGGCCAGAGGGATCTCCCCATGAACCAAGGAATGTTTGTAGGAACGGAGCGACGGGGGGGTTTGGGAGCTGGGAGCTGGGAGCCAAGCTATACTGTAGCTGAGATCTGGAAGTTCCAATGGAAAAGCTGTGTTCCCTCAGGCTAATAAAATTAGCTATTATCCTGTAGCATAGTTTAGGAAATACTGGTGGGTGGTGAGAGCAGGCAGGGTATGGATGGGCAGGGGAAACAGCGCGGGGGTTACAAAATCAAAAGTATCTGAAACATGTTGAAAAGAATTCTGCATGTAAAAGAGACTGTCATGTTTAGCTAAAGAAGGGTGGTTATCTAGCCATCAAGGTTATTTAAGATTTGATTTAAATGTACTATGATGTTTACAGGACTCACACTCCCAGTCTCCATACACCCTCCCTCACCTTTTTCATCCTCTTTCACCGGCATCTCTTCCTTTTCCCCTCTGCTGTACCTCCCTCCTCCCTCCTTCTCCTGTAGACGGAGCTTCATGACCTGCTGAAGCCAATCTCGGATCACATCCAGGAGATTCAGAACTTCAGAGAACGAAACCGCGGCAGCAACCTCTTCAACCACCTGTCAGCCGTCAGTGAGAGCATCCCCGCACTAGGCTGGGTCGCTGTGGTAAGGAATACAACAATTGCGCTCTCTCATGCATACAAAGACACAGCGCATACAAGATAATACACATCCCAGGGTGCGTATCAGCATATAGGCACACAAGGACACACACACATACAGTAGACATATATATATAAACAGATGACCGCACAACCACAAACTTACTCAAGGATAATATCCAAAACTAAGACTTTAAGTAAAACATAAGCATGGAAGAAACATCCACATTTCCTTAAATTAAAAATAATGCACATGAAGATCTTTTAATCCTTTATGGTTCGAAGGAAACAGAAAGTAATAACCATGAATTGTTTGGAGTTTAATGCTGCAGAAACAAAGAGAGAAACCTCAAGCAACAAATGCTTTGATCAGCTATATAAACTCATTAAACACAATCTATGTTGGAATAAAAAGTACAACTGACTATTTATGAAAAATACTATTTAACATAAAACTATACCAGAAATCCAAGTCTAAACCGTAAGTGTAATTATGCAAAAACTAAAATGAAATACATAGAAACTATAGTAATGTTGCAGATAGACAGAGAACTTTAAATAAACTCAGCCTACCATGTTTGTCCGTCTTTCTACACACAATATTTGTCTCTCTGTCTTCCTTCTTATCAGTCACTGTTTCCCATTAGCACAAAATATCTCCCTCCGAGTTTTCGGGTGAAAATCAGTTACATTAAGGTCAAAATCCCTCCTCTTGAGTTATTAAATAAAAAAAAAATTTAAAAAAACTTTGGCACCACTGGTAAGTGTAAGTTGCTGTCAGGAGGGCACTGTTCCCCACAGGGCTTATCAAACATGTCCAACCTTTAAGTCCAAGATGCCCTTCTGGGCTCTTCTGCTTTTTACTTTCAAATGAAGACAAATCTACTGATAGATAGTGGGTACATTCCCAAAACTTTTTTGACCTCACATTGAGTGTTTCTAATGAACTTTCATCTTTCTCAGAGTCAGAAGCCGGGTCCCTATGTGAAGGAGATGAACGATGCCGCCACCTTCTACACCAACAGAGTGCTGAAGAACTACAAGGAAACGTAAATACATGCATTATCGTGCATGAACATGTAATCACAGAGAATAAACCAGAAATGTTTGTGGGAGTGACTATACTCTCAGCCCATTAAAGTACATGTCAAGGATATTTAATTAACTCTAATAGATCAGGGTCACATGAACCTGTTGAAGCTCTGAGCAAAATGTATTACTCTTACTCTTAGTGACAGGCGCCACGTGGACTGGGTGCGCTCCTACCTGTCAATCTGGACCGAGATGCAGTCCTTCATCAAACAGCACCACACCACCGGACTGGTGTGGAGCAAGTGTGTGAGTACAGAAGCATAATATTTTCTGTTTGTTTATGCTTTTCAAATTAAACAGCCAAAATGTAATAGTTTTTTAAAATTATTATTAAAACAATTTTTTTCCCCTCCTATAAGAATGAGGATGTAAAAGTGAAACGTGTTTGCTCTTGGCCCTCCAGCCAGCATCCAGCTCTTCTCTCAAAGTCACCAACACATTTGCCTGAAAACAAGAAATCACTCCTATAACAACTTGTTTATTATCTTAGCTGTGTTTTCATTTAGTTTCCATTCACAGGCCTTGATATTTTTATATCGGAGCTCAAATTAACTCTTAGTTTTGCGTACACTTCCATTTTTAGTTATGGAGCCACCGGTTACATAAACCTCTGCCGAGAACATGAATGAATGAAGGAGCTTCTCCTCAGTGGCTGCACCCCGCTGGTTCTCCACAGAGCTCACAAAACCCCTGTCACTCCCACACTCACTTCTGTTTATGGATATCTGCTCGGGGACTTCTCTGCACTCACACTCACTAGATCCCAGAGATTACAGCGGCTCGAAACCAAATCCTTCAATGCACACTTGACCTCTTTCTCCTGTCAGTTACAAGGGTTTCTCTCATCTTTATTCACTTAGGGAAAGCTGGCTGTGTTAAAATTTGGCCTCTGAAAGCCAGACATGAAGTCACAAAAGCACACTTTTTGAGAAATTTGTGCTGCAGTTTCTTTTTTTAAAGGAATAGCTGGTCATTTGGGATGAGAAGACTGATGCGACTCTCACGTCTGTGCACTAAATATGAAACTTCAGCCGGCAGCATGTAAGCTTAGACAGAACCTGACTAGCTGTTTCCCCCCGTTTCCAGTCTTAATACTAAGCTAAGCTAACTGTCTCCTGTCTCTACCTTAATTTTTCACCAGACATGACAGTGGTATCAATCTTCTCATGTAGCGCTCGGCAAGAAAGCAAATATTTGCATTTCCCAAAATGTTGAACTGTTCCTTTAACATCAGATGACTAGATTAAAACCTAAATTGAAAATAATGTCCAACAACTGTGCTCACATGTGTGTTTTCTACATGCAGAAACTTGAGAGCCTGCAGTGGCTGTGTGTGTCAGCTGTTGCCCCTGCTGTCAGACGACAGAGCTGAAGTGTGTACGAGAGACACAGTGTGTGTGTACGTACAAGGATGGGAGTGTATGGTACTAACAGGTGGTCCTCAGGGTTTACTTGAATGGAGGTTTTCTTCACAGAAGAGCCCCGACAAAGGGCCTGTGTACACATACAGCCTACGCCGTAACCTAAACTGCAGGGCTGGTCCCCCTTCAACGCAGCCGTCATCTGCTGCTCAGATAGGCGTTTAGTGACACGCTTATACTCTGACATGCTCAGGCTGACATATGGAGGTGGCTTTACACACACAAACTACTGAATTACATTAATTCCTCAGACCAGACTCAGGGCGAGAAGATGTTAAATATTGAATGAAACATTACTGAAATTAAAAACAAATTGCCTCTGCTGATTGGGGTTGTCCGTATTGAATGTCTCACTTCTTGCTTGTAAGCGACTACTCGATTAATCATTTTCAGCTCAAGTCTAAAGCTGCTTGATTGTCATAGTTTCTGTATATGAGGATTTTGAATGAAACACATCCCAGGGATATAAATTGTTGTCAGCCAAAAAAAAAATTACAAAATACCCTTCAAAATCTAGAAAAAGGGACAAAAAACACCTCAACAAAAAAGTTATTTTTCGTTGCATGTTTGTGTACACACATACATACAAGCAGTCATGAACACAAAGAAGCAGTCAGACAGTTTTACAGCCATTAGCACACACACAAACACACACACACACAAACGCTGGGTCTAATCCAGTGGTATGCACTAAACTGTTTAGTGTAACAGGTCTGCATTGTTCATCTATGATATGCACGACACATGTTCCTCGTGTCAAAGGTCAAGTAGTCTCAGCTGTACTCAGAAGTGTATAAAGTGACAGTTCAACCCTCTGAACCCCTGTGATAGGTGTGTGTGTGTGCTTGTCTGTCTCTGGCAGCTGTGCAAGACCTTCCGACAGCAAGTGTGTTTGTGTTTGTGTGTGTGTGAGCGTGCATGTGCGTGTGCGTGTGCCTGCTTTTCCCCCCAAGTAGCAGTCGATAGATGTCTGTTCAGTTTTACTGTAAGAAAGATTGTTCACGCTAGGGCAGCAACAAGTGATTATTTTCAGTGATTAATTGTTTAGTCTATGAAATGTTGGAGAGTGATTAAAAATGATCCCAGGTGACATCCTCAACTGCGTTGTTTTGACGGATCAACGGTACAAATATATTTAATTTGCAATGATATAAAACACTGAAAAGCAGCATATCCCCACATTTAAGAAACTGGAACCAGAGAATACTTGGCTTTTTTTTTTTTTTGATAAAACAGCTGACATGATGGGTTTTAGCAACCTTAAAGGCAAAAATAAAATAAAAAAATAAAAATGCTTCCTCATCATCTATGTATTTGTTAAAACCTCTTGTGTTCTACATGTCCTCAGAACACAATCACACACCCTGGTCTTTCACATCAGATGTAGACCAGAGTAAAAAGTCATCAATACGGCCACAAAGCTTTAATATATTTCTTGTGCAATACTCCTCCTGCTGGAAATCCTTATTACTACAGCTGTTATCCACAAAACACCTGTCACGTCTGTGTTTTCTCTCATGAAAAGCTCACAATCGCGGACTACAATGTTGGTATCTAAAATGTGCTCCCCCCCTCTCTCTCGCCAGGGCCCCATTGCTCCTCCCCCTCTCTTTGACCCCCCCACCGCCCCTAGCGCTCCCTGTCCCCCACCTCCCCCTCGTCCCCCTGGCCCACCTCCGGTCTTCACGGACGATGACCCCCAGTCTCAGGCGGGCAGTGCAGCGGCCCAGCACTCAGCGCTGTTTGCTCAGCTCAACCAGGGCATGGACATCACCAAAGGTGGGTTCACTCAAGGGCCTGAGAGCAGAGGACATCACTCTTTACACTTACCTCCTGTCTTATGCTCAGTCCTCACGATGTCCACAGGAGTGATGTGTCTGTTCAGGTGAACTAACTTTATGTAGTACTATGGTATAAATGTACCATTGCTACCTTCGCTGAAATATAGACATTACAATGATACAATAATAATTTGTCAACAAGAAATACATATATTTATATATACATAAGTAAAGACCTTAAAATATGACTGTGGTTAGGCAACAAACTAAATAAATTAAATAAAATCAAAATAGGTGTTTTCCACAGGAATTAAACCATCATGTAGCGAGATGCAGTTTACAAAACACTGAATTGAACTGTGAAATTATTTTTTTAAATACTCCGAAAATTTTGATATTGGTTGGTGGGGTAGTGCCGGGGGAATTGAGACAGGTGACTTCAACGTTTTCTAAAATCCTGCATGTGCATGTATAATTCCTCTGTATCTTTAGGTTTGAAGCATGTATCAGATGACCAGAAGACCCATAAGAACCCAAATCTGCGCTCTCAAGCAGCAAAGACCAAAACCAAGTCCTCGGGGACTGTGAACTCACCGAGAGCAGCTGTCCAGAAAAGACCCCCTCTTCTGGAGCTGGAGGGGAAGAAATGGAGGGTGGTACGTGAAACGTTTAGTTCATCTTTCAGGGATTATTTCCAAAGGAAGACGCTATTTTTTATATGGTGGGGGTCAAACTTGTAAAAATATTCATTTAGCCTCTATCCCAAACTTTTACTCCACTGACATCAGCCAATCACATTTGAAACAATATGTCGGGTTATTGATTGAATCTGTTCCCCTTGTTATTGCAGGAAAACTTCGAGCAGAATCACAACCTGCTGATTGAGGAGACGGAGCTAAAACAAGTGGTCTACGTCTTCAGTTGTAACAACTCCACCTTGCAGATTAAGGGCAAAATTAACTCCATCATCATAGGTGAGCAGCCTCAAACTGGAGATATTGCTTTTGGGTTGACATTCATAATTTCTCATTATAATTGTCCTTATTCCACACGTGCTCACTCTCCCCAGACAACTGTAAGAAGCTGGGTCTGGTTTTTGAGAATGTGGTTGGGATTGTAGAGATCATCAACTCCAAGGCAATTCAGATACAGGTAAAGAGCGTCATGGCTCTCATCTTTCACATTTTAATACTGGTAACATATAGGAATTTTTATCGACTTTATTTTAGTCGTGCATTTATAAATTGCTTTGAATGCAGGCTTCATCTGGGTTTTATCTTCATTTTATCTTCAGCTCGCAGGTGCCAGATATATTTGTCTTATCCTGTGTGAAAACAGCATTGGAATCACTTCTGTTTGTTTATCGTGTTTGTGCAAATTGTGCCACAGATACAGGTCAGTAATTGAGACCTATGTATCTTTCTGCTGCAGGTGTTGGGAACAGTTCCCACTCTTTCCATCAACAAGACAGAGGGCTGTCAGGTCTACCTGAGTAAGGACTCACTGAACTGTGACATTGTCAGTGCCAAGAGCTCTGAGATGAACATCCTGATACCTGAAGGAGACGATTATGTAAGTGCCTGAGATAAGGACCAAGGCGAGAGAGACTATGTTGGCTCTCTTTATTGACTTCTGACTGTGTGTGGTTTTTTTTTTCCCCTAAAGTTTTCATGTGTGTGTTTTCTGTAATCTTCTTGGTTGTTTTACAGAGGGAGTTTCCAGTCCCGGAGCAGTTCAAGACTGTTTGGGACGGGTCCAAACTGGTGACAGAACCCACTGAGATCGCAGGCTGATTTGATGCTTCATCTTGACCACCACCATTAAATTTATAAAAATATATCTTTCTTTCTGTACCCCCGACTATATTAAATTTCAAAGATATAAAAGGGATTTTCTAACACACATTATAGGTCCAGTCGCTGCTGCTGTAATTGTTGCTTCATGAAGGTGAAGCCTTTAATTTAAATGAACCATTCAATAAGTTGATTTTCCCATCCTACAAAACACATCCCCACAGAATAAATGGATATCTAAAGTTTGATCACACCAATCTGGTATATTTTACCACCTCTTACATTTCTGTGCCATGGGAATAAAGGCATTTATGTGACAATATGTAGCTGTTGAAATCTAAGCAATCTTATAAGGTTTCTCATCATTAGAGAAAATATTTCGAAGATAATGGGATTTTAGGTTTCTAGATTACCATGATTTTGTCTGTACCGTATCCACATTCACTGTTGTTTCATTGTATGAGAGCTAAAGCACAAATTAGACCCCAGCAGTAGTAAACCTATTTAACAGAAAAAGCTAGAGTACATAACGTGAACATACAGCTTCAATTCAGTGGCCAGGCAGACAACAATAACTCAAGAGTCAAGTGTAGGTCTATTCGATCACATTTCTATCTAATCAAATGTATTTTAATTACCTCTTTAAATGTGTATAGTGCATGGTAGTCATGTAATACTGTTTCACCTAGTGAGTGAAGTTTATGCAACAATGTTCAGTATATTTTGAATTAATGCCAGATGCTGTCTGTCTTGCTAGTGCTTAATACATGCAGTAATGAATGATGGTTCTGCTGCATACATGAAACCAACTGATCAAAATAATTAACCAGGTACTTGGCTACTAATTTCTTGTTTGCCTTAAAATACTGACAGTAGTGGTAACTTTACACTTGAGCACTTCCCAGTCTCTTTATTTTTTGCATAGGGCAGAAGACAGTGTACACCACTAATGCTTTTCAAAACGTTTAATTTAAATTAAAACAATTTGACGTAATTGTGTATCATTTTTCAAATAAAATCAAAACTCCCAGTTCTGGCTTGTTCGTGTTATTACAAAAAGGAGTTGCACCTCCTGGGACATGTTAGTGTCATACACACCAAAAGAAAAAAAATATAGTAAAACAGAAACAAACTTCAACATGAGAAATAGGGGGGACAAAAACTTCCAGGAAAATACAAAAGATCTACCGATGAAGAGAGGTGAGAGGACAATCACAGAGAAGAGCATCAATATTTTCAGTTTTAGAGAAGCGCAGGGTGAATCAGTCAGGTTGAGACAGAAACAACAAGAGAGTGTCCCAATTTGACACATTGGAAGAGGCACAAATACGATTAAAAGTTATTTAAAAAGTATAGATTAACTATCCACATACAGCAAAACTCCTGGTACTGAGTTTCAAATGATCCTTTCAGTGTTTGATCAACATATTTCCCTGAGAGTCCTGAGTAAAGAGCATCTCATCTTCCTCATCCTTCTCCACCAAAGACTTGAAAACACTAGTTCTCACAACCCCACTGCTCATGTTACTCTGATCTTTGAGTGGACTCCTGACTTGCAGACCTCTATGTGCGATCACCCTGAAGCCTTCAGAGTCCTGGGTAAACAACATGTCCAGACTGTCCTCATCAACCTCTCTGCTCTGTTGCTGGGGTGATCGTTTTTTAAAGGGAGTGCTACTCGGTTTTGTCCACTTGAACTGTGAGATGTAGCTCTCTTCTTTATCAGTCTTATTCCACAGTTGATCTGAATGGATGTGTTTTCGAGGTGATGCAGTTTTTGGTTCTGTCCATTTATGATTTGAAAGAAGTCCAATATGAGAGAAAGATGAGTGCTTACTTGGGGACTCTGAATACAAAAACCTGCTGTTTTCTTTCTCATCCTCCGCCTGAGAAGAATGAGAGTGTTTAAAGGATTTTTGAGTAGAGGTACTCCGCTTCAGATCCATCTGAAATCCAAAGGCCTCCTCACTTTGTAGACTGTTTAGGAAATTTGGCTCAGAGTCGTTGAAGATGTTCGCTGTGGTGTTTTTCTGATTAGTCGGATAAAATTCAATGTCAGAATATTGGCTATAGACGAGCTGTGGGTCCTGACTCCATGCCTGTGGAAGAGGCTGACTCTCATCTGTTAATGACGAGGTGTCAGTGTACCTTCTCTTACTATGTGGTGGATTAAACTCCTCAGATTGCTCTTCTTCAGACTCACAGTACATGTTTTGAGTAGCTGAATGACTTGCTTCACCTTGCTCCTGCCACACTGTTGCCCCAGACTCAGTCACATTTTCACTTTTCCATTCATGATCCACACCAGGCTCAGAGTCAGACTTTTCAGGATACGTTTCTCGTCTTCGTTTTGTCCCTGATGCAACAGGTGCAGGTGCAATTGAGGTCGATGCTGAGGAAGACTGCACTGGATCCATGTTTGGTACTTCAGAAGTAGACATCTTATTGAGAACTTTTGGCAGATGGAATAAGAGAGCATTTAGTTAACATAAAAAGAAATGAACAATGGCAATTTATACATCCAAGCAAGTCAACAGTCTACTGCAGCTTTACCAGCTTCTGACTGATTCTTCTGACGACAATAATAATCCCAAGACAATGTCCTGACAGCCTGATGGCAGCAGAGTTTTAAGAGTTTTTAAGAGAGACATTAAGACTTTTAGCTACTTACCTCTTTGCTGAGGTGTGAAGAAGGCTGATATAGAGCTTTGTTTGGTCTTTGGCATTTCCATTTTGGTCTGAGTGAAGTTGAGAGCCACAGCCAGACTGTATCCTCCACCTCCAGCGAAGGGGTTCAGCAGTTTAGAAATGGGACGGGCGAGACGTTTCTGAAATATTAGATGTGCAGAATGAAATATGGTCCTACTAAAAAAACTTAGTTTTAACAACAGCTTGAGAGGCTATTGATAAGATAGTTCTACTTAGTAATAGTGATATACTGTAAGTGGTACTTACTGTGTACAAGTCAGTAAATGCATTAAGTCACTGCTTTACTGAGAGGTAACAAAACAGCCATTTAGTCAGAATTTAAAGACAGTTTCCACAGTTACCTGTTTAGCTTTTCCTTTAAGATGCACTGTGTCCAGCCAAACACCGCACTCGTCTTGAGCAGAGGTCTGCAGTGCTGGTTTGGAGGTCTTCATGGTTGCGAGTGAAGAAAAGATCTAATAGATTAAATAAAAATATTTTTTGTGAGTAGGATAAACTAGGAAATCATCCGAAATAGGGTCACTCCAGGATTTATCTTGTTATGGTTGTTTCGAAGACTATTTGTATGTTTTCACGTTAAAGTTTTAATGAACGCTGTAAAAATGAATTCAAATGCACTTCCCGCCTTATTCATCCTGCATGACTGTTTTTTTTGTGTGATTTTTCTTACTATTAATTCACACTATCACAGTATAATAGTTCTGAGTTAGCCATCTTCGCTAACAGCTAGGCGGTGTTTATTAATCATAACATTGCTTAAGTTTGCCATATAACGCAGAACGATCATATCATACTTGAACTGACTTCATAAAGTTGCACAGGGATGTTCTCAGCCTTCTTTTTGCGCTTACTTATACCTATATAACTTAGTTAATTGTGTTTTTGTTTAGAAATTCGTCCTCGTTTCTGTTAGTTTGAGTCTGGCGCCTCGACGATGGGCTGTCTATGACGTTTGACTGTGTAAAAACAATGAAATGCGATCAAACCTTAAAATCCCTTCTTTACCGCAACAGCTCTGTTAAAATGTAACGTGTGAAAAATCCAAAAATAAACTGCTTTTGTTCAATACACAAGTATTAACATTAAAAACTATTCCTTTCTATTAAGGCACGACGGACAGCTAATATTTTGACGTGTGCTGGTCCTTACAGAAGGGTGTGTTTACGTTCACGTCACAGCAGTTTGCCGAGAGGGTGAGTAAAGTGTCTTTTAATTTCAAAGATTAAACACTGAGATTGCCATAACATAAAATGCTGCGGGCGTCCTAGCTCTATCATAGTAATGTTCACTAATACAAAGTCTAGTGTTTACAAACAACTACCTGCATGTGCTAGGTATAATAAATCATAAAGGAAGTGCTTAAGAGCTAGCCTCGACAGCTAACCTAAGGCTAGCTAGTTCGACAAAACAATACACTAAAGGCTGATGGTCTTTCTTCAGGGGGGAGGTTTTCCTCTAAGTGGATCTGTTTCTGTGGGTGAATGTCAGTGCTCAGCGAAAAAACATTTTTACCCTGAACGGTTTAACTACTACAGCCAGCCTCTAACATCTCTAGGGTGTTCATTAGTTCAGTCGCCCCTAAGGCTGGGCAAAAAAGAAACTAAAGTTGAGAATAAGGCTGTAATTGAAGATTATTTTTGTTATCGATTATTTTGCCGATTATTTTCTCATTTAGTCTATTAATGTGTGGTTTATAAAATGTCATAAAATAGTAAAAATGCCTATCTCAAATTCCCAAAGCCCGAGATGATACCCTCACATTGCTTGTTTTGTCCGACCTACAGTCCAAAATCCAAAGATGTTAATTTACCATTACATAAGACAAATTCTCTCAAAGGACAGGCTGCAACTGAGGAAGGTTTTGAATTTTTGCTTGAAGTACGACTGAAATGATTAATCGATTATCACAATTGTTCACAACAATTTTTCTGTTGATTGACTACTTGACTAATCGCAGCTCTATTTGAATATTTAATTTCTGATTTGTGCTGTGTAACTGTTAAGCCAACAAATTGTATTTCGTTTCAATGCTATATATACCATTGAACACTTGACTGGGTTTCCTTCAAGAAATTTACAAGTCTCCTGAATCCTGATGAATCCCTTGTAGCCTAAACAATACCCACACTTAACATTGGCATTTGCTATTTAACATTGCATGTAGTTTTGGCTGTGCGAGATCAAGGTGTGCTCTGCTATTTTGCAGTTCAGTTAGATTTGGCTGGTTGTTTTTGGTCACAAACACTAATGAGTTATTAGACAAACTGTAACAGAAATCTTTTTGCAGATTAAGTTCTGATATATCAGCATCATGTTCCACGGGATACCAGTTACAGGAGGTGTAGGAGGAGGTAAGACATTGAAATGGATCTAATATCTACAATTTAGGTTTTCAGATTGTAAAAGCATCATCCTTTCAAAAGTTACTGCCAATAAATGTCACTTGAAACATTTCATTTTTTTTTTTCCTTAGCTCCGGCCAATAAACCAGAGTTATATGAGGTAAATGTTGCTACTTCTAGTGAGTGCTTTAATTAAGGTTTGGCAAACATGTTTAATCTGTATAAACTGTAATGAAATACAGTCATTGGTGATATTACAATTATCTGATCTATCTGAATTGTCTATCATTATTATTATTATTATTATTATCATTATTATTATTTTTTTTTTTTTTTTTGCTTAAATTTACTTGGAAGAAAATCAAACCAACCATTTTTATGGTTACGGCTACAATAAATACTTCATTAAACTGAACTAAATCCAGGGATAAAATCAAAAATATGTGATATTTTACATGTCAGCCAGAGCCAGTGTGTCACCATGAATCATATCTTTTCAGGAAGTGAAATTATACAAAAATGCAAGGGAACGAGAGAAGTAAGTGTCAAATAAATTTCCAATCACCAGCTTAATATGAACACACTAGATTCATAATGGTGCCAGTGTTGTAACATTGTCAACTTTGTTTCAAAAGGTATGATAACATGGCCGAGTTGTTTGCTGTTGTCAAGACCCTGCAGGCCCTGGAGAAGGCTTACATCAAAGACTGTGTCACACCTAATGAGTGAGTTATACCTGATTTTATATGTTGTGTTTAAAAGACTGACAAAAATACCACTTGTAACCTGATAGTATGTCTTTATTAATGTGGAGGATTTGTCTGTTTCAGGTACACTGCTTCCTGCTCCAGACTCTTGGTGCAGTATAAGGCTGCTTTCAAACAGGTGCAGGGCTCTGACGTTGGCTCCATCGATGATTTCTGCAGGAAGTACAGAGTGAGTTCTGTGTTGGAGTGCTGTTAAGTTCTTGACCCTTCTGACCAATGTTATAAGTTAGATTTTATTTCTGTGGTGCTGCCTAAGTAAGGATCTTGCTCCTTTCAATTTGTCCCCTAGCTCGACTGTCCACTAGCCATGGAAAGGATTAAGGAGGATCGCCCAATCACCATCAAGGATGACAAGGGCAACCTGAACCGCTGCATTGCAGATATCGTTTCTGTACGTCCTCTCAGTCAGTCAGTTCAAACTGGAGGTTTATTTTTTAGACGCGTTCCAGAATAAGAAATGTTGCAGTTGATTTTTGGTCAAATGATTTAGTGTGTTCAGTTTGAGCACTAAGTGGCTGAAGTGGTTTCACTTCATTTGGCTCAGTCATTGAAGAATGGGAGTGGGTGTTGCCAACTGTATCCACTGCCAACTTTTAACTCAGCTCATAAAATCAGCGGACGGATAGTGTGATACTGGCAAAGACTATGTGCCCTGTTTGTGTTACTGGAGGCAAAAAAAACTCATATATCTTGTTGCTGACCGTGGAAGTTGGAAGATATGTTGAGCGTTGTCTCATTGTGTGTTACTTTCTATCGTGTTATCTAACCTTCAGCTCTTCATCACTGTGATGGACAAGCTGAGACTGGAGATCAGGGCCATGGATGAGGTAAATGGAAAAGTGCAGAATGTTGGCAGACTTATCGTACTGGTTGCTTAAGTGGATACCTGACACTTTTTTGTTGAAAACTTGACGTTTTCCTTTGGTCCAGATCCAGCCAGACCTGAGGGAGCTGATGGAAACCATGAACAGAATGAGCAACATGCCCCCAGACTCAGAGGCTAAGGACAAAGTCAGCCTCTGGTTAGTTACACCGGGCCACCCAGTTTGCAGCATTTATATGGTTAAGCCTCATGCCAGTTCAGTGCAGGATGTTATGTGCTGTTTGAAACTCTAGTCACAGGGACACACGCACATATTTGCTCAGGTGGGAAGGGTTGTGCAGAGAGGTGTCCATGAAGTAAACTAATACATTTTCACTAATGAACATTTACTGCAGTCTGTTGCTCATGAGTAAATGCTGTATAACACGTCAGACAAAACCTGGAACAATTATTGTAGTCGGTTCAAAAATGTATTTCTTTCAGTTGAGAAAAACAGAATTTATGGCTCAAAAGGCTAAAAGTCTCCGACAATATAAACAATAGTAGGGTTATAGCAGCTAGAGGTTAATATTAACCTATAGTAACTTCACTCCCTGGTCTGTTGATTAAATACACCTACACAATCTAATGCAAATCAGTACAACAGCTGTTACACATAGTCTCTCTTTACGAACCTTATAATGTCCAGTTTTTGTTAAAACCTTCCAAGAGGTGTTAATTCAGCTATATATTTATTACTGAGGTCGAAGTTAGCGGTGCTATCGTACTGCATTATGCAGAAACATGTTCCTAATTTTCTTCTGGCCCCATGTTTGGAAATGGAGTGGGCAAAACATTAGACTACTGCTATCTGCAACCTCAGTAATAAACATGTTGTTAAATTAATACCTGTCTGACAGTGTCAATCAAAACTGAACATTAACTTTTTGTAGGTAGATTTTATCCTGGAGCTGTTGTATTGCTTTCAATTAAATTCTACAGGTGTACCTAATCAAGTGAGTGTACGTCGAGTAGTTACTATAGTAGTCTGAAATCCCCCTTGGATGGCACAGCTGAGCATTATCAGACCTCTGTAAATTCCCTGTGGAGCTCAGTCTGACAGCTCGTGTTGAAGCATCACACCAGAAACCAATGTGGGTTTTTCTCTCGTCACTGCCTCGTTGTGGAAGGGCTCTAAAAGTCGACTTCAACAACTCCACAGGTTTATTCTTTAGTTTGTGGGAGCACAGCATTCAATTGGCAGTACAAATTTCACAATGTACTGTATTAAGTATATTATCATCATAGTAACTTTCCTTTGAAAAGAATGAAAAGGAGGGAAACTTGACCTTTCATTGAATGTGATGTATAAGTAGGACTACTTCTGCAGTGGCTAAAATGGCTGCACTGATCCCCAGTAGCGCTGCACTTATGCCCACTCCTTGACAACTCTTCGTTTTAAAACCTCAAGTCAACTCCATTACTTTCAACAGTTGGTGTAACATAGGGTACGTTCTGTATCAATTGTCATCTTTCTTGATTTTTCTCTCATCAGGTTGACCACCCTCAGCAGCATGTCGGCCTCAGACGAATTGGATGATAATCAGGTGCGCCAGATGCTGTTTGACCTGGAGTCGGCCTACAACGCCTTCAACCGCTTCCTCCACTCCTCCTAAAGCATCTCTTCATCATTGAATCATCTGTCTGAGATTCTGACTCTTGATACCTGCTAAGTTAAAAGAAATGCTCTACTTTCTCCTTATGGTTATTGGTAGGGAGGGGCTTTAAGTCCGGGGACAGGTTTTCTCTCACCTGCTTCCCCAATTATTTCCCTTTCTATCTCTAAATTTGTTCCCTATGTGTTTATCCATGTTTCGCACAATTCAAACTCCCATCACCTTGTAGAGTATACTCCACTGTTTGTGGTACATCGTGCTGCTTGCAGCCTTGCCTTCTGGGCTCTTCCTGTGCTGTGAGATGCTCCATTGGCCTGTTTTCTAGCCAAACGTGTGTGATAAATCCTTTAACTCTGGCTGTTAATTCTGATCTTGACAAAACAGTTAACTTCTAACTTTGTACTGTAATTTCAAAAAAGGTCTAATTTTATACTTAAGTTTTGCAGAGCACCAACAGAGAAGCATGAATCAATTATATTGGACATATTCTGCACATGAAGAAAAGGTTGCAACAGCCAAAGCCTTTTTATTATTGGAAAGATAAATATATATTTTTTTCTTTATGGTACCCTAAATGTATCCACTATCTGCCACCTGGGGACATTTTTTTTGTTCTGTGTACCACAATTGTTTTCCCATTACACAAGTTTGTAATGTAGAATCCTACACTAGCGTTTGTCAATAGAGTAAAAGAAGCCAACGTAGGTAACAGTTCATCTTCTTTGTCTGTCGATTAACTGATAAAATGCAGCTGAAATAATTGTTTGGACTCTGAAGATGATTAGACTGCACTTCACATTAATCATTATATTGAAACTATTGTGGAAGGAAATGCTTTTGTTTGTTTGTCTACATTTTGTCCTATGTTAACATGCCTAATCCATATTTCCTTTAGAAGTGAGGGTTTGGCCACATTAAGTGGGCAAAAGAGAGGTGGACACCCCCCCCCCTTATTTTGCTTACTAAATATGTTTCAACCCTCAAACACCATTAGGGAGAACATATTTATTAAGATTTATCATTGTAAATAATAGTTTTGATTTTTAAATAAAAGCATGTAACATCTTTTTAGAAATAAAGTTGAAAAGTCTACCTCCAACTTTATGTCTGTTTTGTGTGCATAAGATGAAATTTGTTCATAAAGTTGTTTTTTTTCTTGTTCAAAATGTTCAACTTATGATTTGACAAGTTTAGAAATGTAACAAAGGGGAAAAGGCTACTTTCCACACTTTATTAATCTGCACATATTTATAGATAATCTTTTAAGGTGTTGAGATTTTTATTTATCGCTTTATTTAGTTTGACCATAATCTTTATTGTTTTAATGATCTTTTTCATGCATGTCTATTATAATTTTATCACGCTTCCACAACAGCCTAATAATGGCCATGGCTGGGTTTACCTTTTAGGGGCCCGAGGGCTCTTGGGCCCACATTTGCCACCCACTTCCACCGTCTCTCTGCATTGAGTATGTACCCTGCTGCCTCCAAGTTCTGATTAAGTGCGGTACTCCAACGTTAGAATAATAACTGCTAAAACGATAATATATTTAATACCTTGGTTTGGGGAATATAATAATAATAATACCTTTATTTTCATTTAAAAAATATGCCTGAATACTCATTTTAGTTGACACTGAATTGCAGTTTTGCAAATTAATTAATCAGTTAATCACATTTACAAAACCAATCAACATGCAGTGATGAGGGCCTTTTGGAGCCATATGGAGTCTAGGTCCGTGGTGCAGTTCCCTGCTCGCCACTGTGTATTGGCCTGGACATGTTCGTAGGTATTTTTTGAGTTGACCGATTATTGTTTTAATCCTTATAGTTACCACAATCTTTACTGTTTTAATTTCCCTTTTCTTGCATTCCTATAGTAGCTTTATCTTCCCAGGTGAATCATTTACTTTTGCTGCCATGAATGAATTTTCATCTTTTCCAACAGTGAAGGGAATAAACTGTTCCCAGAAGTTGCATTTAATATTAATAGGTCATCCAGTGCAGATCGCTGACAGAGGGCATAGTTGACGCACCTCTTTGTTTTCCACTTGCCTGTTAGGAGCTACGGCGAGTAATGGCTCAATTTTACTGCAGAACTAAAGCCAAGAGAAACAGCCGTTCCTCATCACGCTGCAGGGAACTTCATTTGACTTTAGACCATTTTTAACCGAGGCCGCGTTGAAGAAGGCAGCCGTCTGTGTGGCCTACTGGAAGAGGAAGAGGTGAGAGGAGGTCCTCTTTTACTCCTAGTGTCGCGACCATCAATCATCATCATCATCATCATCCCCGTTACATCACCAAACGTCCACCTGTGGCAGCCCTTGCTGTTGTAGGTGAGGGAACGTGTTTGCGTTTGTGCCGCGGCTCCTTTAAGAACCAGGAAGCAGCGCATTCGTTACCAGGACAACAAAAAAAAAAAAAAAAAAAAAAAAAAAGACAAAACTCTTCGGCTCGTCTGTTTGTGGCAGCAGTGTGGAAGTATCAAAACTTATAGCGAGGCTCGACTCACTTGGACAAACAACAATAGATTTGGCTCAGTCCTGGATAAGTTTGTTGAATTTTCGGCAACTAAATGGAGGCGAAGAACTAACCTGCTGCCTCTCGACCGACATCGATTGCCTGAACAGTAAGCAACACGACGTGTGACCGCAAATAGAGATACAGGGTCGCATGTTGACTCGGCTGTTGCATCCATTCATTCGTAGTGTGTGTTGTGGAAATAGTCGTTGCCTCCAACGTTGCCTTTCAACACCTGTTTTCCGGACATTCCAAGTCTACTTATCTCCTTCAGGAATAATATGGTGAAGAGCAAGTGGTAGGAGCTGTAAAAAAAAAAAAAAAAAATTTTTTTAAAAATGAGCAAAAAGTATGAATCAGCAAACGTGTCTGAGGTGGAGGAACACATTTCTCTAAAGTATGAAATCAAGAAGAGACTTGGAAAGGGGGTGAGTGAGGTTTTTTTTTATTCCTAATGTAACGGATAGTGAATTTAATTGATCATAGTCTATAAGATTCACAACTCTCAACATAAATCACATGCATTTACAAAAGTTTTTTTTAAGTTGCCAGTTTCACTTACATTTTCAGTTTGCAGGTGCATTATAAGTGTTGCAAAACCCATGTTTAGATGAACCATTTTTCTACCTGTCCCTTAATGTTTACCACATCTTCCAGCCCCTCTGTACTTTAGCCTTAAAAGGAATTCCTGAAATTCTCCGGACTTAAGGTCCTCAGTGAATACCAATGTTGTAAGCATGGGGTTTATTTACTTTGGCAGGACAAACTCTTTCTTTGCAGATCAGCTGATGTGTGAGGACACTTGTTCCCTTTAGAGTCTAACCCCTTTGCTTTTCTCTCCACGGGTCCGGTTGCCACAGGACTAAAAACAGCCTGGTTTGTTTCCATAGACTGTCAATGGAGACTCACAAATTGCTGCTCGGCTTTAAATGTCCAGGTGGTAACTGCCACGTAGACACGTCATATTGGCTAATTAGGCATACCTGAGGGCGACTGTGACTCAGGTTACACAGCTGCTCAACCTGTTTACAGCTGACCAATGCATCCTTTGCAGTCATGCGTCAGGGAACTGAACAGTAGTGAGCAACACAGTGCTAAATGGCGTTAGAAAGTCATGAAGTGGTTTTACAGCAGGAAAGATTGCTTTAAATTGTTCCGAATAGCATTGCTATGTTTATAACCCATTATCTGGAGCCTGGGTTTGATGGAGACAACAGCCATAGAGTCACCGGTGCTGTCTAAATCTGATCTGCTGCCCCAGATGACAGCGCTACTCCTTGTGTCATTACAATAACAGTGTGCACTGATGCTCTGCCTCACTGCTGCCTCTCTTATGCTTGACTTCACTGCCCATATCAGCACCCTCCCTTCACCATAGTCAAGAGCTGTAGCTACTACTGAGAACACAGAGTTCATGTCCTAACTTTTTTTTTTTGTAGTGACATGGTGATCACAAGTACAGTTAACGTTTTATACCAATATTTTTTAGGCTCACTGCTCACTGTTCTTAAATTTGACAGCTTTTAGCTCTTGGGCATGCAACTGTTTTAAAATGAATTTAAGAGAATATAATATATTACAGTTAATTGTAGTGAATTAAACATGGTTAAAAAAAAAAATTAAATTACATTTGCAGAATTTTTGGATCTATTTATAATTATCTGGGTATGGAAGAGCTTCTCAGACTTAAGACCCCTGTATTTCTAAAATCCTGGCTACAGCCCTGAACTCAGTGTTTCCCCATTTTAGTTTGCTCTATTATTATTATTATTATTATTATTATTATTATTACCGTGTTTACATCCTGCTTTTAAAACTTTGTTAATGCTAAACTTGGTACAGAATACAGGCCCACTCCTACAGGGTGAAGAAGGGCCCTGATGTAATGTTATCATTACATTTCGTATCTGTCTCAGGCCTATGGCATCGTATGGAAGGCAGCTGACAGACAGACCAGGGAGATTGTGGCTGTGAAAAAGATCTTTGATGCCTTCAGAAACAGGACAGATGCCCAGGTGTGTACTGTCCGGTCTACAATAAGTTAAATATGAGTTTAACTAAGTTAAATACGAGTTTAGTTAGGTACGAGTTTGGCTGTGTTTGTGGAGTTCATATTCTAACTGTTATTTTCTTTCTCTTTTGCAGCGGACATTCAGAGAAATCATGTTCCTTCAGGTAACGATAAGAATTGTGTTTGACTTAAATAAAGGTCAGCTACTTGTCAGGCCTTAATTTTCTTAGTCATCTCTTAAGAAAGATTAATAATCTCAGTCCCACTCTCAACGTTTTCCATCATTTTTCTCCTCTTCCAGTCTCTTTCTGAATGTATTAAATGTACAAAGTGGTAGGGACACTTGATCTTTTCATTATATACAGGAGTTATTGTGTCTGGGGATACTTCTCCTTACTCCTCAGTCAGTGGTTGAGCTTCATTTCCAATTTTGCTATAAAATCCCAGTTTTTATAGATAAATCGCTGTACTTATTAGCAGTCTATAGCTCCACTTGTACTACTGCAGCAGTTACACCATGCCCTTCCGTCTATGGCACAGTACAGTCAATTTTTCCATGACTGTTTCCTCAAATTTAACTGCTGTAAAAATAGAAAAATGGTGGAAAGGTTTCTAAACTGATTTTGCAGCTGCCCAGTTTACTGTGTGAAAACCATTGAGTAACCATTGGGACCGTGTCCTTACTCATATATAGACTGCTGTTGGTGCAGCATGGTAAAATCTTCACTGTGGCAAAAGTCCCTAAGTTGAAAACCTCTGCAATAATGTAAAAGCTCTGTAAATGATGTCCAATATGGTAAAACTTGTACCAAGAAGGATATGTGTGGATGTTCTCAGTCTGCAGAAGTACCTCTAAGTTTTTGGTGCTTTTGCTAAATATTCAACTTTAGTCTTATAATTATCCTGAATGAAATATGGTTTGCCGGCAGGTATTCAACACAGGTCACAGAAACACACTGGTGACAATGTGCATCAAGAATCCATCTGTCTCACTGCTGACCTACATACAAGTGACCTTCAGCTGTGCCACCGCTTCCTAATCAGCTGCTGTCATCTTCCAGTGAAACTCCAGTGTTGTAGTCATGGCGTTTATAGTGACC
Organism: Xiphias gladius; assembly: GCF_016859285.1. Classification (NCBI taxonomy): domain Eukaryota; kingdom Metazoa; phylum Chordata; class Actinopteri; order Istiophoriformes; family Xiphiidae; genus Xiphias; species Xiphias gladius. The sequence goes on along the minus strand of NC_053423.1, from coordinate 13,358,951 downwards.
ATTATGTAACCTCTGTTGAAACTTTCCCTGTTTACACAACTTTGACACAATGCCTGCTGGTTATTACAGGTCAAACAGTAGCCACAGTGTGCTTTCTGCTTTCGTGTGTTGTTTCTGTTAATCAGAATTTTTTTTCCTTATGCAGGAGTTTGGAGATCATCCCAATATCATCAAACTTCTAAACGTCATCCGAGCACAAAATGATAAAGACATTTACCTCATCTTTGAATATATGGGTGAGTGTTGCTCGCCATGCAGAGCTGCTCAGCTGTGACACACAAACATTACTTGAACATTGCTGTTCATGGGGAAGGCTGCAGTGGTTCTTCGCTGTCTAAATTGGCACTGAAAAAGGCTGGAAGTGTGTGTGTGGAAGGGCGTCTGCTTCCCTTGGCTGCCTGCTCTGTCTTACTGCTGAGTCCACATATTGGCCTCCCTCTCTCTGCAGTCTAATCCATGACTGTACACCAGCATCACGGCACAGGCCTCCAATGTTTCTCTCTAGCATTTCATTTTTGGGGTGTTTCTTGGTTGAAGTCATTGAGTATGGGATTATAGAGGAGCAAATGTTTTTGCAACTCATTGCCAAAATCATGGTTTACTGAGGATGATTTACAGTCCAATCATTGGTTGATAGTACTACGGCAGCCGTGTAATCAACATAACTTTCGCTCTGCTTTGACCCAGATACTGACTTGCATGCAGTGATCAAGAAAGGCACCCTACTGAAGGACATCCATAAACGTTATGTGATGTACCAGCTCTTCAAAGCCATCAAATACTTGCATTCAGGAAACGTTATCCACCGGGACCAAAAGGTATGCCAGTGACTCATTCAGTTGGAGAATATTTAGGAATTGTAGTTAATGTATTTGACATATGAAGAATATTTTAAACACTTCACACTGCCCAAAAATGCTATTATTTGGATTCACCAAAATTGATAGCCACATTATGCATATATACCTTTATTACATATTAAACTTTTTTGTGTTTATACTATGCATTTATGCCTAAATGCATATTATAAAGTCAAATGTATTATAATATTTTAAACAAAACATTTATTTTTGTATATACAGATAATAAAAAAACAAGCTACAAAGTTCAAAATACCATGTTTATATAATTACATTCAGTAGCACATGTGCATGTCTGCTGTAAATATGCACATCATGGCCCTTCTCCCTGAAAACTAGATTTTTGTTCCTCCTTTTCCTCTTATTAAACTTCTGCTTTTCACTCCTTGTACAACTTCTGTTTTCATAGCTTGGTCAAGCTGGGCACTGAACTTAATAATACCTCTGCATAGATAAGTGAAAATCAAACTGTTGTTGTCCTTGTGAAGAATGTTTCTCTTGTCTGTGTTTCCCACAGCCATCCAACGTGCTGTTGGACACTGACTGTGTAGTCAAGCTGTGTGATTTCGGCCTGGCCAGATCACTCAACCAGATCCAAGAGGACAGTGGGAATCCTGCACTGACGGAGTATGTGGCGACACGGTGGTACCGAGCTCCTGAGATCCTGCTGGGGTCCACAAGGTATCAAATGTGATGAGCATCTGTTGTCAGTAACCACATCTTCTGCTTGTTCTTCACAACAGTTGATTTAACCATAATGAAGACGGTAACATGGCATTTTAATTTAAGGGGCAGTATACTTATTTAGAAAATGACTTAGCTGTTTTGAGTGTACCAGACTATAAAAGGAGTACATCTTGTCCACAGGTACACTAAAGGTGTAGACATGTGGAGCCTTGGCTGTATCCTGGGAGAGATGCTGCTGGGAAAAGCCCTGTTCCCCGGGACATCCACCATTAACCAAATAGAGAAGATCATGAGTGCCATACCACACCCCGGCCCAGAAGGTGAATAAAAAAAAAAAACTCTACATTAAATTCATTCAAATGCTTAACACTTTGCTTTTACTTTGGATTGATTAAATACATTTTAAATTTCAGATATTCTCGCAATCAAGTCTGAATATGGATCCTCTGTCATTCAGAGAATGTTACTGAAGTAAGAAAATATTTTCTTTTTTTGGATTTATGTTTTGAAAATCCAACCATACACAAGACATTTTAACAAAGCATACGTTTTTTTGTGTCTGTCCATGTAAATCTGGTCATTTAAGCAGCCAACAATGCACATGTTGCGTTTCACTCAATACACATGGATTACTTTACTTATATGTGAATTCAGAGTTTGTACAGTATGTGCTTGGCCTCTTTCTGACCTCGTCACTCCTGGCGCAAGGGTAGTTAGGGGAGTGACGATAACAAATTTCTTCCCCTCCACTGGGAAGAGTATTATCAGAGCCCACAGGTGAAGGTGGGGCTCATTACATGCTCAAGGAGGAGGAGGAGTGATTATTGCAGAGATGCAATGATGTAGAAGCCCCCGCCCGCACATTCCTTTGACTGTCTTCCTCCTCCTGCTTTTGTTTGTATTAAATCCTAGCTCTCCTTTCTTCACCAGACCACAAGTGCCTCTGGAGGATCTTCTCCAGCCATCTGTGCCTCCTGATGCTCTGGACCTGCTGAAGGGTTTGCTAGTTTTCAACCCAGACAAGCGGCTGAATGCTGAGCAAGCCCTCCAACACCCATATGTAGCCAGGTATTAAGACGCATGCATTCATGGATTAGTGACTGTGGTCAGGTTTTCCAATATTGTAGAGATCTCTTTTTTATTCTCTTCTCATTTGTTTGTTTAGTTGAACAGTTAGTTCAGAGAGATCAGTTAATTTGTATCATTATGTTACTGTTATTACCATAATGTGCGATTATTTATCCTTTACTTTTTTCTTTCCTGGAGGTTCCATAATCCAGCCAAGGAGCCAGCCCTTAACTATGACGTAGTGCTGCCGATAGATGATGATATACAATTATCTGTGGTTCAATACCGCAACAAACTTTACGAGGTACGGAGAAAGTCATAAATGTCCAGGAAGCAACATTTAACTGAATTTGTAAACAGAAGACCATATTATATAAGGTGTACTGCAATAAAACTCATTCGTCACTAATTATTGTGGAAGTTGATCTGATCACACGGCTTAAACCTTGTAAACTTTCTTCTTCTTTACCTGCAGATGATACTGGAGAGGAGAATTAATCAGGGGATGCTAGGTCTGATCCAGCCAAAGGATATACACTGTGTCAGTAGCAGGGAGAAGCCCAGTTTGAAGGATAAAGGAGAGAAGGACCGAGGGGCAGTGAATGGCGATGGTATTGGCGAACATGAGGGAAAACCACAACATGAAAAGACTGATGAGAAAAACCACCTGCTTTCACATACAGGCGTCATCAAATCTGGGCCTGTGAATGTATCCCCCCAGCCTGCTGTGGAGAAGACGAGTCCATTAGTTAGCCCTGACGTGGGAAAACTCACATATAATCCCATCACACATGCCCCAAGTATGTCTGAATGTTTTTTACAGGTCACATGGCTGGATGTCAAACCTTAGTATTTTTTTTTTGTTTTGAATGTAATATATATCGAAAGCTGGAAGTTCTGAAAGTTTGCATTCATTGTATGGTCATATTTGTAATCTTGTTTAGTTATGCTTTTATCAAACAGTCCCCAATTTAAATCAAAATTTTAGAATCTTTTTATATTTAGGGAAAGTTCTTCTGTGGCTTTTTTGTATAGACAACATTTGAACCATGGCTGTTAAATGTCGAAATAATTTGGTGAAAAATGTGTTTGTATTTCTCAAAATAAGGTACAGAAAAAAAGTACTGTTTTGGTATTGGTGCAGGAACAGTAGCCATAAAACAATACAAAACAATACCCAGCCCTAGTTTTATGCCTTCACAATAAAATCTAAACAAATCTGTCAGACAGTATACATACACATTCCCTCAGGTAGAAAACACAAACTCCTCTTCTCTTCAATTAGACGGTTTTGTCCGGAGCCCGGCTTGTCCTCCCCATTATTACCACTCTACTACAAGCAGTAGGAAACTAGTGGGACAGACCAGAAATGGAAATGCAACTGCATCACCAACAGAGGGCACCAATGCTTATACAGTAAGTACCAGAACTCAGTTCACCTACTGTTCAGTTTTCCTTGCTTTTGCTTGGGATATTATCTTGGTTTATTTCATTTTTAGACACTTTTCATTTTTGGCTACTTGTATTCTTTCCCACTCAGACTCTTTGTGTGGCTCACTTTTCAACCTTATTCTGTTTTTTCTCCCCCCCTTCATTAGTCCATGGACCAGATTCTTCAGCGTGGATGCTCAGCCCCTGTGGCCCATAACCGTTCCTTCTCCTTGACCCTAAACCAAACGCAGAACAACCCGCTAGTACGCAAGGATGAGCCATCTTTGTCCTCGGGGCTACATGTCCAATCTGCACGACTGGTCAGTCCGCTGCACCTCAGGACATGTAAAATATGACTCAATGTCAGGATGTAGTTTCAGGCCATTTACATGCATGATGCATGAAATATTGATTTTAAACATAGAATGCATGAAAATATGTGGAAATTATAAAGTTTGCTTTGCTGAGCTATAGATTAAATGGCTGTGATAACATGTCTAACTTTCTTTTTATTCCCATGCAGAACCAGCGCTCCAACCCTCCGGTTCGTGAGGCTCGTCCCCCGCCACACTTCAGCAAGAAAGTATTTCAGAGTAACTGTAATGTGGCAGCTGCGGGTGATCCTCGAGCCAAACTAGGCAGTTATTCCCAGGCCTATGGTACTATCAACAAGACTGAACTGGACAATCTGCTTCGAAGTCGTCCTTACAACCAGTAACTGCTGTCATGCCAGTGGTTACATAGGGGTTGGGTGGTGCCCGTGTTTAAACACACAACAAAGTCTGCCTAGGCGTGTGGCAAACTCAAAGCGATCTTGTAAAAAGAAACTCTTCAGACTGTTATGTCAAACACTTTGTGTACTGTGTAGAATGTACCCATAGCGACATGGACTTCCGTTTGCTGTCTGTGACAGTGAATACATATTTGTAAAATCCTATGTGACTTCATATTACGTTTATCAAACTATACCAGCAGTTAATGAGAATATGCATGTGTGTCATTTTTTTAGGAAGTTTCACTTTACAAGGCTGGATTACCAGCCGAGCACAGCGGGCACACTGCCCTGAAGCCCAAGACTTTCAGGGGCCCTGAAGGCCCCATTTTCATTGAGTGTTAGATGGTTTGTGATAATTTGATTAATACAAATTTCTTTGGGAATATGCACCACTTTAGCACATTATCAGCTGAAAGTTTGTCTACCTGTCTATAAAAGAGGCCGTGTGTCAAAATTCACCTGCCAAATATTCCTAAATACATTTGTGTTTCACCCAAGTATCACAAACGGGGTCAGTAGGGGCCCAGTACAGGGTTAAACCAGCCATGACTTTTCTTGTTGATCTACTGTATGTAGCTAATGACCTAAAGCTTAACATTTTATGTACATTAAGTCAGTGGGTTTCAGATGGACACAGAATAACTGGAAAATCTACAAATTGTTTTTTGAATTGTTTATATGAAATAAGTATTTATCTTTGAGTACAGAGCCTACTTGTTCTTCTATTGTGTACAGAAAGAAAAAGATTAATGTTTCTTGAAACCAGTTTATAATGTTTAACAGATTACTGTGTCTGCAGACTACCAGAAAGTTGAATAATAAACAGAGGTTGAAGTATTGAGATTCGTTACTTAAGTAAAAGTACTAATACAAGAATATAAAAACTTCTATTAGAAGTTAAAGTCCCTGCACTCGAAATCCTACTTGAATAAAAGTACAGACGTTCTGTACTAGTGTACCAATACTAATACCATACCACTGGTACTCCTGCAGAAAAATGGCCCCTGCTGATGTATTATTATACAGTATATTACATTTTTATATTGTTTATACTGCTGCAACAGTGTGTAAGCAGCTTTTTACTATTGTAGTTGGGCAAGGTGGAGCTAGTTTTTCTTCTTAAGAAGCAGTTCAGTAAATCTGAGGGGTTGAGAGATGATTAACGGGGTAGGAAAGAAGTAAGGACAAAGCTTTGTTACACCAACTTGTAACGGAAATATTGGATATTTTTACCCTTTTTGGACCTTAAACACGTATTTAAAATAAACAAATGGAGAAGTCTAGAGGAGAAATGACTCTTCGGTGGAACTGCTAAAAAGATAATGTAGTGGAGTGAAAAGTACTCAAGTAAAGTACCTAAAAAACTGTAATTATTTACAGCACTAGAGGAAATGCACTTTACATAACTGATAATGAACCACGTGACTCTTATGCATCATGCAGAACTCTCCTGATCTCTCTGGATCCTTCCACTGCATTATCTCATTTGTAAAGCTTAGAGACCTTTAACTGCGCTTTTTTTTTTTTTTTTTTTTTTTTTTGTCATATGACCCGCAACGACGTTATAGAAAACACTGCATCATAACGTCACTAAATTATGCGTCTTATGTGACAACCGGAGATTCCCGCACGTCACGTGACCACGTGGTGCGATTCCGTCGGCGGCCGCAAAGTTTCTGTCTCGACACAATTGTTCAGGCCAGACCACCAGGGAGGAGGAGGAGGAGGAGGGACAGCTTGTATGTCGACAGCTACCCTCAAATAAATACATTAAAGGTAATGGTGTTATGGCTTGACGTGAATGTGTTAGGCGTGTATATGCGTGTGTGTGTGTGTTTTAGTCAGGAGAAATTATTATTACGATGACTGTTTTTCATTAAATATGCGGGTGGTGCGGCTAACGAGCACCGGTTGGCTAGCAGCGTCCAGCACCCGCCTGTCGCCAGCTGTCACGTAACGCTAGCGAGATAGAAAGATGGTAAATGAACAAAACAGGTGGCATTAGCAGATACTGAGCATATCTAGACACAGTGATTCTCAGAGAAAAGTAGCGTGGCTCTGTACGGAGCTGAAAGCTCAGCGCCGTAAAATGTGGGGGCGAGGCGTCCTAAAAATCCTTAAAAATAGAAGTCCTAATAATAATATAAAATAAATCATTTACTGAGTGGATTCATCATGGCGAGCTAGCTCGCTATTTTGGATATCTGTAGGCTATTCGCGGTCGGTTTATCCATCTACTGCTGCACCGACGGTCTTGGTTACTTTCGGGGGTCACATTTGTGAATTTAATTTAACAGATGACCGCAGTGTCGCATTTATATGCGCTGGTGAGGCCTTGACGGAGTTGCGCCCGCTGCAGATACAGCATGAAAACGAGCCTCGGTGTTTATATTGTATATTGTATATATTATATATTATATTCATGTTTTTCTTTCGGTTTCCTTCGTGCATAACCGATAAATATATGTCGTGTCTTTGTTTTTGGCCCAGGCTGCTGTTTAAGTGTCGTCTGTTTTGCAGTTCGGTGTGTTGTAAGTCACGATGCATATAAGTAATGCATGCGGTGCTTTTCAGCTGCAAATGACAAATATGTTTACACCCGACATAGCAGATAGTGGCAGCATTAGATACTATGACAGGGTATATTATTAATATGAATAATGTGATAAGTTTTGATTACGGTAATTTATGTTTCTTACTGTATTTAAACAAGGGATGCTATTAAAAAATGTTCGTAATGTGCATATAGTGGTGTAATAGGTGGGTTCCTTCCGTTGATTTCACTTTAACCTTCAGAATTAGGAGTGGCTGATTTGTGTGAAATCCTCTATCATGGTATATGTAATTTATATCATATTTATATGTATTAGAGCTGAAACAATTAATTACTGAATTAGTTAAACAGCAACCAGTTTGGCAATTGATTTATGGTTTTTGTTTTCTAAGAATACATTTTTAAAAACTGCTGATCAGACATGTCAAGACATCTAAAAACATGACCATGCCCTCTCAGAAACTGTGATGGAAAATTTTTACCATTATTTTTGACATTTCATAGACCAAATGATTAATTGATTATCAGCGGAAAAAAATCTGCTGATTAACTGGTAATAAAAATAATCATCAGTCGCACCCCTAATTGTTGTTATTATGTCAGTTAATGGATGAAATAAAAGGAGAGGACTACCTGTTTTTGGCTTACCAGACAAATAAATGTACTTCAAGACATGGATTCAAAAATCATATAAACATACACTATGGCCATACAGCATTTCTGCTCACTGATTTGCAACATTGCATCACACTGGCCAATGGCTCTGGTCCAGAGATATTAAAGGGATAGTTATGATGATACAAATGGTGTGTCTCTGGTCTTTCTCTGATGATTGAATTATTATTGACTCAGACTAAAAATCATAATATCACCCAATCCTAAACAGAGCCATCTTGATGAGAACAAATCTTGTCACTTAACAATAAGGCAGCCTACAAGATCAAGAAAGGAAAACATTTAAGCTTTTATCACAAAATTCCAAAAACAATATTAATGCTGGTGTACTACCCATGCCGTGTTTCTATATTTGTATGTGTTGTTGCTATCTCGGTGTAACATCATGAATCATCCACGCATCTCCAAATACACACTCCAAAAAACTGTCCTTTGCTATTTATAGTTTAGATCCCCTATTATCTTTATTAACTCTCCCATAAATGTTTTTAATTTACAGAGTTAACAGAGTTATTGGTTGAAATTCTTTATTTACAGTCTGCCTTCCTTGTGTTGAGTGAAGCTAAAGGAATATAACTGATCATGACGTTCATCAGCTCAGACAAACAGCCTCTGTGTAACCCCCTGAAAGCTGCCAGCCCCGAGCAAATTAATTGGCTGTCCTTATGATATAATTTTAAGTTGACTTGCTTTACTGTACATTTGCTGGTTGCAGCATCTTTATTTGTTGAGTGAGAAATTTTGAATGAAAATTTAATTTAATGTTGAGGAGTCTGCGGGTTTAACCTAGCCAGAGCTGCTGCTGGCACAGTGTGGCATCATGGCAATATCTTGCCAGATTGCCGTATTGGCTGGCAGATAGGCTGACAGCAACACAGTGTAGGATTTCATCTGCCAGGTGGTCCAAGTGACAGTTTCATAATTGGACTCACAATGTTATCATGGTGTCATGAGTGCTTATATGGAGTCTGGTTAAAATCCAGCTCCTTCCATGGTTGGTGCAGTGTTTGTTAAACAACCTTGTGAAACATTTTGCCCCACAGGTTGCAAACTGTGTTGCTCTTTACCAAAGAGTCAGTTACTCCTCATGTGACTATGAAACAGCATTTTACTTTTGATGATATCACTCAGTGAAGTCCTAGATGTTGGTTTGTATTTAGAAAAAGTTGTACACTTGATCTTTGGAACAAATTGGATTTTTATTTCATCCTACATCAAAGATCACAACATTTTTAATTGTTTTGACACAGCATATTATAACATTGTAAAAACAAGAAAAGCCCCCACTGCTTTGTGTGGCTGTTCCTGTGTTGTCACTGTGTTCCGTTGTGTTGCTCAAACATGCACATAGCATGTTGTATATGGGTTTTTCGAGGTATTGTGCTAGCCTAATTGTGTTAACGTGGCTCTCTTGCTAGGCCACTGAATCCCTCCCTTTAACCTAATTCCCCTAGCTATACATATCAGTAGAGGCCAGGGACAGTGGCAATGCCTTTATCCACAGCGTTGGGGTGTCTCTCCTAAGAGGATTTGAAATCACCCATGTAATGCTTGTAAAGCTGGAAAAACAGTGCCTCAAACTGATTCCTCACTCAACAAACTCAAAAAACTTTTGTCTGTATTCTCTTTCACCACTTCTCCAACTTGTAGGTGAAACTATTGTGGTTGGTGAATGACCTTGTCCACTTCTGAAATGACAATCTGGAAATTTTAATATGAATTAGGACTGAGAGATAATTCAGTTATTGTTTATTAAATATATGCAAAAAAATACTTTAACATACTGATATAATCTTACCATGCTGTCATTCTACAAATTTCTGTTGTCCAAACTAATGATGCAGAGCAAGTTGTAACAGTAATTTAACAAAATTAGTTATTAAAGTTTTTGTTTTACACGTGAAGAGTTTGCGCTCATTACAGTGGAGCACTGTAGAGCTGAAACAAATGATCGACAAAAATAGTCTCATACTATTTTCATTATTGTTTATGTAATTTCTTTAACCAAAGTCCCAAACATATAATATATTTATCACAACATCTCAAATATAAGGATTTGCTAAATTTCTTTGTCTTCTCTAACCATAAACTAAATTTCTGAGAAAGTAAAATTAAATAACTAAATGAGATTTGGACTGTTTGTCAGACAAAACAAGCAGTGGCCTGGCCGGCCTGTCTCGTCACTTATACCGATAGTGAGTCACTATAGCATCCAGGCTGCCCTGAAGAATTAGCGCTGCTTAGAGGACCTATTAAAGACCCATGTTTTGTAAACGCAACAATGGCTGAAGCTTTGGCAAGCGACCATAATCACCACCATCACTGCCACCAGCGCCCGGCAAGAAACCACGTTCAGCAGCAGAGGGTACTTTCATATAGCACCTTTAAGGAAATTGTGATAGACATTTTTCACTTTTTTATGGACCAAATGATTAATCAGTTAATGGAAAAAATAATTGGCAGATGAATTGATCATGAAAATAATTGTTAGTTGTCGACCTAGAGCAGTTTATTGTTTCTTACATGGGCATGATAATTTTACATGTGATTTCAGCCCTATCGCCCAGTTACAATCTTAAATGCTTTACATGGGCATTGGACAGGGGGCGGATCACATGCTTTGACTGTGCGTGTCACGTGATTAGTTAAGGACTCTTGGGTTACTCACTCACATCTCTGGAATCGTTCCGTTGACAGACATCTTGTGACACAAGCAAACAAAACCTTGGGTTACTGAGGAAAGTGTTGTCTGTTCAGATCAAGTAAGTGATTTTTTTGCTTTTTAGGTAAAATAATACTGACTACAGTGCAAACAGTTAACTGACAGATAGTTGGATTTTTCAAGTAATTCGGCAAAACTGCTCTACTGAGAGCACTGTGTACTCCCCTTACACCACCATTGTTGTTCGGATTTGGCTCCTCAGATAATGATTGTAATCTGTTATGATCTTAATGGAGACTGTCAGAATAAAGCATAGCCAGCATTTGCCATGTTGGTCTGCAGTCTCTCATGGCCCTGCCCTAGCGATGGATAGACAGAGATCATGAGGACACATGCTGGATTCTGGATGTGTTTGCCATGATGAAATAGAGCTGTGTTGCATAATGCTCACTGTCAATTCAGTGTGGCCTGGAAAGAGGTGAGGAGAAGGACAGAGCAGGTATGCAACAGTATACATGATTTTAAGTGATCTGATCTGCTGCTGAATGGATATGCACCTCTGTAAAGCCAGTCTGATGCCCACACCGGCTCTTCTCTTAAAGTGAGCAATTAGGCGAATGGCTCTTGGCTCCCTTCCTGCTCAGTAACAGTTTTCTGGGGACTTGAGGGCTTTATATGCACAGCACTTTTGGAAACACGAATCAACCTTGTAAATTTGACCTTACTTCCAGAGAGATTTCTGATTTCTTGTGGACAGCTCTTGTGTTATGCATGTCCCGGCCTCATTATCATTATAGATTACAATGGAAATGGCACAGAAGCCTGTTCACCAGGGCTGTGCAGGGGCCTGGTGGGGGAGGGGCACTGCAGTAATGGCCAGTATTTCTTGTCTCTTCCTGAAGAAAAACAGATTAATAATACATTTGGTTACCAAGGCACCACCTATGTCCACGGTAGCACTGTCAGCACTGGTGTGAACAGTGTTTACCGTCTCCTCATTTCTCTCACACCATCCATTCCGGTTTCATGTTTTCTGCTGGCCAAGTCCATACAACCAATGTGTGTGTTTAACAGCTTTAGGTTTGTGTAAAAGTAGCCTGTGATTTCTTGTGCAATTTTCCACTGACAAGAGGTTAATTCACAAGAATCCACAGTTCGTATTGCAGTATATTTCTTGGAGACCTCTAGTTAAACCTTGTAACTGAGAGAGTTTCAGAATGAAAAAAGTAATTCCAAAAAGACTACTTCCATGAAACTCTGGAGGAGTCACCTAAAACCACAATTCAGGGGGTTGATTCATTGCTGCTGCAAAATTCCCCCACCACCATCACAACCCCCACCTGGCTGGGTAAAATAGACTTTAAAGCTGAAACGATTAGTCAATTGTTCTTAACATTATCTGCAGAAAATTAACCACTTTTTAAGCAAAAGGACCAAATATTATCTATATAGAACAAATTATTAATAGAGTAATTGGGGAAGTAAAAGGCAGATTAAATCCATAGGGTTTTAGATTGGACTTCCTTTAGCAGCCATTGCCTCAGATGTGTATTTTCAGATGGAACCAGATAGTCAGCCATAACAATCAAATGCCGCTGCACAACTGCTCCTCTCAGAGCAGTGTGACACAAGTGTCTTATCTGGTGTTTATAGTGAATCTCTAGCCTATAGCCTCTTCTCCTACATTAGATCACTTGCTGCTGCCTGCTGCTTTCCAGTGAAATGCAATAGGATCACTGTAAAGTCATTAACATTAACTCCTTTCCCCTTCTCTTTCATCCCCTTCTCTTCTCTGGCAGCAAAAATACATTACTTTTAACTTTCTATATGAATCACATATTCATAATAGTTTGTTCACCATGAGACAAAAAGATAAAATACTATAAAATATAATACCAAACTAATTTTTAAAGACATGTAAAACATTTATTAGTAGACTTATCCTTTCCTTTTCATATTTTGACATTATTTTCTACAGTTTCTTCTTCTACTGATGAAGTAAATATCAGTACTGCTTTTCTACAAGAAAAACTGCAGGAGCTTCTTATGGTGCGATAACAAGTTCTTCCTCTTGGCGGTATTGCTTGGTGGCAGGGTGGTCAGAGCATTGTTGTGAACCTTTGTGCATCGTCAGCAGGTATCTCACAAGCAAGATCATAAGCATTTTGCCGCTTAGCCTTTATACCTCACCTGAGTTAGGCAGTGAAGACTGACTAACCTTCATGTGCAGAAGGGTTTCAACTGTGGGCTCTCATTGGCCGCAACCATCTTGAGCTGGTCTCAGCTGTCGCGTCAATCTCCCCAGTGGCTTTCCTTAGTTGTTTGGATTCCAAACCGATCTTCTACAAGAAATGGCGTACTGCTGTTGCTGGGAAACCACAGCAGCCGGCTTCCATGGGGAATACGGCTTGGCAGTTGTTTTTGCCCTAGGAGCCTTGTCACCTTCCCTTTGGAAGTAGATAACTTTGGGTGCTGATGCCTGGTGTTTGTGGGCTTTGACCCTCTGCAGGTCCATCTATTTGGCGATTTCTGTAAGGACCTTGTCATTATTTATTATTTCATAATCATTACTTCATAATAATCAACCAAATTACCATTACTCATCATCAAACAAATTCAAATCTCAGAATAATTCATTTCACAGACTTCCATGAGTATTAACCCATATCTTGCCATAAGCTTTTAAAATCATTGCTTAAATGAAATCCTTGTCCCCTCTTACTGATCTTCTCTGGCTTTGTGTTCTGCCCTCCGATGCCTCTCTCTGATCCACCGGTAAGGCATTCAAGGCTTTGATCACAGCCTGGTGCTCTTAGTCCCATGTTCTCTCTCCTAGCCTGCGTATTCTCTATTACTTGTTTTACAACAATTTTTGACATAAAGAAGGCATGTGGTGGCTCTTCTTTTTTTTCCTGATCATCCCCAAAAGCCTAGTTTTTTGAAGACTGCCTTCTCCATTTTTTTAGCATCTTTGACAATTCCTAAGGCTTCATTAAGACACAGAGTGAATAAGAGGCATATTTTTGCAGAATCAAAATCCAAAACAGGAAGGTAAAAACATAAAATGATTTAATAAAAAAAAATAAAAATTTGGAATGGATGGAATCTAGCTTGTGAAACAGAAAGGCAACGTGATTTAGCTCTACTCCATCTCTCGCTGTCTTCTCTTCCTGCTGCATTGTTTGATTGCCTGTCACCTTTTTAATCAGTCAGATGCGGTGTTTGTTTCTTTGCCAGTTTGGCCTAGATGTTGTACTGTCATTACTTTTTTTCTGCTTCCTTCTCTGACTTTTGAGGTGCAATAAAGATGTTCAAATTGTATGTATAAGAATACAAAGCCCTTTAGCTGTTACAGGTTTTTTTGTGGTGGATGTAGCTTTTTAAGAAAACTTTTTATAATTCTAATTCTCTTCTTTTTACAGATTGTTCTTGCAGCAGAGTGAGCCTTCCTACACAACCATGTCCCAGGACAAGAGTGGTTACCCTGGTATGGGTGAGACCAACCCCCTTCATAACAGCATCTACGGACCCCCTCAGTCAGGTTTCGGCATGCCCCCTCCCAACTACAGTCAGGCCCAAGGGGGACCATACCCACCAGCAGCTGGCTACGGGCAGCCGTGCTCCCCCCAGGCAGGCCCAGGTTTTGTCCCTGGTCCTTACCCTCAGATGCCTTACCCACAGGGACCCTACCCTCAGGGGCCTTATCAGCAAGGCCCCCCACAGTCAGGCTTTCCCGGAGATCCCACCGGTGAGTAGTGAAACTGAAGGTTTGAGGCATTAATGAATAAACTTTTACCTTTCTAGTTCACCTTATTTTTTTGTTATTAGATACCTGAATGTATCACATAAGCAATAAAATGTGTCATGGCCAAATAATGGGGCTGTACCTCATGTCATTTGACTCTGCTTATGTTCCATTTTTAGTTACTTTAACAAAAAAAAAAACAATACACTCAGCTGAAGTCATGGTCATTTATTACTTTTCGAAAACTTTTTCTCTTTGCTCCTTAAAGCTGTCTCAGTTTTCCATATGAAAGTTACATGTTTGGATGGAAATTTTCTCTGTAAATGGATTTACACATTAAAGGCATGTGAATGCTACAAGAACTTTGTAGGCACATTTTTATCCAGGTCAACAGGAAAACACATTGCTGGCTCCACTTTGGATCAGACTTAACACAGATGAATCGGGAATCAGTGAAATGATCAATACCACACACAGAGTGTGCTGAAAATGCAACAGACGTGGATCCATTTGTTTAGTCTAGTTTTTGCCAGTTGATTGTTGTTGTTTTTTTTTTCCCCCTAATCCTTGTCCTGTTATTGTTGTCAACCAGGACCTGCAGGCAGCCCTGGTTATCATGTTGATGTGCCTCCATCTTACTACGACAATGAGGAGTTCACCAACTCTGGCTTTGAAGATAAGATCATCCGACAAGCATTCATCAGAAAAGTAGGTCCTTTGCCATGTCAAATACAGACAGTCTGACAAATAAAAGGAAAAACCTGTATAAATGACTGGAGAAATATAACGAATGCAGATGCTTCCATACAGGTACACTGCAAGGTACAATTACGCAATTGACATCCAATCATGCTCATTTTATAAAAATGCTGAACAGGCCGAGTTGATTCTGATTTTATATCAAGATGGCAAGAGGAAAAGAGGAAAGAGGAAGTTACATAGGGAGAAAGAGGAAAAGTTACATAGGGAGGGATATTATAGTATGTTTGCAGTGCATAAACCCCTCATTACAAAGATGAATACATATTTGAGAGTTTAGTGGTGCAAAAACCATAGGCACTGGTCTAAGGAAATGTGGAAAAGATTGATATGGTCAGATGAGTCATCCCTCATCATATTCTCAACAAGTGGGCGAGTGCATGTGTGGCGTACACCTAGAGAACGGTACAGGCCTGAATACTTTACCCCTACAGTGAGAGGATCTAGTGGCTCTGTTATGCTGTGGGAGGCATTTTGCTGCCATGGTTTGGGTCCACTTGTCTCCTTTAGAGGGAAGTGTTACTGCAAATCAATACAAAGTCGTTTTGACTGATCACCTTTATCCTATGATGAAACATTTCTACTCTGATGGGAGTGGTCTCTTCCAGGATGAGAGTGCCCCCGTCCATCGGGCACGAGGGGTCAGTGAATGGTTTGATGAGTATGAAAATGATGTGAATCATATGCTACGGCCTTCACAGTCACCAGATCTCAACCCAATTGAAAAGATGGGAGATTATGGGAGATTTTGGATCGTTGGTTAGACAGCGCTGTCCACAACCATCATCAAAACACCTAATGAGGGAATATCTTTTGGAAGAATGGTTTTGCATCCCTCGAGTAGAGTCCCAGAGATTTGTAGGATCAATTCCAAGTCGCATTGAAGCTGTTCTGGTAGTTCGTGTTGGCCCAACACCTTACTAAGACACTTTGTTGGTTTTTTTAACTTTAATTGTCACCTGTCTGTAGATTAAATGGGTGTGATATAGATACAAATATGTTTGTATGTAATACCACTAAAATTACTAAAAATTACTACCAAAAAAAAATTTTTCATCTGTAAAACTAACTTCATTCCTCTTTCCTACCAGGTCTTCATGGTTCTCACAGTGCAGCTACTGGTCACTTTTTCCTTCGTTGCTGTCTTCACCTTTGTCGAAGATGCCAAGGTCTTTGTGAAAAAATATCCATGGACATACTTCGTGTCCTACGCAGTCTTCTTTGTGTTCCTAATCATCCTCAGTTGCTGTGGAGACTTCCGCCGCAAGCACCCCTGGAATTTGGTTGCACTGGTAAGAACTTGCCATAACACTAAATAATAAAAAAGTATGGATTACCAATTGTTATAGTCTGTTCCCACAGTAAATAAACAGATTCATGCCATATGAAATGTATGCATTTTGTGTACAAGAGTTAATGTAAGATTATAAGGAATTGTTAGATAAAAAATATGCAAAATATGCTGAAAGGAAAGAGCTGCCTCTGAGAACCAAACATAATCTAATGTTAGGCAGGAGTGTAGTGAAGGTTAAAACACCCATAAATGATTACTCACCTCTCATTCTTAAATAGCATTTAGGTAGCCCTTCAATTAAACTGGGCTCCCTCTCTTTTCCTTCTGAAATTCTCGGATCGCTCATTTTGTTTTCTGCTGGAACATTGTATCCCCATGTCTGCACTTTTGTAATGTTAACACAGAGCAACATCACCTAACCACCCACATGTACTATACAGGACTTAAAACAGACATACCCTTACACTGAAAACAGCAGATAGACTTTAAACACTGCAGGAAGTGCTTTCATGGAGTAGAGAAATGAAAGAAGTTCAGAGGGTGGACATACTCCGACATCTAAAGGGTGCTGCATCAATTAATAATCTGTCAAATAAAAGAGCAAGAAGTAAGAGGCTAGTTATGAGCCGTCGAGTGAGTCTAAAGTTATATTTACGTTAGTGTTGCTTTAAACAATCAGTTTATCTAACTTTTTGCTAGATAGAGCAACAAGTTCATTACTCCATAGTTCTTAACCTGTATTCCTACTATATTATGTTGTTAATCAGCAACTACTGTAAATAACACTGCCAATGAGAAAGACAGGGTTTGAACTTCTTTCCCATCTCTCTTTTTTCATTTGTTACACAACTGTTTTCTGGCAATTTTCATGTGAATAACTGAGGGCAACAGTAAAAATGTCTTCGTGGAGAGACTGTCTGAAAAAGTGCACTGCTATCCTCATATTTGAATAAAATTCCCCCCCTATGTAACAACTAATGTGGTCAGACATAATGTTTTATGAACTGGTTCTGATCGAATATACTCTGGCCCTTAAAAGGTTGCTTTGAAATTGTCACCTGAATCTAAAACATGTGAAGTGTGTAATGGGTCATGTTAATGCGGCCGGCTTTTTCCTGTGTCTTGCAGTCCATCCTGACCCTTAGCCTCTCCTACATGGTGGGTATGATCGCCAGCTACTACAACACAGAGACTGTCATCATAGCTGTGGGCATCACTGCAGTGGTCTGCTTCACTGTCGTCCTCTTCTCACTACAGGTCAGTACACACAAACCGCTGCTGGAATAAATGTGTTCAAGTGTATACATGCACACAAACAAATAACATTCTCTGGTTATTTGTTGTTTCACTTGTAAGGGAGAGAATTCCTTAGATTAGGGTTGTCACAGTGAAATGCTCAACCCAGTCAATCAAGCACACTGCTCACTGAAGACACACTCGTACACTAGAATATGTGTATCTTAGAATTAAAGCTGCTTGTTACAATGGTTTGAAACATGAAATATTCAAACCACTAGCTTTGAGTTTCATGATTTATCAAGGGTGCATTTGAATTACATTTCCATAAGTCTATAATTTTTTTTTCTCTCGTTCTTTACCTCAGAGCAAGTATGACTTCACTTCCTGTTGGGGTGTGCTGTTTGTGTGCCTGATCGTGCTGTTGCTCTTCTCCATCCTTTGCATCTTCATCCGTCATAGGATCCTGCACATCGTATATGCCTCACTGGGGGCTCTGCTCTTCACCTGCGTAAGTTTCACACCTATAGTGTAGCTTTTTAAAAATGAATGCTAGAGGAGTAAAGCAGAAACTGGGTAGGAAAACTAACTAACACTAACTTTGTTATTAAGATCTAAATATATGATCGTGCATTGTGAGAGCCAAACTCCACCAAAACAGCTGTTAAAACACTATGACCATCAATTAAATAGAGAGTGAAACACGTGTTTTGGATCAACAGAGGTAGAAAACTCCATGAAGAGTAGAATTCACTCAGATGAACAAAGGAAGAGTAGGTGTGATAGGATGCATTTGATGAGTGAAGAGCAACTCTTGAAGAATAGCAGGACAAAGGCTCTGTTGGTTTTTAATATACAAGTATTAAAAGGGTATGGACAAAATGAAACAAGAAGACAGGTGATGCGCAACAAAGTGGAGTATTAAAAGTGAAAGGAAAAGCCAAGAGCGCATGAGAGGATGGTATTACCAACACTGTCCAGAATGGCACCCGTGTTGTCTCAAAGTGTTAGTGGGTAGAAAACTGCCCTGGTTGGTGAGGGCGTGTGTAGGTACCAGTTCGACAACGAAATACGATCTAGGAAGTCAACAGATCCATGAGTTTGAAGGCTTATCTGATGCCAAAACACTGCGGAGGCAATTTATAATATTATGAGTAAGGATTTTAATGCTGTGGAAAGTTATCAAGGCAGTACTCATTTTATCTTTTTTCACAACGGTCACAAGGTAAACAGTAGAAATATAGCGTTGATTTCACAAAGTAATTTACCTGGAATGTTCACAGTGAATTCCTTTGCATTATTTTCCCGCAAAAGCGGAGCCAGGTTCAACTTTTTAGCTAGACAACGCTGGGTTTTTTTTTTTTTTGGACCCGTCTGGGTGGTCCCTGGTCAGTGATATCCTGTACACCGTATATGAATATGTGCAACTGTAATGTATGTAATGAAGGTGTTTTTGGCAGGAGGTTAATGAATATTATGGTGTATTATGGCCTTAGTTTAAGACAGTATATGGATATATTAGGTGGATGTTACCATAGCATCTGAAATGATGGCTGATAAAATAATTTTTTGTCAGTCATTTTAGATCTCAAGTGTATAAATCTTTAGAAATGACTAATGCCTTCCTTGTTCTTCTCCGCAGTTTTTGGCTGTTGACACTCAGCTTCTCCTGGGCAACAAGAAACTGGCCTTGAGTCCAGAGGAGTACATTTTCGCCGCCCTCAACCTCTACACTGATATCATAAAAATCTTCCTCTACATCCTGGCTATTGTGGGACGCTCCCGTGAATGAGGCTGCACTTAAAAGAAAACAGCAGGGAGGCAGAGAATGCCTTCCTATTACTTTGAAATGTTGCTAACATGCCCTCTCTGATTCCTTTTACTGTTTTCCCATTTTACTGTTTATTTCCTCTTCAGTCATACATACAGTTCTTTTTTTAAACACATAGTAGGGCTATGGAGGAGATGCAGCTGGTCATAAAATGCAGCTGAGAGGGACAGTATTTATCAAATAAAAATCTTGCCATTAATGACAGAATGCAATGATCTGTCTTTTCCTCAATTTTTACCACTCTGCTTGCTCTAACTCTATTCTGCCTTTACTACCACAAATTACTACATAATGTCTACATCACCTACCCCTACCCTGCCCCTCCCCCCCAAGTCTTCCACTTTGGCACAGTGGTTGGCACTCAGCCTTGCCTTGCTGCAGAGATGAATCAAGAAAAGAGCAGGGAAGGTATCTGTAGTGCTTAATATTGATGCAAACCGGCTTTGCCTGAAAAGAGGACGTTAGTACTAGAAATACCCCCTCCTTCAATTTCTCTATTTTCCCAAACTTAATCTCTCCCTTTTCAAACTGCTGGTGTAAAGTAACTGCATGGCAACGTTGGAAACATAACTAAAGATGTGTTGCGATTCTCTAGAACTACCAGCGAAATACCTCTAGCTTGCTTGTCACAGTTGTAAATAGTTAAGTGTGTTACTGTATACAATGCCAATCTCCCCCTGTCTCTGAAAGGCATTCTGGGGTGATTCATATGGATGTGCTACTTTTTGGAGAAAATGTGCACTAACATCAGAACTTTGCTGACCCAGTATAGGAACTAAAATCTCCACGTGGAATAAGGATAAAGATCAGCGTTGGATGTGTGTGACAAACATGAACATTAAATGAATTATTAAATCAATATTTATAAACTTTATATTCTTATGTAATATCTTTTCAAGAGGACAAAAAATTGAGTTCTGACATTATTTGTATGATTCCAAAGCCGAAATGTTCCCTTTACTTCTATGTTTTGTTTTGCTTTTCTTAACTGTCCTCAGAAGTTCCCTCTCGTGTGGTCATCAATGTGAAGTGACATTTTAGTGCTGTATTTATTTTTTGTGCTTACAAATAATGTGAAATATTGTAGTATTGTAATTTCTGACCACTTTTATACCAAGCTAATCCAGGTTTCAGAATTTCTGAATTTTAACATAGGTAATATGAAGTAGACAGTCACTGAACTTGAAGGAAATGGTACTTATAACCTTTGTATTTATTAAGTTTGATTTAGATAGCAGGGTTGCTTTTAAGTTGCTAAAACTGGTGTTGAGGAAAACAAACTCAGACGGAAATTTAAAAAAACTGTATTACTAAAGTTGACTGTTAAACCATGACATACTGATTGCGTAACGTACAAATTGAAACAGGCAAAAGGAATCAATATGCATCGGAAGCCAAAACTCTCCTACACACACAACTTGAATGATCTATTTAATGTGAACATCTATTTAATGTGAACATGTGAACATTTTTTATTCTATAACCTCTGTTTTGATTTTTCATCTCTTGCATGACTCATATCTGCCATTTGCATGTGCTGATAATGCACACTGTACAGGTATTCCTGTTTGAAGAGAGACTGTTGTTTGGCAGCCCTGTTAGATTTTTTTTTTTTTCAACTTTTTTGTTTTTATCTAACTAACTTATACATGTATATAGAACTCCTTAGTGGTTTGATGTGTATAGATAAAGTAAGTTTGGGGTTTTCTAGATCTGTTTGCATTGTATATTTGCATTAAAGAACAGACAGCTGTTGGCTTTTCATTAAAATGGATACCATGTAAAGATGTTAACTTTGTGTGTTGTTTGTGTGTTTTGTAAATGTCATCTGGTTAAAAGGAACCTCAAATCAGATAAAGCAAACTTAACATCTTGAGCCCCTTGAACGCATTTTCCGATAAAACAAAAATGGCTGTGTTTTTCATTCTTATTACTAGAGCTGGACCGGTATATTGGCTTGGCCAATATTACTGGCCAATTTTAGCTTATCACAGATCAAATTAATCAGCCTATTTATTAGCCAGTAAGTAACAATAAATGACAGTCGATAAATGCTTAAGACATGTTTGAGTTCATTCAGAAACATTGTTGCCTTTGCATAAGTTGTCAGCCACAGAGCAGAGATTTTTCAGTTGTTACGTCCCATTTAGTGTATATCTTGATCACATTTCTTAAATAACCAAATAATCTTTATTAAAGTTTACAAATCCCCTAATGTAAATGTGGACATTTAAAATATAAATTGCACTAAAACTTCATTATTATCCATTGTTTATAAAACATTTGGAGACGAGCAGTAATTGATTCTCTACAAGCCACCAGCAACAGCAAGTCCATTACACTTTAACTTTACAACTATAACTTTTATCCGTAGCTATAAGTTTTCAGATATAAATAAATAAATATCAATAAATATTTCCTTATATTGCTATAGTGGTGCATGCGCACCTTTGAAGTATATGGCGCCAAACTTTTAATCCTCGTGCGCCCGTCCCTTCAGTCAGAACTCAGGGAAAAGTAGGGAACGGAGTCAGCTGGACGGTTCAGGAAAACACCCCCCTGCCAGGATAGACATGAGCCAATTGACAGGTTAGATGCCGTAAATGAAAGTTGAACTCCATGTCGATATAGAGGATAATTTACACCGATTTAAAAATACTTCACGTTAAAAGAAATCTTGTAGACACCTGCATAAATGGTAGCGTCTATCTAACAGCTCTGTAACATTACCTGCTAAAGAAAACTTATAATAAAGCGGTGATAATAATAATGCAGAATATGCAGCCAAGTGATAAGTAATCACCATAATATTACCGTTAATTAAGTGGCATCCTATTGTCATTTAATTTTTGAAAGCCTCCGATGTTAACTAAACGAAAACCGTCAACGTTTCTAGCTAAAAAAAACTAGGCTAGCGTTGGCTGCATCGCATTTCCGTTTTGCTAACGTTGGCACTGGTGTTGAATTTGTACCTGTGGTCGGCTGTGTCGGCTGTGTCGGCTGTACCAGCTCACTCTGAGCCAAGACCAAACCGGAATTGTACAGAAAGCTTGGTAAGTTAACTTCAACCCGCCAAACTTTTGACCATGTGGCTAATAAGTCCAACCTGGAGATAAATTACATAAGTCTTGGAGTGACACCTTTAGCTGGTTAGTTAGAACATGATGGGTAAGACACCAAGTTTTCACTCATCTGACATTTCTTTCTGTTTCCATAACAGGATTCAACGTTGAGGACATGGTTAATGTCACACCACTGAAAGGAGGTAAACTAGTCAAAGTTGCAGAGCATAAAAATGCGACGAATCTTTAAAACGTTTTAAGTCAGGCTGATGTATTTTCATGGCCTCCTCCGTCAGGTGAAGAAACACAGGAGCCCAAAGTTGAAGAGCTGATAGCCAAACTAAGAAGGCTCCAACAAGGTAGTGTTTGACCGACTTGGAGTCTTCACGTTTTAAATTGCTAGTAAATACTGATATTTCGAATTGCCATGTGCACATTGGTATTACTTTAGATAGAAGTTGTTGTAGGTCCTGCTCGGCATCAAAGTGAGCAGGACCTACAAGGTAGCAGGATATATATATATATATATATATATATATATATATATAGTTATATATAGTTATATATATAGTTATATATATAGTTATATATATATATATATATATATATATATATATATATATATATATATATATATATATATATATATATATAGTTATATAGATATATATATGTTGTTTTTAAAAAAATAAAAATAAAACAATGGCAGAAGGCTTAACATACAGCAAGGGTTAAGTGCTTTTTCATCCCCAATATTTTGCAACAGTTTTACTGTTTAATTTGGAAAGTCGTGAATCTTGGATTTCATTTAGAACACTGCTCTTTATAGGTACATTACAATTAAACATATCTCTTTCTAATATTCTTTGAAAACCCTGTTCACTTGAATCTATATTGCTATCGTATGCCAAAGGGTACAAGTGAAGCCAGATAATTAGCTGTCTCGTTCTTCCGTCTTCGTGTTGAATTGCGCTCTAGTCGCTCATTTGTGGCGTTGTGGTTTGGCGCTTCGATATTTGGACAGCTGGTGCATTATTGAGTTATAGTATTGAGATATCCTTCATCTGATCATTATGAATTTTATAGTTATAATCAGATATCACAATATTCTGTACTTAAGCCAGCGTGAATCTCAAATGGTAACTCAGACAGATCGGGATGTGAGATATTTATCTTGACACTTTGGTTAGTCTTTCTGAAGCCACACTTCCACTTCCGCTGGTAAGTCGCGTGGACTTTAGCTTTAATTGCATCAAAAACAGTTTAAAAAAACGACCATGCGAATCACGTGTCGGATGTCCTATGGACGTAAACTGCTCGTGTAATGTTAAAACACTTCAACAAAGAGGTCTTAGTTTGATTGAAATCTTTGGTCATGTGCACCAATGAGAAGGCTGGTAGTGCTGACGGTATGCTAATGAACACGCAATTTCTTTTAGGTTTAACAGAAAGAATAGCATATAGAACCAAAACCTTTCTAAACTTACCTAGTAAGGATCCGATTTTAAGCAAGAATACATTTAACTACACAACTAGTGTAACAAATAAAAGGTCAGCGCTACTACGGTAAGTTAAAACCGTGAGTGAGACAGCTGTACCCACAGATCATAACAGGTCAATTGGCAAAAGTACGCCATCTTCAGTAAGGTACATCCTTACCTGTTACTCCTACCATGGAGTATCAGAACATGATGAATGGAGAATCATGAGATATGATTAATATCTCCATCTTGTAGGGAACAGCAACACCCTACAAGACCCATTCTGATCTTTGCTGTCAATGAGAATGAGTTCATATAAGCTCTGGCAAGTGAAACACATTGGGAAAACTCACTGCTCTTACAGTCCAAAGGTTTGGGTAATATATCAACCATTGGCAAACTATGTCGTGTTTCACAGAATATTAAATGACTCCTGAGACATAGCTTTAAAACAATCACAAAAAAAACCCTCTCAAAACAGTTGTCATGTTTAAGTTACACTGTGTTTCATTCAAGGTAAAAGAGCCCTGGAAGAGGAAATTGAGGAGCTCAAATCTGTCAGTGACTCTTTGCAGAAAGAGCTGGTAACCTGTAAGACACAAAATCATCAATAATTAGTCATTTTCTTTAATCAACATACAGTACACTTATTGTACCAACTGCATGTACCTATTGCTGAGATGTTGTCAAACACCAACTAAAAGTAGACAGTAACTTTAGGTAACCATTTATGGCATGTCTTATGTACCATTTATGTTATTTTTGTTGTTTATTGTATATTATTATTATTAGGCATTTTGTTGTTTTTACAGTACAAACTGAGGCTTACCAACTGAGGGGAATCTCTAAAGAAAAAGAAGGTACTTTCTGGTTTCAAACAATTGCTCATTTATAGTTAATTCTTGGTCAACTGTGTCTGGAAACAACTTGGTCAACTTTTGTAAATAGACAGACAATAATTACAAATAACCAGAGGAGCACATTTATTACTGATGTTTTCCACAGAGTTGTGCAGGAAGCTGCAGTTCCAGTGTGAGGAGTCCGAGCAGGACTCTGCCAGGTGAGCTCCACACTATTCAGATAAATATGATTATTATTAATATGATTATTATTATTATTGCTGTGAGAAGTGTGGTTCAGTGTTTTGCCGAAGTCTGAACATGACCCATCAACATTTTTTTTTTCCATGTTGTGAGACCTCAATTTTGTGTTTATGATATGTAACACTAGAGGGCAGTAACTTATGGCAGCGTTCCAGATATATATATTATATTTATATTTATATTTATATTTATATTTATATTTATATAATAAAAAATATATATATATTTTTTTTTTGTCATGTGTCAAAATTTACCTTTATTCTCAGATATATTATATTTAAATATTATGGCATATTGAATTATTCTTATTTTTCAGTTTTAAGCTTTATTTTTTGTTTTTATTGTTTACTCTAATTGTTATATTTGATCTAATCCCCATATCCAAGCATCTAACTTGCAAGCACATTCTTCTATTGTATGTAGTGCAGACTTTATTTAAGTAATGTGTAATTGATATTAATATACACAGCATCCTTGAGCAGTACATGGCTCCAGTCTATTATTTAATTTTGTGTATTGTTACAGGATCATCTGGTGATGATATATTGTATTCAGAATTACACACAGCAGATTTACATTGTTACAGATTTTTTCCTAAAAGCACATTACCTGGAGATGAACTCAGATGATAGTCTACTGTATCTGGGATCAAATGTTATAATATGAGGAATCAAAGTTGTGCAGTGATGATCATATTTAATAAATCAACAAGTTTTCAAACCCTCTGCTAAGTCTCGGGGACACACCATAAGGCTAGGTGAATTAATGGTACGAGAGAAATAACTATTTTTTAAATTATTTATATATTGGATTGGGTGATGAATTTTGTGTGTTTTGCAGGCAGTTCAAGCACAACAAGAAAAGTGAGGAACTGCTGGAACAGTATAGATGTGAAATCCAGGAATTCAAGCTTAAACACCGGAAGCAGCGGTGCCTATTAATAGTGCAATGATTTATTGTATTTTTTTAAAAATCACCTCATCTGACAACCTTGACAATATCATATTTACAGCCTTTTTTTCTGCAGGTTGAAGTTTGAAAACCAACTTCATCAGCTGATAGAGCAGCATAAGAATCTGCACTCCATCTTTGTAAGTTTGTTTATTTAATATTAAAATAAGTGGTGCTTTTTTTCGTAATTACATATTTTCCACAGATATCTAAAATAGAATGGTGAAATTGTGACTTGTTGGTAGTAGTGTTAATAACTGTTGTCCTTCAAATTTTTATTTAGGCTCCAGAAAGGCTCCCAGATGAATTAGAGAGTGTAGAGAATACAAAAAGTCAACTGATATCAGCAGGTAAGTACCCACTCAAAATGCATGCACATTCTTGTGTAAGCACGCATGCAGTCTAACATTTCCTTTTGTACATGCATGAATATAGTGTTTTTCATTTCCCTTTGATTTGGCCTTGTTCCGTGATTCTTGTAGAACAGCTGAAGTTGGCTCAGCTGCACCGCCTCAGTGAGGAGCTAGAAGATGTGAGGAAACAGAAGCAGTTGGGAGCAACAACTGCAGAGACTCAGGATCAGTAAAACTACACGTGCAGTGGTTGTTGTTGAGAGTCAGAGGTAATGGGCCCGTGTTTTACTCCCAGCCAGAGGCACTTAAATTTCCCAAATGTCAGCTTCTGGGTTTCATCGGCCTAAAGGTTAGAGAATCCTGTCAAACCTGTACAGCAAAAAACTAAACGTCAGTTGACTTCAAAAGGAAAAAGTTTTGAATTTTTGTCACAACTTGTTGATTATTCCAGTGACATCTAACTAAAATGTTTGCCTACCAAACTCTACTTATTCCTGTGTCCTAGGATATTTTTCTCTGAGTAGTTATTGCTTTTATATTAACTGTTCTGCGAAGCATAGGCTTGTTTTTGTGATCCAGTTTATTGCTGTAATATATGCAAATTAGATGTATTTAAGAAATGTGAAATATTTTACATTCTATGACTGGTGAATGGTGTTTTTGATAGGCAGATGTTAGAAGTAGTATCCTGTATGGTACTATGTTCATTTTACTTTAATATCGTATAGATATAATATAAAGGTGTTCATATATTTAAAAATATATAGTTTTTAATGCTGTCACACTGCTATCAAAGGGGTCTTATTTTATGAATCTTAAAGAACTTATAAATGAAAACAGTACAGCCATAATACACACACCTCCTTTATACATGTGTACACAGACACATTCAACTTCAGTTTTAAAAGATTTAATAAAACACTTTTTTTTGCAGTATTTCAAAAAAATTAAATACTATCTCAGGTTTAAAAAAAGTACACATTTACCCTGTACAACTGATTTTCCCCCTAATTAATTCCAATTACTTTTTACAGCCAAAACCACATACTTGCATTCAATAAAAATGGATATAAAGCTTGTTGATAGTACATTGAGGGTGATGATAATAAAATTTGTTACTTATAATAACAAATTGGATATAATAATCCATTCTTTATATGAATATGTACAATATAATCCTGCATATAAAAGAGTTACCCCTGAAGTGTTCATAAAACAATAAATCCTTCAATCTTTCAATGTACTGTACGAAAACACATTAAAAATTGAATGGTTTGATACTCAGTCGAGCTGTCAAGCAGCCTGTCAACTGTACCCTCATAACTAATTATTTGGTTTAATGGTGTTAACAGAACAACAAAGGAGTTAGAAGTCCTGTGCAGGGCGTAGTTCTCAGAAGGGAAATACCTTATGTAAGGAGGCATGGCCCTGCTCCCGTACGCAAAATGTACCTATCTTTTTACTCTTCCTTTCCTTAAGAGATAATGACTAATTCAAAAATCCAAAAAGGAATGACAAACGGGGGCACATCTTTATTTACATTGTGTAAGACAAAGACTAGTACATACACATTTCTTAACTCCAATCCTCTGACAATGCAAGCTTTTAGGCCTCTGCTCTGAATGGTTACTTGACATTTTCAACCCTGAGAAATGGTCCCACGCCTTAATAGAAAGGTACGTAATGCTTTCTTGACAAGGCAAAGTTCACTAGAGGCGATCAAAACTCTACTGCTGCTCCCTCAGCAACAGAATTACACATTAGAAAACACGTTATCTAATTTTCTGATTCTGATTTTGTCTTACTCTCCCTGTAATTTCAAAGAATTTCCCTTAAATTTTCAGCCAATCCTCATTCTATTTATCTTCATATCCTCATCTTTGCTTTCTGGGCTGGGGTAATGATAGTCCCTGTAGCTTTGGTAATGCCCCCGGTGGGCCATTGGCACATGGTGAATCCACAAGGACACCTTCTCCAATTCAGTTTCAAACAAGTCACAGTTACACCCTCACTTGCAGAAACACACAACACTGGTACTATACATCTGCAGCCATTTACTGCCATGTATCTATTTTTTCCCCCAGGTGAAATATGTAATAGCTTTGTCTTATCCTCTAACTCCCTCAGTCACGTTGATACAAGCTCAGTTATGGGTAACCTGCCCTACCTTTTTCTGGTTGGTGAAACATCAGCCCATGCAGCCAGTATACGTGTAAGTAGAGTCACTCACTTTCTCTCACCATGTAAGGTAAAAGTAGTACCAGGTCTTGGCAAATGGGCACTTTCCAAACTCAATGACTTAAGTTTGTTTCCAGCATTTATATCTATAATATGTTCAAGTTTTATTACTTAGTGTGAAAATCCAGGAAAGGCTGCAGTGGTGAACCACAGAGGTACTTGACTAGCTTCGCTGGCACCAATGGACAAAGGGTCTTTTTGATCATCTCGCATAAATAGTTTCCATTTAAAAGGTCGCTTTTCCACCTTTCGTTATCCCAGGCTATTCCCCATCTGTTAAGAGAACAAAAGGAATAGCAGTCAATGCAACAAAGTATGAACTCCCACCCATTTTAGTCTGTCCTTTCCCTCCTCCTTTGTACTGACATTATTCTTAGGCTTCAGGGAACAGTCCTAAGTACATTATTTTGCTTATCTTAGTGACACTTTAACCAATATACAAGCAAAGGTAAAACCAAATTAAGTTCTATTTATAATGATATAAAAATTTCAACAATTATATACTGTAGTTGTATACTTCTCATGTATATATAAAGCAATGAACAATAGCTGCTCCACCAACATTTATTTTCACAGCTTAAAAGCAGACACTTGTTAATTTAG
This sequence comes from Xiphias gladius, assembly GCF_016859285.1. NCBI lineage: Eukaryota > Metazoa > Chordata > Actinopteri > Istiophoriformes > Xiphiidae > Xiphias > Xiphias gladius. The sequence goes on along the minus strand of NC_053423.1, from coordinate 13,329,583 downwards.
ACAAAACAGTATTTGGTCTTTGTATTTTGAACATCTGGCTTTTTTGTTATATGTCTTAATCTAAACCCGTGATCTGACTAATACATGTACTACTTTTCATAACTCTTAACAATGCATTTGTTCTATTTCTTTCTATGCTATCTTTCTACGCTGCAAACATCACCCTTGCTGTGATAGCAACCTACCTCAAAGCGACTGTAGACCTTCTTCTCCTTCCTCAGGCTCTCTATCCTCTTCAGTAATCCTTCCCGCTCCTGGATGTTGCCTTGTGGTCGCAGAAATCGATTCCGTTTTATGGAGTTCTGGCTCTCCAGGCCCATTTCCCCGGAGTCACTATCTCTGTCTCCTCCTGTTTCCTCTCGCTCTAGTCGGTTTTTCTGGCTGTTGGCCGAGATCTGCTCCAGAATGACTTTGGTGTCATCTCGTAGGTTGCTACTGAACAAAACAGAGCTGCCCGAGGCCTGGTATCGAGACGGGCCTGATGTCCCACTTGATGTCTTGTGATTGGCTGTAGTTTGGTCGGTAGTGGTAGATCCTGTAACGATAGCTGATGAACTCTGCTTTTTGCTTGAATCTTCAGTGATCTCTTTTACCATGCTAATGCCCCTATCATCTCCTGAAGATTTCTTTTCTTTATCCTTGGTTCCAAGGAATCCCTTTATCCTCTGAGTCTGCTTCTTTAAGAAGTCGAGTGTCTTACCCTCACCCTTTCCTTCACCAAGTGTGTTGATGGATGTATTAGATCCCATAATTTTCTGGAGTCCTTCTTTAGAGTCATCATGTGGCAGAGTTGAAGAACTTTGAGAGCGGCTCTTTTTCAGTTCACTCTTCTCTGCATCTGTAGCATCTGTGGTCAGAATCTCCTCACCACAGGAGATACGACGAGGATTCAATCCTCTGAGCTTCAGCTGATCCCTCTTGAAGAGCTTAGGTGAAGGAAGAGGCTTTAGAGACTTGAACAGATCCTTCTTTTGACCCTCTGAGGCATTCTCCTCTTTATGAGGTTGAGATGCCTCTGAAGGCTTCAGGTAGTTTGCAGAAGGCTTGGTATAGATTATGGGTGGTTTTGAGGAACTAACTGAGGGTCTGCGAGTGAGCTCTGCCAGTTTTGTGGAGATGTCTGGCTTCTTTGGTTCAGGTTCGACTGAACCAACAGAGACAGTTGGGATCTTTGGAGTCATTGTAGTGTTGAGAGAAGGTTTATCAGAAGTGTTTGGCTTTTTTTCAGCAGGTTCTTGGGCTTTTAGTGATGACTCTGTCTCATTTCTTGAGGCTTTTTTCCTAGCAGCCTGGTCTTTGAAATACTGCAGTCGACTGGCTGGGTCATTCATGTTCAGAGATGATGATGTTGTGACTTCAGAATTTTCAACAGTTGTTGTCTTTGACTCCACATAAGTTTTCTGAGGTTCCTCTTTTGCTTTAATCTCATCTTTAAATCGTATCTCCTTTTCCTGTGGCTGATGCTCTTTCTCCATCTCTTTTTCTTCTTTCTCTTTCTCCTTTTCCTTCTCTTTCTCCTCATCTTTTTCCTCAGCCTTCTTTCTCCACTCAAATGGCTCACGAGACAATGACCTCCTCTTTTCTAGGATCCGGGCAACAATCGAGGAACTGCGCACTGTGTCTAACTCCTCATCTTCCTCTGTTGCTGGTTTTAATCCCAGGCTACCACTGTGTATCTCTGTCTTGGAAGATGAGAATATAAGCGAGGAACGGAGACGAGAGCTACGTTGAAGGAGCGGGTTAATACGTGAGCGGAATGATTCATGTTTGGACAGGAAGAGATCTGGAGCCTCTTTTACCTCCACATCCATGCCCACATCCTTTGCTGCACCCCTCTCTGGCTCTCTCTCCCTTTCCTTCATCACCTCCCTGTCTTTTTTATCTAGTACAGATGGCTTCAAATCACTTGCTGAGGAAAGCAGATCCTTGGTTGTTGTTGGGGCAGAGTCTTTATTGCATCTCTCAGGTAATCTGGGCTTTCCAAAGCGTGGTCTCAGGATATCTGGTCTGGGCTTTGGGGGAACATTAGGTGGCTCCTTTATTCCAAAGTGAAAAGCTGACGTTTCAGCAGCAGTAGGCTGCTGAGATGGTGGAGGCTCTTCAAATGCATCAGGCCCCATAGGCTGAGTCAGACCTTCTTCTCCACTGTCCTCATATGTGCTAAGATAGGAGTGGATTCTCCAACTCCTCAGCCCTTGCCTAACACTTGCATCTTGATCATTCTCTTGATCGAACTGTTTGAGAAACTGTTTCTTATCTGGAGGGTGGGGCTGTGTGGGTGAGGTCTGGCAGGCATATGCCTGACCTATGGTTGGCCTCTTATGGCAGGAACCACCTTCATATCTCCCAGCTAATGGAGGTGCCTGGTGCCCCTCAGGTCCTATCAAGTCCTCAGATGAAAAGTAGTCTCGGCCATAGTTTCCAGGAGGAGGCTCCAGATCTGAGCGAAAACTTGAGCCTGAAAACTGGTCAAAGGAGAGGTGTTGAGGATTACTTCGAAGTCTATTGTAGTGTCCATGGCCAGAACCCGGGCCAGGTCCTTCACTGTAGTACTGGCTACTCTGCGTTTGCTCCCTGTAAAGAATATACAGTGGTTCTTATTAGATTATAAATTCATAGTTATGTGTAAAGACTTGTGCTCACATAAGATGGTGATACATGTGATGACTTTGAATAATTCAGATTCCAAACAGTTTAAATATTAAAGGGTTAATTACCTGTGGAAGTCTGTCTCTTCCAGATTATTCATGACTCTGTGCTTCATGTATTGCCTTGAAGATGTGTAGTTTTCCTGGGTTCCCTCTGCATAGCTGTGCCTCTTGAAGGCACTGGCACTGATCTCCATCTGCCTGGACACTATGGATCTTCCCGGCTCCAGGACGGCCTGCTGCAGACGAAACTGTTGCTGGGAATACTTCCCAATTGTTATTCCTGCCCCAGGTTCAATGGTGTGACGAAATGGGTCGTTCCTCCGGAAAGGAAGTGCAAGGTTACGATCAGAGTCTCCGTAGGGGAAGGCAGAGGAAAACTCAGACTGCCTGCGGTAACCTATGGGGTTACGCAAAGACTGGGTCCTCTTCAAACCAAACTGCATGCTTAAGTAACTGCTGGTGCTGCTGGTGTCAGAAAAAGCAAGTGCTCCATCTGATGGGTCAATACTTAGAGGCTCTGACTGAGCAAAGAGAATGCGAAACTCTTCATCAAACGTGGTAACCAGCTCCCCTAGGAAGAGGTGAGCGATGCAGCGATGGATCTTCTCATAGGACCACATGAAACTATAAGAAAATAAGTTGCATTTGCAGAATGAATAGAACGGAAGTCAGGGCAATAAAATAAACTCATAATTAACACAGTTAAATGACTGACCTATAGTTACCACTGAGTACAGCCCTGCAGTCAGCAAGTAGGAAACGATCTTTCACCTGTCCCTTGAACGATTTCCCCGTCCGGGAGTAATAGGTTATTCCTGCCACAGTCCTGACGCGCATCATCTGTAAAATCAAGATCATGTTATGGACACATTCAAGTCTTAGTGAAAATTATGTGTTATAAGTAAATAAAAATAACAATAAAGGCCACAGGATAGCCAAGTATTAGCCCAATCTTTTGAGGAAATTTAATGAAAAAGCAAACTCACAGGAATTAAGTCTAAGTTGACTTTGCAATTGATGACCATAGACACAAAGTGATGGGCCTCCTGCTCATCTAGTAGAATGTAAACAGGAACGTGGCGTGCTGCTGCATCCAAGAGGTCAGCAAAAATGTCAACATCTGTGAACATGTCCATCACCACAGCAATAACCTAGAGCAGAAGAGCAAACAAGAAAACTAGTCAATGTTGTTCAGTATAATATTGTCTTTAATAGTCTGGCTTTAAAATTATTTTGTAGCCTAGTGTCTGTTGGTTAACTGAATAGTTGATTTTAATATTGCAACACCTTAATATTTACATAATTTGAAGGAAATTTGGCAGTGGCTACTGTTCATTGTTTTTATCAGCGGAAGAAGATAGAACGTTATGCTCTTGAAAAGGACTGTACATAATACAATAAGTACAATAAGACACTTCAGATGGGACTGCATAAAGGTTTCGCCGTAAAGTGAAAATTAAGTAGGATTATTTTAACAATTTATTCAATGACATTATTTACACTACTCCACACTGCAGTGAAGCTTAAGTCTTTATCCCTTGATGAACTGCATTTAAAAAGCAAGCATATTTCAGCTTTTATAATTAATAAATAACACCTCTCAACTAAATAACTGAGATAAAACATGCATTTAACTACACCCAGTGTATCAGCAATACGATGTGAGTGAATCTACTGAATTTACATAAACAAACATGGTATAGTAAGATTAATAACTCCTGTCTCTTAAAACGTGTCTGTCCTCCGTGTGCATGTTGAAATGCTTAACTTTATGCATGAAAGAGACACACTCGTAAATGTTGTCACAAGTAAAAGTCAGATATGCTCTTCAAACACACAGACAGAAACGGAGGACAGGCAGTGACATAACCCAGCACACCAACAGGTTTGACTGCTCTTGACATTTGGCATCTGCACTGTGTGTTAATTTCATTTTTCCTTTTGGCCAAAGGCCTGCCAGTTTGAAATTCATTTGAAAGGGAGTGGCTGGCAGCGGCAGGGAGGTTAGATTAAACTAACAATGAGAAAGCATAACCCACACATGCACTAGTCAGTGGCAGCCTTTTATCTCAACTCTTTTTTTTTCTATTTTTGAAGAGATAACACTTGATTTGTACAGTACATACTGTTAAGACAGAGAAAGAGGATACTCATAAGTAAACTGGATATGTTTAACCCAAGTTTAAAACATCTGTTTCCTATCCCTCCCTTTTACTCACTTGACGTGCATTCTTAATGAGTCTCCTGGCCTGCTCCTTGATGCTCGGCATGTCTGGGTCGGAGGGGTTGACCAGAGTGGTGACCTCTGTGGGCCCAATAAAGCTGTGCTGTAGCAGCGGCCATCCCAGGTCCAGCCCCGGGGCAGCAACGTCAGACTGCACCGGCCAGTAGGTGTCAGAGGAGCCATCAGCCTCATGACCTCCCTCATGGTATGTCAACTCTGGCATGCTGGAGGTATGACTGGGCGCATGGATTGTGGACTTGATAAGTTCAATTTCTGGCTGTGCCAGGAAACTAACCACATCTGTGGTCTGGAGGAACTCATAGTAGCCCTAGTGTGACAGGAGACATCCAAATTCATTACATCATAAAACGCATGTATACGTCTTTTAAAAGTATTTTACGCCACAAAAACACCCAAGTAGAAAACTGCAGTGATACCTGTATGTCGTTTTCTATCAGAGCATCAATAGCTAGACGGTACTCCTCACGGTAGTGTGGGGGCAGGTAGTTTGGGTCAAGGGGGTTATCACCAATCGATGAACTCTGAGATCGGTGCGCCATAGTTGGAGAGGGCAGTGGGGTCAAAGGTCAGGATTCAGGGGTAAGGAGAGGTGAGGGAGGAGAAATTTGAACCTGTGCAGAAAAGTCAGGAAGAAGGAAAAAGTCAATACACAGAGAAATGAACCCTTCTGGACATCTGTACGGCCTGTTTTAATGTTTTAGAGAAATCACTTACTATATTATTCTCGGAATGTCAGAGTTAAAAGAATATCTTCCAAGTACACAAAATAACAATGTTTTCATGTGTTTAATACACATTGCTTTCATAGTTGCACTTACTGTGGATAACACTACGCCTCCATCCATGATATACAATACCTATATTTCAACTAAATATTCCTCGGGACGGTGAGAGGAAGACGGCTTTGTGTCGGGACAGAACCCATACAGTCAGTTTAATGAGCACACCTTTCGTATTAGACTTCTACCGGCAGACAGTACCACAGGTTTATACTCCAGCGGATGTTAACAGTGGTGACAGATCTCAACAGAAATGTTTTCCGTCAGAGCAATACAAATAGATCATTTCCAACTTAATAAGACAAAATATCTGACCTTTTTTCATTACTGATTTTACAATGCATCATCTGTGGCGTCTCACCCTATTTTCTGTCTCACTTAGTTTACTCTAGACTATTTTCTAAAGTTAGAATATGATTAAAAGTTAACTTGACTTAGTTCTCATTTATTTTTCACAAAACCACTTAATTGCCTGTTTGATGTAACAGAGCTTTATTCAGCAATTAAATATCCTGCTTGTGAGTGCACCAGCGATTAACTGAAATTCAATCTGGCTCGTGAGAAAACTACATAAAGGTAAGAATGAAGAAAAACAACAGGATACGGAACACACAATGGGAGGAAGAGAAAGAAGAAAGTCAAGTCAGAGAAAAGGGATGTTTAAGGGAGAGGTGTATAGACAGGTTCTTTCATATCTCTGCACAGTAAACACGTGCTGATTTGTCATGCCCCAAGTTTCTACTCAGACCTCATCCTAAAAAATCTGCGTCAGTCATGGCAAGCAAATTGATTTGGGAGAGCATGGTGAGCATGCTATTAGTTTTGTCATGACTTGAACTGACTTCATTTTAGGTAGTGAAGGAAATTTTGTTACGTGAAAGAGAAAGGGAGAGTGGAGACGTTTAGGATTCACTTAGCAGCTCAACAGACCTACAGGGCTGAGGGCCGACTTCTCCAATGCTGTATATATTATTTCATGTAAGAGTGAATTAACTCAAGATACTTCATCAACAGTGTCTACTCTTAACCAAAAAAGTGGCACAAAGCAAGAGTCAGAAAACACGACTGAAAGAAGGATGGCAGGTGGAAGGCAAAGACAACTATCCTGCACAAGCAGAAGATTTATGATAACAAAACACAACAAGAAGGGGCATTGTAATAATTATGGCTGCCATTAATTTTTTTTACTTATGCTACACATTATATTCATGATTAATCAATCATGTCAAAAAATTGTCCGTCACAGTTTTCTAAAGCCCTTACTAAAGTTTTTTTGTTTTTTGTTTTGTTGAAAATCCCTTAACCAACGTCGTTTCAGCTCTAATAGCGACAGCTGGTTCAAGCCACTGTGTTAAGTGTATGTTTGACCATCATTATTTAGCATTTTTTAAAATTACTGAGTTGTTTCCAAAAGAGAAAGTACATCATCACTGCCACTTCTAATATTTTGTTTGGCACTAGATAAAGGAAGAAAGAAAGATTTAAATATGTGACAACCCACATCACAGTTATGTGTTATGCACCATCAACTGAGTCAACCAGGACACCCACACATTGATATTTAATGTGGTCCTGAGTTAACAAGATCTGGGTTAACAACTAAACTGGACGTATTCAAAGTAAGCTGGTTAAGCACTTGGTAAATCTTGGGGAATATACTTTGGTTTCCTCTGTACATTACAACATTTAGTCAAAACAGGATGTGTTTTTGACTGTGGATACATCACCATGGAAATGCACAGTCTTAGGAACTGTGGTCGACTGACAGTCTGAGTACATGATCAGGGTGTGTGTGCGTAACTGGGGTCTGATTGGGGAGGGTAAGTGTTTTGTAAGGTGTACCTACTTCAAAAGTGTGTGTGCTGTGTTTTCTGTAAACTTCCATGTACACTTTTGTGATCGTTGTTGATAACAAAGGGCCCAGGTCCTAACCCGCACTAAATGGGAGAACCGGGTTTAGTAAGAGGCCGGGTGAGTCACTGAGTAGCCTGGTCCAGCCTGAGGATATCTTCCACCACGCTGCTCGGTGGTGATTCATCCGCTGGCAAAATGGCTGACATCCTGTTTCCTTACTTACTTCTAGCCATAGGAATTGGGCCTTTGTGGTATGCTGTTCGCCTTCCACAGTTCTGTGGAAGGCAGGGAGGTTTGCTGGCACACATGCCGGTTGCATGGAATAATTTAACTCACGCCAAGTTTCTAATGTGGAAGAATCACGAGTGCTTTGACCAGTTTTGTTTAGTACTTTACTTTAAAGTAAACTAGCAGCCTGGGGCTTGATTTTGAATACAAGTGAATTTTGCTGAGGCAGCAGTGAAGTGCACACCTGAGGACTCGTGATAACAGTCATAAACCGAGAGATGTATGCCTGCCTGTGCTGGTCATAATGCATAAACCTCAACCGCAGCCAAAAAGCACTGCGAGTGCCTTTCAAATTATGAAGTAGTTAGTGGTGCTGTTACTGTCATTCAATTACAAAAAAAAACCTTAGGAGAAGACTGGGAACAGTGCAAATCAACCCTCAGGTGAGTATGAGCTAAGTGGCTGACCCAAGACCACAGGCAGTACTAAACAGAGCCCAAGGGTGTCTTAGTCACCCTCCTGACCTCTGGGTCTGTGCAGAACCAAGGTACAAAGGAATAGCACAATGACAGCCACCTCACCAGGCTTACTGGTAGGATATTCAAACAAATACTGCTGCTTTGTTGTTATAGAAACTGCAGGAAGCATCAAACTATAGAAAGTGACACGCGATGATGGAGGTGTTTCAGTCTCTCTGTTCCCCCCTTAGTTATAAAACTTTCTGTTACCCACACAAGGTAGAGCCTGCTCCAAATGCACCATAAACAAAGCCATTTTGAAACACTAAACCACCACAGGACAGGCAGGCAGCAACCAACCGCAGCTACTCCAGGCTGATAAACCCAATATTCAGATGTGCCCAATGTTTGCTCACTAAGTGTGTAAATGACTCATTCTCAGCATTCCTGCATGAACACTGACATGAGAGGAGGGAGAAAATAGGTGAGAGAAGAGCTGAGGGAGTGAAGACTTTTATGTCTCAACATGTGAGTAACAAGAATTAAGTCTACGGAGACACAAACTATCAAGCACAAACTCCAAAAAAAATATCTCCACTGTCTTTCTGTTTTCTCTCTGTCTCACACACACAAATACATGCCTCCGAACATGCCTCATCAAACAAACACTATGATTGATCCGGCATACCTCTTCAGTCGACCCACTTTGTGTGACAATTCTGTGTGAATGGATTGAGAAAATAAGACCAGAAAACAGGTTTGGAGGGAGGAGCCAGTAATCTCCTGATGCTCCTGTCAGGACCTTTCAGTGCCACTTTGGTCAGATCTACACACACAAACATGGATAAGAGCAAACAGAGCACAACTTGTCTCCCTGTATATCATCACACCTCAGCGCAACCATTGAATGCCGCACAAAAGACAGCTCAAGGTCAGGTGAAAGTATACTGCATGTGAGAACACAGACCAGCATGTATCCTCTCTGTTTTACACAGCAGCACTGCTAGAAAAACAGGTCCACCGACTTACTCACCATTTTTTCGGAATGCCTTAATGTCTGCGGTCATCTTGAATGGAAAACCCGATAATAAAAGCATAAAAATGTTTCTGTACAAACACACACACACTCACACACACACACACACACACACACACACACACACACACAAAAGCACAATATTGCTCATACAGGAATTAAAACACCTTTACAAACACATGCTGACACCCTGTAATAAATCCAATGCAATCAAACTTATGAATGGGATGCAGACTATGGCACTATGGCTAGTGTGGTGGGATGACATCTATAATAAGAAGCACACGCACAAGAAAAGCTGGCACTACAAACTTTCCCTCAAATTATAACCACATGTTTTTCTATTCCTGCGCAGTGACTCACTGAACGAAACGAGGCAGAGCCTGTGAATGTGAAGTTTAAATCATTTTGTTGATTGTTTGGGTCAAAGCTGCCAACAAAATTGATCTGTGTGTCTGCGATAAAGATATTATCAGAGCCTATAGGAGACCAATGTCTATCGGAAAGGACATGCGATAGGTGTCTTCCTTGCTCAGCAGACAAAGGTCTATGATTAGAAGGCAAGGAATGTGTATTATCTTAAATTAGAGGGATCTGAAGTTTGCCTAACAACAATGACATACATAGCATTGCACAACCAAGCCAATGCACATGCTTGTAAAAGTGTCCCTGCCTTTTCAAGCATTATTTAGTACCCATAGCTCCCTACAGTGCGTTACAGACAAAGCTCTACACAGTCTGAAACCATGTTTTCTCTCCAAGTTGCTTTTTTCTTTTCCTTCTCTTGAATGTCTTCAAAGAAATGGAAAGAGAGCAGCACAGTTTGTCGGAGCCAACCAATGCGGAGCCCTCTGTGTGCTTAGACTGTAATAACAATGCTGTTCAGGTTTTGCAATGCACAGCAGCTACCTGGGTGACTTAATCCTCTTTACACTTGAAGCAGCTGATGAGGAAAGTAACTTGCATTTCACTTTTTTATCCCACTCACATCAATGGAGTAATAAGTGGAGTAGAACAGACATCATTAGAATACGGTTAGAAGATGATTAAACAGGACACAATGCAGTAGAAGAGAATGGGACATAGTGAGGAACGTTGTTAGAATAAACCAGGACGGGACAGGATAGGCTGGATAGAATCAAATGGAACAGAATAAAGAAGGATAGGATTCAATAGCAAAGAACAGAATGTAATACAATCTCTGAACATTTCATTGTCCCAAGTTGCATTTCCTTAGTCCGTCTTTATTTCCACTTCATACCTCCAAACTTTGCTGCAGAACTTGTAACCTCTTCTCTTTTTTTTTTCTTTCTTTTTCTTTTTTGATTTTTTTCTTTTTGTTTGTTTTGTTTTTTTAAACCGACGGGTATCGCTTTCTCGGTTGAAATCCCCGGTGTACGTCTCTTTCCGTCCGCGCGTCACATTCCCCAGATCGGACAAGGACTCCACCCAAAACCCCCGGGGTTGCAGCCTCCACTGGCAGCCGGCGAAGACAACTCCTACTGCAGGTCCGGGCTGAGCGCTTCGCTCGGCGGTGCGTGAACCTCGGGAGCCGCCGCCAAGCTCGGATATTGCTCGGAGTAACGAGGGGGAACGAGGAAGAAGCGGGCCGACTCCTGTTGGGCAGGGCTTTCCCACCGGCGAGACTCCTCCCAAACCCGTTGATCACTGGGAACACAAGACCATTGGAAGTTCACTCCCAATGGCATATTTCAAATGTGCTGGCCTTTATGTCATGGCCAGTTCATTGGCATTTTATCTAATCTTTGCGACAGAGAGGGGGAAGTTTCACCATTCTTTTAACCAAAAGTCTTTCTCTTGGATTTGTCTGTTTGGGCGAACAGCCAGCCTTGTTCAAAAAAATCAGAGGTTATTTCGCCCTACTTGCACTGACTCTTTACACTATTCTGTTTTGTTTTTGCACTTTTGTGTCTTGTCTATGCACTGTTTTGCACTTGCTTTGTTTTGTCTTGGCAACGTACGTAATCTTTTTGCCGGTTATGTTGACTGTCGTGGTTGGACTTTTTTGGAGCGCCGTTGTCCCCTGAGAAACAAAATGTCATCCCTACCGTGTGACTGTAGGCTATAATCGATTGGTTGACAAGAAAGTCCTCTTGAGTCTTGACTCCCTGGAAGATTAGCTGTGTGTAGCACCAGTTTTAAGCTGCACTACGTAATTTATGGAAGAAGAAATAACATAATCTTCACAGTCAATAAAACACACTATTTCTCAATTCAGTACAATTTGAACTTTTGCTGCTACAGTTGTAATTGGTCTGGTATGACTGCTACCTTATTGTAGTTAATATAAGCTAATTTTAGCTAACTTTAGAAAGATATTGCCGTGTAATTGACATTACTGAGTCAGTTTGCTTATTTTATGACTTCTTGTACTTACTAATTTACTTTGTAAGGTTTTTCCCATATTTTACCATTTCCCATGAATGCCATTTGTGCCTACAGTGGCTCCTGTTCAGCAAAAGTTGCATATGCTCTCTTTAAAGCAAAAATGGTTTCCTTGGAGATCATGTTCCCTTCTGAAACATTGAGTCACCCAGTGTTTTTCTCCATGGCAAAACACTCGTGCTGAATCAGCAGGATCCAACAGTTCTCTTTTGTGCTGTATATGAATGCTTTGTGAAGCCAACCTCCCAGCTGCAGGGTGCATCGCTCGGTTCCTCCTCCCTGAATATGGGCTGGATTTGGGAAGCCCGGTTGCTAATGGCCATGCAGTCACAGTGCAGGTTAAGTAGATCCAGCATCACTGTTTATCTTGGATGTCCCCATGCATGTACATAAACCATTATTTGGTTATACTGGATTTAACACATTGTTCTCACACCTTTGGCCTAAAGATGAATGATTTTTTTAATATGTTAATTCAATTTCTGCTTGACTGAGTTAATTCCAACACTTATTCATTGTGTAATATGAAGAAAACAGCTTCAGTCAACCCTTTATCTATTTCACTTTCTTGTTGTCTTTCTTTATTTACTTTTAACTACTTCTCTTTTTCGTTTTCAGTCTCCCTTCTCTGTGTGTCACTCACTTGCACACAAATGTGCCAGCAATCATGACATGAACGTAAGGTGTAATACAGACACAAGTATAAAACAGTGTGTGAGCACTTTTTTTGAGCCGTCCTTTGTCCTAAAACATGTTTATCAGACAGAACCCACTTTGTTTGATGACCCTTTGATAGACAACACACACTCATGAGTGTGACTATGTGTTCAGTCCTGCTCCTAAGGGTGTGCCTCCTGTTTGAATGTCTGCCTGAGCACCCATTTCATACTAGGCTGTTAGACACTCACACACACTTTAGGAGCCATATTTCAAAGGTCTCTCTGTCCCTGTTTACTCTTGTTCTACTCATGCAAATGTGCAACTCTCAGTGTGGCGGAGATATGAAATGACGGTTGAGTGTTTGCATTACAGCTGCGTGAGTGTCACTAGTAGACTATGGCAGTGCAACAACAACAAAAAAACCCAACAATATTTTGTGTGTGAAAAGATATCCAATGAAAGAAGTATGAGCGCCAACAGAGAAAGTCTGCTAACACGAGCAAGCTCTGATAACAAACACCAGCAGGTATAAAGACGCTGAAACACTGGGTGCGGCCGCTCCGAGGAATGTGCTCAAGGCATCCTACCCCCCCTCTCTCTCCCTCTCTCACTCTCTCTCTCTCTCTCTCTCTCCCTCTCTCCCTCTCTCTCTGTCTTTCTGGCTCAGCCCTTCTCCCTCCATCCTCCTCCCTTTTCTGAGGCACCTAGCAGCCACTGAACAGGTATACAGGTCCAGGCAGACTCCAGGCAGCAGCTAAATGCTGGCCTGCACTTCAGCATACCTTGCTGAGGAGTCTGTCTTATCTCGGTCTATTTTAATTCAAATAAGCATTATTGACACGGCTGTTAGAGTTTAATGTTGGCCATGCGGATATATACATTTAGAGCACAAACGTCAGAGATATGTATAAAACATGAAGTGCATCAAAGTGTTTGGCCTCCAGAAGAGCCTCAATGCTCCATGTCAGATTCTCCAAGTCTCTGTAACTCTACTGGAGGAATGAACACCATTTTCCTAAAATATATTTCTTAATTTGGTTTTGATGATGGTGGTGTAGAGCGCTATCTAACACTGTGGTCCAGATTCTCCCATAAGTGTTCTATGGGGTTGAGTTCTGAAGACTGCAAAGGCCATAACATGTAATTTTCATTCTCCTCACACCATTCAGTGACCCCTCATGCACTGTATGGAAGCACTGTAGCGAGTCATATAATGAATCTGGTTCCGCAATGTATTAATCTGTATTAAAGAAAGAGTTTGACATTTTGGGAAGACTGGAAATGTCAAAACTGCTAGCTTGGCTCTGTGTGAAGGTAACAAAACCTAATCAACAGGTATATCTTGTTTGTTTAATTTGTACACAAAAACCGAGGGCCAGGAAACAGGCGCAAACATTTGGAAGTCACAGTAAAAAATAGTCCAGCACGTAGCCATCTGTAAAAAAAAAGTGGTTTTACACTTCAGTTTTTGCATAGATTAAATTAAAAAAGATATGCTGAGTTAATTAATGAGTTGTAGAGGTGCTGTTAGGTGGATTTTGTTAGTTTGAACTGAGATAGGCTGGCTGCTTCCCCCTGTTTCCAGTCTTTGTGCTATGCTAAGCTAAATGGCTGCTGGCTGTACCTTCAAATTTACAGTACAGATAAGAGAGTGGTATCAATCTTCACATCTAACTCTTGGCGAGAAAACAACTGTTTGTTTCCCTTAATGGCAAACTATTCCTCAACTGGAAACGTTACATCATTAAAATTATAAATGGGTAGAAAAGACACAACTGAATTTATATGGTACTGAAACCTGTGATAATAGAACATAATATTAGATGGACTTTAGAAAAAAGTTTGCAAAGGCGAAACTTCACTAAAACAGTTTCACCACAAACTGAACATTATTACTCTCATGAAGGTGGGATTACATTACATTAGTTTACACAAATTAGTTAAAGCAGGGTGATTCTGTAAAAAAATATATATAAAAAATGGAGAATGGCTAAGTGGATCAGGAAGCACCACCCGTTGGCAGGTTGCAGGCCAGTTGTTTTTAAGTTATATTTCAGACCATGCTGAAGGCACTTTTTATTTGTATTTTAACACTATTTCCTGGAGTGTTTCCTCCACTTAAGTTTACTTGTTGCATGTCCATAGCTTTTGCTCCTGGGCAGATTTAATCACTGTTTCCTTGGATCAATAGAAATTTGCATCAATGCTGAAGAAAGGTAAATACAAAGAGGTTAGTCTGCTCTTTTCTTGTCTCTCTCTTTCTATCTATCTCTGTCTGGACCCTGCATCTCTGTGGCCCTGTGAGCTTTCCCAGCATGCTTTTCTCACGCTGTAATGTCACACCTGAGTATAAGGTGACTCTCTGGAGCCCGGGGCTTTGAGGTCATCTTTACACCACTGTGCCGGGAGGAAAGGTGCACACACATGTCTAGTTTGACACTATACAGTAGTTGGATGGCTATGTATGTGTTACTCTGTATGTGTGTACACAGAGTCTCATGCCAATGAGGCGACACTACATTCTCATTACCACCCACCATATAATTATATTTCATTTCCCCTTAAGTTTCTTCAGTCTGTATTGTAGGCAGGTCCTTTTTTCCGTTGAACAAGATACTACAAAATAATTATCCTCACGAGCTGTAAACAAGCAAGAGAGTAAAACGTAATCCTTAAAGAGTAAAACAATAGTGTTGTAGGAAAATGTGTGTGTGTGTGTGTGTGTGTGTGTGTGTGTGTGTGTGTGTGTGTGTGTGTGTGTGTGTGTGTGTGTGTGTGTGTGTGTGTGTGTGTGTGTGTGTTTGTGTATGGAAAGATAGAGATAGACCTGATTACATAATTGCTGGTATGTTGTTACAAGAGATAACACTTAAATAACAACTATCATGTACTTCTAAATGAGATTTAGTCCTATGAGCCTGACAAACCTGCACGTGTGTGTTATCAAATGTCTGTGTGTGTGTGTGTGTGTGTGTGTGTGTGTGTGTGTGTGTGTGTGTGTGTGTGTGTGTTTGTGTGTCTGTGTTTGCGTGTTTGTGTGTCTGTGTGTGTGTGTGTGTGTGTCTTTCTGCTTTGACCAGAGCGGCACACCTTGTCAGGGCACTCTGAGAAGAATTACATTCAGTTTTTATTATTGGGTGGAGCATTATTATCAACTGTAAACAGCTCAGGTAGAAGGAAATTCCCCACAGCGGGTGCAGGGTTTTTCATTTACAGCATCGCTGCATACCTGTGACAGGTGCTGTCACCATAAAAGCTATTATTACCGTTCATGAAATGACGGCAATGATTATTCAGGAATCACTGTGTAATTTTACAGACAAGGTACAAGTCTGAGTAAACACGGGTCTGAGTACTAAACGAGCTTGAAACCATTATTGTTACTACTGTTACTACCAACAACGAATAATCACTGAAGCTTGAAACAGCAAACAACAAATATTTCAAGAGCACATAAACAAATGTGCAGACTTTAACAAAACTTTCCATTTAAAACAAATGATTCTTTTGAAAATATCTTTGTAAGAAATCCTCATTTCAGAATGACAGGTTGTCACACATTACAGGGGCCCTTGTAAAGGCATTGGTCTTTACCTTTGGACTGGAGCTTTAATTTAAACTTCAGAAGACAGGACAGCTGTGTTCGAGGACCCTCAGCGAGCACCCCTGGCTCTTGCGGGAAGTTCAATTATTATTAATAATGCGGTTGAGGTTGAAACCGTGTATGCTTCTTAGGTAATTAATGATGTGTTAAAACAGATTTAGGTGTGAAAAGCACTTTAAAGGTACAGAAACAGAGAAGAAAGCATGAATTAGAAAAGTGATACAGATACGTGTTTGCACCAAGAACTCTTGGGATTCAATTTTTCCATGAACGTCAAATGCGGGCTGAAAGAAAGAACTGTAGATGAACGGGCAGACAAGACTGATAGAGGCATGAAAGTGCGGTAGTGCACAGATGGATATCAGTCACTACACAGGACAGGCTAACTACTACCTGGTCAAGAAGAGTGTGTTTAAAAATTGTGGGCAGGATACATCTTATTCCTTCAAAATGAGCCCTGTTTGTAAACACCCAGTTGCCAGCACACCTAGCTAAAATGAATGCAGTATAATCCAACATAGCTGCCAAAAAAATCCTACCTTCATGGAATTCACAATGTTCAGTTTTGTTGTAGAGTTGAGAGCCACAGGTGGTTTATCATCATGACACTATTTTAACCCACATTTTACTCATAGCTTTTTTCTGACATGACAACATTGGTCATGTGGTCTAAAGAGATCAATTAAAGAGGACATTTTTTATTTGTGTGCGACTGGGCTCTGGCATTACTTCACCTATGGGGAATGTATGTACTTTTTATAAGTGAAAGCTCCTGCAACAACTGTGCAGTTGTGAACTTAATTGGCAAAACCAATGTCGTTCAGCAAGATGTGTCATTCTGATGAAACTCATCAGGTCATCAGCATGACCTCAACAGTTGGCAGTAGTTCTCTAGTTTCCAGTGCTGGGATATTAAAAGCCTATTTAGTCATTTTAATGGAAACCTGATCCAGTTGGCCTACTTAGAAAAGAAAAATTGGCAGTGGCTTCTTGGAAATCCCAAGTTTCCCTTAAAATACATGTTTCCACCGTGAACCAATCGATGCCACCCCCTGTGTTTAGCTCCACTGCAAAAGCTGTACGTTCCCTTCAGCGTTTGGTCTGTGTGAGAACGAGCAGCTGGCTTATACTGCCCCCTACTGAACTGAACTGGACTGGACTGGACTGGAGTGTGTTCTTGCCCGAAATTTTTTCCTCACTTGAATCACTCTTGCAAATTGTGTAGCTGTAAATGAAACGAAAAACTGCAGCAGTTTCCGTTTCATTTTCAGCGATCCTGTACATTTTACAATGTGTCATTCACATTGTACCACAGGGCATAGACATGCAGATGGGTTAAAAGCCCATCTCATTATCACACGGGCGTGAGGAAAACTGGAAATGTGGTGAAAGTGAGTAAATATGAACTGGGTCAAGGATTTTAATGTCTGTTAAGGCCTAAACATATGTAAACAAAGGAGCTGAAAAATAAGACGAGCTGGGTGGAAACAAATAGAAGAGTAAAATACTTTATTTTTCAACCTGGAAGTAAAGAGGAAAAGAAGAGCGTTTTCTCTTTCTTTAACCAATTGATCGGAGGTCAAAGGAAAAAGGAGAGAGATTCATATCTATTCTTACCGTTTTATTTATTGCTGTATCCAGTCATATGTTTGACTTGTCTGACTTTGTGTGTCGAGAGGTTCCATACATGACGCAGTGCCTGCTCGACCCGGCGCAGCCGACCACGCGCAACGCACAAACACAGTCGATGTCTGTGGCCTTACGTGCGCGGCAAACTCACTTGCAGGCTACCGCGACTCGCGATGTTGCAACGCACAGTGCGGTGACAGGATGGAAAGCGAAACTGGGATGGTAGGTTTCGTTTCCAGAGTATCTGCCGTTGGCATTTGATAAATAGAGGGGCTGCCTGCAGAGCAGCAGTCAGAAGTCAAAACATCCTGCTTCCCCGCGTTTCGGCTGGTCCACCTGAAACCCTTCAAGTATCTGGACTTCGAGCATCATGAGCAGATCTACAGGTAACGCATGATACTTGTTTTTTTTTTTCTCTCTCTCGTTGTGCGTTAATGTGCTTTTTAGTTTGGCGCAATACAACATTTGTTTTGGCCATTTTGACGCCACAGCTGCAAAGTTTCTAGCATTTATAATCGGCTACAGCTGTTTTTCTTTCTTTCTGTCTTTCTTTCTTTCTTTTTTTGATTTTCATGTTACGTTCATTTTGAATTTGTGATTCAAAGAGATGGAAGAAGGGTGTGGCAATAATTTCCAAAAGGCAGACCTGTCAAAAACACATTTTATATTATTTTTGAGCTTCCTTTCATTTCCTTCTACATGCAGAGAGTTTGGTCATTAACACCTGGAAGAGCAGCGTCTGTTATTTTTGTTCAGTGTTCAGTCACACAGAGACGCATACTTTATTTATTACCAAGCTACCAGCTTGACTTGCATATTTACATCTATGTTTGTTTGTTTCACGCTTGTTCAGACTGGGCTCCTTCCTTATGGCTGGAAACCTTTGATGAGTTGCTGTATGAGGACAATGAGCTAGACTATGGAGACCAGTGGACTCTCAACTTTAACTACAGTCAGACAGACACAGTCACCAAGGAGGAGAGGAAGAAAGGCTGGAAGGTCTACTGCCACTGTGCCTATGGAAAGTATGTATCTCTCTATTTTTTAAAAGTATCAGGATATATGACATTAAACTATATACAGTACTAGTTATTCAGTTTTTTTTTAAATAAAATTGTCATGCTGTAAAAAAGGCACAAACAGGTTTTCTGTTTTTCTAACAGCAGTAAGAATAGTGGCTAAATACACAGATTGTGTTGTTATGATTCATCAGTCCCCATCTACTATTTTTTGTGATTTCGTGCCAGGTCATATGATGAAATGAGTGTGTGATAGGCAGCAGGTTATGAGCAGTAATGAAACAATGCAACTCTGTGTGTAAACTGCACCCTGGTTAAAGAGGGCAACCGGGCAAGTTATCCTGCTTTACTGTGACTCAGAAGAGCACAGGATATAATTGAAGCAACAAAGTTATGGGAGGATTGACTGTTTTCAACTGAAATGGTAGTTTAAAAATTCAGAAACTTCATTTCAAAAACATTCATAGGTTGCGGGGACAGCTGTAGACCTGAGAAGGCCTCTGTGCATTTGCCTCTCATGAACTGTCTTCTCATTTCCCCCCAGTTTCCAGTGCACATCCTGCTCCAAGACCTGGCCATCAGCACGGGTGGTAGTGTTGTTCCGTTACCGGCTGCGGGGTGGCCGGGGGACAGTGATCATGCGGCCCTTTGGTCAGACCTGCCGCCGTTGCCGAGACGATGAGTTTGACCTGCCTGGGTTTTCCAAGAAAGAGGTGGAACATGCCTTGCAAAGGCTGCTAGCCAAAATCCGGAAGAACTGCTACGGGGAAGAGGACGATGACGATGATGGTGGCTCATCAGCCTGCTCTACCAAAGTGTGGACCAAACCCCATGAGAAGAGCCTGTGTGAGGCCTGCATTATGGGCATTTGCTGTCAGGATGATGACTAGAAGTGTGTGTGTGTGTGTGTGTGTGTGTGTGTGTGTGTGTGTGTGTGTGTGTGTGTGTGTGTGTGTGTGTGTGAGTGTGTGAGTGTGTGTGTGTGTGTGTGTGTGAGTGTGTGTGTGTGTGTGTGTGTGTGTGAGAGAGAGAGCGAGAGAGAATGGCTTGGTGTGTGTGATGGCTGTATAGACTGACTGACAGGTTGTGTGCTGGTTGGCTGAGATGAACATGTCCTTTATTGCTTGTATTTTAAACTTGTCTAATTATGTCATTATGTAGGTTAATGGTGTGTCATGACACTGATACACCATCAGGACCAATAATAAGATTGTTACAGAAAATATATCACTATGGGTTTTTTTTGTATTTTGTGACTATTAATAAAGTGTAAAGTCTCAACCATGTTTTGTTTTTGGGGTAATGATTATTTCAAGGTTTTGTGCATGAATATGGTGAACAAGTGGTGGAATTTAATTACTTTTTCTCAACTACTGTACTCATAACTTATTAATTCTATTTTATACTACTTTATACTTCTACTCCTCAACAGTTCACAGGCAAATGTTTTACTTTTTACTCAACTGCATTTATTTGATAGCTGTAGTTACCAGTTACTTTGCAGATAAAGATTTGACAAGCAGAACAGATGATAATCTGATTAAATACAAGAGAGTTATAGATTAATCCACTCAAATAAAATGGTCTCCACCTTGGCCAGCTACAACAATCAATGCTGGTTATATATTAACACATAAGTATAAATAGTCCTGTGATATAATACAGTGGTCAAAGGTCACAACCCAAAGAGTTGGAGCATCAATTTAAAAATACGAATGCAGGACTTTTGTTTGTAATGGAGTGTTCTCACATTGCAGTATTGCCTTTTTTACCCAATTACAGGATCTGAATAGTCTTCCACCACTGTGGAGGACCATACCAGCCTCAACTATAAGCAGTGAAATTGAAGAAACTGACAAATGAACTGATTACCATACAGTTTTCCACTCTTGTTTAAACATAAGCTTTAAGGTTGTTAAAATGACCCTAATCCACACTATCTGACGGTATCATAGACATTGTGTTTCAGTTTGTGCCAACTCTTAAAACTCAATATTTATGATGTTGATCATTACCTCCTGCTTGTTAGGAGGTTGAATCCGTCATTAACAAATAACATTGACAGTGACATTATGAAGTAAAATGTACCGTTAAAATGCCATTATAAAGTAGCAACAGAGTTTTTTTTAAAGTGCATTTTGAAATGTCTTCTATGAAATAATGTTATATCCAACAAAATTATTCTTAAAATAAGAAAGCTGAAATAACATTCAAAACAATGAGTTGAATTGAATTCTGATTTTTTTTTCCGCAGTTTTTTCACTAATGATTATTTGATTTATATTATTATATATTTTCCAAATTATTTCCAAATTCCAAACGCTTATTTATTTCATAAATTATATGTAATGGATTTAATATCGACACTGAAGGGTTCTACAGGCCAAAAGCAACCAGTGAACCCAAACAACCGACCAATCGGGTGAGAGCACTCCGTGTGACACTTGGTGCGGAGCGTGCGCAGTGGCCTTTCCTCTTTGGCAGCAACAACAACATACTGAGGAGGTCCAGTCAGTCTCGCCCCTCCGCTCTCAGCAGCAGCAGCAGCAGCATCATCGTCGTCGTCGTCGTCGTCGTCCCCGCCGGGTCCGGTTGGCAGAGAGGATGGTCCAGCGGAAAAGCAGCCGAGGGTGCCAATGACAGTGATAAGATAATGGCCCTCGGTTTTCGCAGGTTTCCGAATGCCCGACCAGTGACCGAGTGAAACGACCGTGTAAGTAAAACGGCGGAGATTTGGTTTTGTCCTGCTGTAAGGTAGAGCAGTTGAGGCTAACATAACGCGCTAACGTAAACCTGAGAGAGGGAGAGAGACTGTTTGCTAGCTTCGGTAACGGCAGCAAGGTAGGCTGCTTTGGGTGTTAACGCTTTCCCACGGCGCCGCCACAGCCGTGGGAAAGTGTTAACACCCAAGGTGAAGGGCTTTTGTCGGCAGCGTTTCGGACAACGTACACCTAACAGTCGCTTTTTCTAGTTGAGTTAGTAATTCACACAGGCTGACAGTCTGTTGAACAAAGGAGGTTTAACCGAGGGGCCGCATGGACAGAAACATACAGAGAGAAGTCGGCTGCTGTTTGTTTTGTGCTCCATTTCATGCTGACACACTTCTTCGGGGATAACCACACGAGGTCTGACCTGAATTTATAGCCGATACACGGTGACCTAGCTAATTATGGTAAATGCCGAAGCGATTTTGAAGTAAGTTGCACTGTTCCTCATTATGCAGCTCTTGACTTTGACTCTCTGATCTAAGTTTTATGTATCTTTTGACAGCCCGACTTTGTCCTCCAGCGGTTTTTACGGCACCACGAAGCACCCGTACTTTTGGTTCAGCTGTTGGAGTTAATGTGTATCAGCTGACAGCAAGTTTTGTTAACTGCAATGGCACTACAGTGGTTGTTTTTTTTTGTTTTTTGTTTTACAGACACGGTACAGTGCTAGTAACAGAGTAGTAACTGTAGCTTTGACTTTTAAGGTGCTGGCAGCTAGGGCTAAAATACTATGCTCCTGTTTAGATTCCTTTCAATAAAGTCTACAGTTAATCATAGCTGTAGCTGAATATAGCTAGACTGAAAACATATCACAGAGCTGAGATGCATATGAGTATGATATTAATATCTTGGTATGACAGACAGTGCCTGTGGTATGATTGCAACTATTGATTGTTTTCACCTTTTTTATACATATAATCATTAAGTTATTTTAGTCATCTATCAAGCAAAACTGCTGAACACTCAAGCTCCATCTTTTCAAAAGTGCAGATTTGCTGTTTTTCTCCATATTTGTATCATTACAGACTCAAAAATGTTTGGGTTTTGGATTGCTGGTGGGGCGGAACAAGATTTTTTTTTAAGTCATCATCTTGTACTTTAGGAAGTTGTAATGGGCATTTTTCACCATTGTGGACATTTTATTGACCAAACACTTAATCAGTTCTTTGGGGAAATAATTGTTAGATTTATTGCTTTTGAAAAAAAATTATTAATTGCAGCCCTAATCCGATTAGATCTGTCTTTTTGGTTAGAAATTATCGAAGTCGACCCAACACATTTTCGATTTGGTGTCTTTTGGTTTCAATTACAGTGATGCTAAACAGAGAAGAATGGAAATTTGTTAGTGTTTGGTGCTTTTGCTTGAAATAATGATTTAACAGTTGCAAATTCATTTCCTGCCAGTCACTTAATTGATTAATCATTTTAGCTTGATACCCAGTCACACCCGAAATATCCTCATAAATTACCATGTTGGTTGTTATTGTTTGCATTGCTCGCTGGGTTCTTGAGAAACTAAGGTTGTTATGACGTGAGTTCCTGTAAGGAGGAATCATCAGACAAGATTTCCAGAAAGGATTCATGTGTTTGGTATTCTGGGGCTATTGATAGATTTAGTCTTGTTTATCACATTGCCTAAATTGGGGAATACCATGTGTACCAGAGGCCGGTTCTGCATAGATCTGTGGTATGAGTGTAACTTCATATTGTTTGTTTTCAAACATATTTCAAAAACATACCTGCATTAATGGTGTGGTTTAAGGCAAATAGGACACGTTTTCAGTCAACAAGGAAGGAAACACTTCCTGACCATCACTCCAACTGACCACTGAATGACGTGTAGGCTCAAAGTTCTTTTGTAATAGTAGATAATTTTGCTGTCACAGCCAAGTGTGAACAGCAGAACTTAGGATAACTGGAATACCAAAGTTCCTCCATGTCCAGACTTCCTGTCCTTATTTAGTATGAGAGACAGAGAGAGACTGGCAGAGATCCACAGAGGAGTGAAGTGAACTGGAAGTAAACCAGTGTGCACAAAACAGAGAGCCAAGCAGACAGACTGACCTATTAACTATAGTAAACCCCCGTCACCACCACCACCACCCCACCAGATATACACAAACAAACACACACACACACACACACACACACAAGGTCCATTCTACTGCATGCATCACAGGAGCAGAACTTCAAAAATGTTGGCTATTATTCACCATTGGTAGCAGCTTCTGTTTGACCCGTACGTCTCCGTCTGTCAGTGTGTGTTTTCCCTGTCTGTCACTCCATAGAAATGGGAGGCAGAAGAGGGGAGGCAGCCAGCCGCGTTATTCAAATGTTCCAAAGCTCGGCCAGCCAGTGGCCAACTGTAGCCAGGCTAAAAGGGGCTCTTTGTGAGGGCCAGACAGATGGCCACAGAATGAAGACTGTAATGATACTCTCAACGGCCCAATACACACACGGGCACATGCACAGACTCCACTTATTACGAGATGTAGTGGTGCGTGTGTGTGTGTGCGTGTGCGTGCGTGTGTGCGTGCATGCCCGCGTGCGTGCCCGCGTGTGTTGGAGAGAAAGAAAGAAGGAGAGGTGGGGAAGACTTGAAGGAAATGAATCAGAACATATTTATAAACATAGTGATTCTGACCAGTATGTGACGAGAGAGAGTGTGTGTTTGTTTGTTTCCCATATCTGTTCCCTTTCACCGCACTGTTATTACTTTTGTGTAGCATGTCCTATTATTGTTTTGTGACGTAAAAAGTGCATGTCATGCCAGTTAAGTGAGTTTAAAACTCGTAGGGAGATGAAGAAGATAATGAAAAAGATCATTATAACTTGTGAATCCACAGGATGTTTATAAGCTGTTGCTGGGAGAGTAAACCCAGCTGTGGCAGCCATAGCTGTGACTCTCCTGATTGGTTTAGCGCCTGAGAAGCAAAGTAAAACTGGTTTTCGCCCAGTGTATTAGTGCTGCATGGTTTAACATAGATTCAGACTCTCATATTTTCATTAGCAGAAAACTATGTAAACAGCCTAATGTATGCAAATTCTTCACAAACGCAGCTTAACTTGACTCAGAGAGACCAGCTGAGGTAATATTGACCGTGCCTTTCATCAACTGACCAACAAATCAATGGTTTGGATGTCATTAACTTTCCTCTCTCACCTGCCCTCTTCATAATTATTTCCCTGTCCTTCTACCTTCTTTCTACTGTCCCTCTATTTTCCCCTCTATATCCGGTAAGATAACATCCTCAATGCAGCACATCATGATCGATGGATGGACTGATTGATTGAGCCTCTCCTCCTGTCTCTCTCCTTCCATTTCTCCCTACTTCTTCAGCTCCTGTCTTCTATCTTGTTATTTTTCTCTCCCTTTTCCTACCTTCACCAGCCTTTTTTTCCGCCACCCATTCTAATTCTTTCCTCTTCTCATGCTCCTCTTTCTACCTACCTTTTCCTCTCATCAATCTTCCGCTTTCTCTCTCTCGTTTACAGGGCAGGAAGACACTGAACCATGTTGCTCTGAGTTGTCACCTGTGGTGATCGGGGGAGGAGGAAGAGGAGGAGGAGGGAGGAGGTGTAGGCAGGCAGGCAGGCAGGCAGACGGGCATCTGTCACAGCTCCTTTAAGGCGGCCTTTTGCAAGCTTGAAGCCATGGGCAACACAGCCACCAAGTTCCGAAAGGCCCTGGTGGGCGGCGATGAGGCCCTGGCCTGGCAATTGTATGAGGGCAACCCTCAGTTCAGGGATGGCCTGGACCCGAATGCATCGTACGGAGAGCAGTACCAGCACAACACGGCCCTGCACTACGTCTGCCGGCATGCCATGACACGTCTGCTCAGGTAAAACTCTTTCTTTTTCTTTCTTTTTTTTTGTTCTGATTTATTTGAGAATTCAATTGAATTTGACAGTCATTTCTGAGGCTGGGGTCTACAATGTAGTTAAGCAGTTATCTAATACAGTTACAAAGGCAGTGAGTCATATTAAATTGAATAATAATTAGAAGTATGTCAGCTTTAATAGATTTCTGACGATCACCGTTTTCGTAATTTGTGTTTTTAAGGCAGATAAGGCAATTTGCTATACAGAGGTCAGTCACATATGCTGTCAGATATTGTAAATGATGTTAAAAGGCACAAATATAGTGCATTAGCCACGAGGTGCAGTCTCAACAACATCACCAACACTTATTTGTGGAATTAAAAAAAAACTGCAAACTACAGCCTCAAAAATGACCTATGGACTCAGTGAGCACCTGTAAGCGCCTCTACAAAAAACAAACGTTAAAGAAGCCAGTTTTTACACGTGACGTTCATAGTTCTAGTGGTGTGCTATGTGAAAACAGTTGTGTAATGGTCTTCTGTGGTTCTGGCGGGAGCTGAAAAATAACTAATGATGTCATGAGGTTAAATCGAACTGGGCTTTAGACTTCAAAGAATCAAACAAAAAGGCTGCCCTACAAACTTGGGATGTCGAGAAAGATCTGGGTGCCTAGGAGGCAGAGAGGGTTGCATTCTGGGAATCGTGTACGCACACATCAGCACACTCTCCCTTTTGATAATGTCATAAGAGAAACCATAAAGGGAGAGTCATTGAGTCTAATATGACCTAAAAGAAAGAGTCAAACTAAAAAACATATGGAGAGCAAGACACCAGTGTGTCTTTTTACCCCCTGCAGGGACAATCAAGCTGCTGGTCATGACCGAGACAGCTGACTCAGTGACTCAATAGCTGTCCTCACCTCCTCCTTCTTACAGTCTTCCTCCTCGCCCTTTCTTTCCATGATTACAGGGGGGGCAGAGGAAGCTGTTTGAAAAGGCCAGTCAATTATCTGTTCATCTGCATGTGTGCACACGTGCGTCTGTGTTTTGAGGGGGAAACAATGACTCCTCAACTGATTAATGTTTCAGTCTGTGAATTTTACACAGTGAATCAATTGGTGTGCTATTTGTGTCCTTTGCCAGTAACCTATTATGGGCCAGAGAGACGTGCTGAACACAACTCTTGGCTCCTGATAAGTATCAGAGGAAATGCTTCTTTGTTCCAACGGCTCGATTGGACAACGGCAAGCAGAGAGAGACGACTGAGAAATCTCAGTCAAAATAAAGACTTGTGAAGGACGAGCGTGGGCTGCTAGAAGCAGAGGCAGATTATTTTTAACATGTATCTGCTTCATGTTTATTTCCGCTCTCCTAGTTGTCTCCGTGGGTTGGATTGGCTAGTAATCCCGTGAGATGTGCAAAATGGGAAATCACAAGTAGACCTATTACTGGAAAAATGGGTGTAGTTCAGGAAGTGTAACCCTTCCTCCACAACAACTGAGTACAAAGTTGTATGTCAACATGTAAATAACAACTCTGACTTGGTTATTCATCTATGAACAACTGATTTTCTGCTGTTGGAAGAAGCAAAGAAATTAAGCAAAGAAATTAAGCAAATTTATGTGTTCGTGTGTTTGTTTGTTTTTGTGTGTGTGTGTGTGTGTGTGTGTGTGTGTGTGTGTGTGTGTGTGTGTGTGTGTGTGTGTGTGTGTGTGTGTGTGTGTGTGTGTGTGTGTGTGTGTGTGTGTGTGTTGGGGGGGTTGTAGTTGAGAGGGGAATAATTAGTGATTATTGCTGTGCGGGTGAATTGGCAGTGCATTGTCATTAGGGAGAGGCTTCAGGGGCTTGTGGCTGACAGGATAAGAAGGTCAAAAGTGGAAGAACAGGACAGCAATGGAATAATGGGCTGAAGGGCTGCACAATAGGGAAACATTCAAATACTAATTCCGTAGTGGCTACTGCTGTGTCCAAATTGCAGAGAGTGCCAAGAGGGAGATGTTTTACAACACTTTTTTTTTTAATATATTCAACCAGTGGAAATCTTATGACATCCTATTATTTTCTTCCTTTTTTGTTGGATTTGCATTAGTGGAATGTCTTTTCAGATGCTTCAAAACCCCTCTTTGTTCATGTCATACCACTGATGAAAAAGAAATTTAAGAAGTTTCCTACAGTTTAACATGCAGCTGCCATAGGATGATGTAATAAAGGATGTCAAATGGAAGGAAGACAAAAGACAATGGAAAAGGACACTGTAGAGGAGTAGAAAAATAAGTATAGGATAGAAAAAAGAGAGATGGAGAAACAGAATAGGTGGAGCCAAATAAAAGAGTGGAAAGCTAATCAGTAAATGGAGGTTCTGACAGACAAAGAGCAGAGAAAAACTATTTACTAAACAGAACTGCAACCGCAGCTGGGCTTCCAGTGCAACTGGCACATCCATCACCGTGTGTGCGTGTGTGTGCGCGTGTGTGCCTGTGTGTGTGTGTGTGCGCGCTGGCCAGCCAGCCAGCCAGCCTGTCCATTATCTCAGAGATGTTAAACAGAAATAGTCAATATTCTGTCATCTTTCTTCTCTTCCCTCCCTCTACCTTTCTTCTGACCCACCAACACTCATCTCACAGTCCATCTCACTAAGATTATTTACCCTCCTCTCACCTCCACTCATCCTTCCATCTACTTCTTCCTCCACATTTCTGTATCTCTCATAAGTATGCTTTATTGTTCTCCACATTCCCTTTCACTCTCCGCTTGAAACCTTCTTTCCACCTCACTTCTGAACGTTTGTGCTTATTATTGCCCTTTTGTCCTTCTCTTTTATTTAATCCCCTCTTTCTTGCCTGCATCCTGCAGGTCTTTCCTGTTCAGCAAAGAGGGGAACCCCAACAAGCGTAATGTGCACAATGAGACGTGCCTCCATGTGCTGTGCCAAGGCCCGCAGATCCTACTGCTGCCAGAGGGAGCGCTGTCACCACGACTGGCCCGACCACAGAGAGACGAGCAGCGCCGTGCGGACTGCCTGCAGGTACAAACACACGAGCGGGGACAAGTATAGTTTAATGCACACGCTTACATCTTGGTGTGGGGAAAAAAGTCTATTGTATAAAGTCATTGCTCTCATTAAAGTTGACATGAAAATAATGTTTTGCGTGTGTGTTTGTGGGTTCCCCTGCTGCCAGATGATCCTAAGCTGGACTGGGGCCAGGCTGGATGGAGGCCAGTATGAGAAGGCCAATGTCAACACCACTGACAACCACCACAGCACCTGTCTGCACTACGCTGCTGCTGCAGGCATGAAGAGCTGTGTTGAGGTGAGAGAAAGTGCTCTGAGGTTCAAACTCACATTGGGATGAGCTATCATTTGTGTGTTGCAGATCTGTCCTTGTTCTTTAAGATTGGATTTGGTAAAGATTTTGCAGCCAGTAAAAATTGTAGGCTGACTATTATGCCTATCCTTGCATCGGGAGTGTCTGCTTTGTGTTTCATTACTGTCAGATCCATGTAGTGCTTCCTCCCTTGTTTTTAAAGATTTTTATAGCTTTTGAATTAGGAAGGAAATCCACTTCTTGAATTAAAAGAAAATTGAACTCAGCTCTGATATGGGCAACTTAGGGAGAAAATAACCCAGATATTATCCTTTCATATAAGAGGTTTGAACAAGTTTATCTATCTGTTCTTCCATCTTTTATGCAATCTTTTATGAACTGTGTTTACACCTCTTCGTTGATGTACACCTTTTAACCCCTCTTTTACTGCACATCTTTTTGACTCATGTTTCGTCCCCTTCACTTTCTGCCCTTCCTCTACTTGTCATTTCTTTCTCCCTTTCTGTACATGTCACTGTCTACTTCCCCTTCTCATATTGTTTTTTTCTGTTTTCTACCATCGCAACTTTGTTAATTCTTTATCTCTTCCCCCATCTTCCCGATTTGTCTGCTACACTTGCTCTCGTTTCTTCTGTTGTTTTTGGATGCAAGTTCCTTCAATTCCTTTTTCCTGTCCATTTTCCATTTCTCCCTTTTCTCCCATGTCTTTTGTATCTCTTTGCTCCCTCCTCGTCCTTCCCTCTAGCTGCTAATCCAGAGCGAGGCGGACCTCTTTGTGGAGGATGAAGACAAGCTGACGCCATGCGACCATGCCGAGCGGCATCACCACACCGAGCTGGCCCTCAGCCTGGAGTCACAGATGGTTTTTTCCTCCTCTTCACCTCAGCAGTCAAACACAGATGCACATGGTGAAACCAACCTGCTGCAATACAAAGAGGTGAGACCACAGTTTCGAAATCAGGGGGTTTCCTGCTGGCCTGACTTTTATAATTAATGTGTTATTTTTATGATTTTTAAAGTCACATGTTTTAGTTAGTAAGTCAGTGTTGCAACTTTGAAGCATTCCCTTCTTACATTGTTCTTACAGTGTTGGCATCTTGCCAGGGAAAGACTTGATGTTAATATTCACCTCTAAATTAAAAAAAAAAAGTAAGTCAAAACTATGCTAGCTGCTTACAGATTGATGCAAAAAATTGATGCAGAATTTTAAAATTAATTACATTTAAACTTTCAAAGTCATGGAAGTTCCTAAATAGTAATGAAAAGGTCATGTGCATCATCAGCTTTCTTTTACGTAGGGAAATGTGATATAGGCATAACAAAAACATTAATTAATAATAATTGACAACTGCTTCTTTTAAACAAACTCGCATACAGAGAAACACAAAGCAAACACATACAATGATAGAAAGGTACAAGGTGGCACTTCCCAAAAACATACACTCCAGAGCTGCAATGATTAGTCAAATACAAGAAAATTGATAGGCAACCATTTTGATAATAGTTTTGAGTCATTTTGAAAGCAAAAATGCCAAACATTTTCTGGTTTCAGCTTCTGATATATGTGGATTTGTTTGTCTTATATATGATAGTAAATTAAATATTTGTTGGTTTTGGACTGGTGGTCAGACACAACAAGCAATTTAAGGCCCTCACTTTGGGCTTTGAGCAGTTGTCGTGTTTGTTTCCAACACCTTCTGAAGTTTCTGAAGCAAAATGATCAATCCAGAAAATAATTGGCAGATAAATTGACAATGAAAATAATTGTTAGTCACAGCCCTAATAGATAACTAATTCCCTGCAAGGATGCAAGATCATAACTATTGCTCTGAATAGATTGCTGGAAATCTTATTTGAGATCAATTGTGCTTTCGGTATTTCACAGTTGTTTTATATTCAACCAAGTGATGTCAAGCAATAAATCAACATGAGTAGCTGCTATTTCAGTCATTTTTGTGTTCTGTACGTTTCTTAGTGCTAGCATTTTTGACAAATTCAGTAGATTAAATTTCTGCAGATTATCTGCATTGAACGGTTCGCCTGGTTTTTCTGTGTAACCATTGAAGCCCACAGTGCCTATGACAGAATTCTTACCATTCACCTTCAATTTCACCCATTTGTCAACAAAATATCGTCTTGTTCTCCCAGTGTTCTCTCTTCATAGGCCAAAACTTACACTGGTTCTTACAAGTATAGTAATATGAGAATGCACACATCTTGCGTCATGGTTCTCAGGTTCTTAGTTAAGCAGAGGGCACCAGCACAGTCGTCTAGCAGGGGCTGTTGCCAACTGATAGCGGTTTCATCTTCCGTCCTGCAGCCAAAGCCATGCTAATTCTTAATCTCTCTTTCCTACCATTCCCACAACCCTCCATGCTCACCGCCTCACATTTTAGTACTTTTCATTTTTCTCAAACATTTCAATTTCTTAAACATATCTCAATCTCATACTTTTCTTGTTTTTGTTTAATACCATTTTCTTCTCATAATTTTTTGCCCTCACCTCCCATTTGATATTTTTCTCTCCTCTCTGCTTCTCCTCTCTCTGTCTTTCATCACTCCCTCTTCTTCCTTTATTTCTCTGTGTACTTTCCTAAAATTTTTCCCACTCTATCCTTTCAGCCTTATGAGGGACTGAAGCTTCAGGACCTGCGCAGGCTGAAGGACATGCTGATTGTGGAGACGGCAGACATGCTGCAAGCCCCCCTCTTCACAGCCGAGGCCCTGCTCCGAGCACATGGTGTGTGTTTGTCTTTTAGAGAAAGTGGACAGTCATATGTGGCTTTCACTAAACCTCATAGCACTGCAGTGTGATTGCATTATTTATGAAAAAATACATATGTATAGAATTAGTTCCCTGTTGCTAAGCTTGTAAGCAACCTCCTCCCTTTCTCAGACTGGGACAGAGAAAAGCTTCTGGAGGCCTGGATGTCAGACGCTGAAGGCTGCTGTCAGCGTTCGGGCGTGGCCATGCCCACCCCACCACCCAGCGGCTACAATGCCTGGGACACCCTACCCTCACCCCGCACCCCTCGGACCCCACGCTCACCCCTTACACTCACTCTTACCTCTCCCACTGACAGCTGCCTCACACCTGGAGAGGAGGGCCTGGCTACGGTGAGACAGAGTGATGACTTAAATAGGACAAGTTCTTAACTGGCATGTCTTGAAG
Source organism: Xiphias gladius (assembly GCF_016859285.1). Classification (NCBI taxonomy): domain Eukaryota; kingdom Metazoa; phylum Chordata; class Actinopteri; order Istiophoriformes; family Xiphiidae; genus Xiphias; species Xiphias gladius. The sequence goes on along the minus strand of NC_053423.1, from coordinate 13,297,927 downwards.
ATGCTTGCAATATCTGTGTTTTTTGTATTTAAATTGGAGCCATGTGTTGATAGATAGGAATGAATGGACTGAAATGTGTAAAGATATTGCAACTTGTCTTATCAAAAAAAAAAAAAAATCTTTGGGTCTAGTTGACCGTCTTACAGAATGCCAAGTGTCTCACTTGTTTGATTACGACAGTTTAATGTCTGATCTCACTAGAGCTAACGAGGTCATAGGCCATCTTTCTAGGAGTTCTTCTTTCTGCTCTTTGTAGTTGTACATCAGCATCAGTCTGATGTCCACTGATGCTGTTGAGGAAGGTGTAATTACACATCCAGTACCTATCATTTGTCTGCCTGCTAATCCTGGCTGTGACTTTACTTTCAGGCTTTTAAATGTTCAGACCTCAAGCTGTTTGGCAGCTTCTACCCGAAGACTTACATGTACAAGATAAAGGACATTTGGGTATATTTTAGGTGATGGATGGGATTTGATATTATTTTAAAGGTATGATGAAACTGTGTGGACTCAGGAAAAATATGCCACAGCATATTCTCTCAAAAATTACAATGGAATTGAGTAAATCCTCTTTAGCACAGTCAAAGTAGGTGTTATTTTGGCCTTCCCCTGTGTATATTATGGAAATTACGCAGCAAAAAGTACCAAATCTTTATTAAATGGAATATACAACAATTTTATAGGTGTTATTATGCTATCATACAGCATAAATCATGTGATTTGTCCCACTTGTCTTCGTGCAGTGTGGAATCTGTCTCTGCTCTATCTCAGTCTTTGAGGACCCAGTGGACATGTCCTGTGGCCATGAGTTCTGCAGAGCCTGCTGGGAAGGGTAGGGGCCCGTGTTTGTGTGTGTGAATGTTCTTGCATACTTCAGTGTGTTTTTTTTTTTGTGTGTGTGTGTGCATTTTTCTTACATGTGTGTGTTTTTCTCAGGTTCCTCAACGTAAAGATTCAGGAGGGTGAAGCACACAATATCTTCTGCCCGGCGTATGAGTGTTATCAGTTGGTGCCAGTGCATGTGATAGAGAGCGTGGTTTCCAGAGAGATGGACCAGCGATACCTACAGTTTGACATCAAGGTGGAAACACAGCATACACTCATACAAAAGTTAGGCACATCACCGCTAAAGAAATGCTTTTCTTCCAGGTGAATTCATTTTTTGTGTTTTTACCCCTTGCCTAACTTCTTGCTACATATTTGTATGAAATTGTGTTTGTTTCTTCCTGTTTTTCTCATTGCACAATCACTTCTGCTCTTTACTTTCCCTGCAGTCCTTCCCCTTTATCCTTTGTCATTTATCTGTGTCCCCTCTTTCTCTCCCATCTCTTATCTCCCCTCTTCTCACCTTTTTTTCCAGGCATTTGTGGAGAACAATCCTGCCATCCGCTGGTGTCCTGCAGCGCGTTGCGAGCGAGCGGTGAGGCTCACCCGACCAGGCCCCGGGGACAGTGACCCACACAGCTTCCCCCTGCTACCCTCACCAGCTGTCGATTGTGGCAAGGGTCACCTCTTTTGCTGGTACACTACATGTTTTTGTTTTTTTTGCTGTATACACACATGCAATTATACCACACACATAGTCATCTCTACTTACACATGTTTTAATGACAGTGTTACTGACATGTCATTAAGCAAAGCCGGACACAAGCCTCCCTTATTTAAGTATAAGCCAATATAATGTTTAAGCCACCCACTTTTTACCTCCTTTCATTTCAGATTGGAACACTCAACACAGCTGGAAGACGAACCCACTGTGTTGAACATAATCATTACATTCACACAGGCCTGACAGCATTCATCTTATTTTCTTAAAACTATAATGTAAATGCCAGTTTTCTTTATCACAGCTCACAAAATTGACCTAAAATCATATGTGAGGCAGCTATTATCTTGTTTTTTGTTTTGCCAGCCCAACAAATTATATGTTATCAGAAACTTAGACTTCATTTTTCTGTGCATTTTTCCTCTCTTATCTTACTAGGAAGGAGTGACAAGTTGTCATACTCCTTTGGTCTTAATGCCTTTTATTATACTACACCCAATCCTCTCTTTATCACCCTCCCTGTCTGCAGGGAGTGCCTTGGTGAGGCCCATGAGCCGTGTGACTGTCAGATGTGGCGGAACTGGCTCCAGAAAGTCACAGAGATGAAGCCTGAGGAGTGTAAGTCTATCCTGTGTTGTTTGTGAATTTTCACTAGGTACCATTTTAGCTGCACCTCAGTAAGCCGGCACCACAGTAAGGCAGTTAACAGCAGCTGTCACAACAGCCTACCAGGATGTGTCTAAAATATTTTTTCTAGCGTGGTGGCAGGTGTTCAGGTCATTGATATTTGCCAAATGTGTGCATGTGTGTGCTGGAGAGTGTATCTGCAAGGCAGGTGTTTGACAGTTGAGATGTAGCTGAACTGTGTGCGCGTGTGCTTCTGTGCTTGTGTGTACCTCCTGCAGTGGCAGGTGTGAGCGAGGCCTATGAGGATGCTGCTAACTGCCTGTGGCTGCTGACCAACTCCAAACCATGTGCCAACTGCAAGTCACCCATTCAGAAGAATGAGGGCTGCAACCATATGCAGTGTGCCAAGGTATATACACTAACTCTCTTTGTCACCTGTGTTCCAGCATTTTTGTAGATAATGACTTCTGGTCACTGACTTATTAAGGAATATTCCAACATTTTATCCCATTTTGTACAGTATTTTGGTTAAAATCCTTAAAATGATCTTCTCTCTCTGTAGTGTAAGTATGATTTTTGTTGGATCTGCCTGGAGGAGTGGAAGAAGCACAGCTCATCAACAGGAGGCTACTATCGCTGTACTCGCTATGAGGTCATCCAACAGCTAGAGGAGCAGTCCAAGGAGATGACTGTAGAGGTCCAAACACGCACACCCACTCATAAAATACAGGATACACACTCAGTTGATCACAGACAAGCTCTCACTGATATAAACATGCACACAAAATATATTCACACAAACGTACACTTACCTGCTCACGTTTCCACCGACAAGAACTACTCCATCACCTGTCAGATAATACATTTTTGAAGCACGTGTTCATATGCCCTGCAGCATTGAATATACTCACACACAATAACGCATACCCCAAGCCATAACATGGATTTTGTTACAGGCAGAAAAGAAGCACAAAAGTTTTCAGGAGCTGGACCGTTTCATGCACTATTACACTCGCTTCAAGAACCATGAACACAGTTATAAGGTAATTCTCTCTCCACAAACACACAGACACACATTCACACAAACATACACTCTCACACACACACACACACACACACACACACACACACACGTTTATAACAGTTCAGAGCTGGCATGAATTTCTAAAATACTTGTGAATACATACATTCATAATATCAAGATCATTACATATTGGACATGTGTATCGTCTCCTCTCTGTTCATTAGCTGGAGCAGAAGCTGCTGAAAACAGCTAAAGAGAAGATGGAGCAGCTGAGCAGAGCCTTCATTAGCCGCAAGTCTCTCTTACACTGATCTCAGCCTGTTGTTGGGAAGAGCTGCATCAGAATAGAGTTTCAAATATCCAAATGGTTGTCAAAATTGCTTATACGTGAATAGAGCATAGTTATTTCAACTTCACACCCAAGCTTTGGTTTGTTTTTATCATAATACATTAATCCTAACATTGTAATACTGGCTAGGTTAATTGCTGCAAGGAAGTCAGGGACCATAAATGCATCCTTTTTTCCTTAACAAATTATTATCATTATTACATCCCTCTCATCCTCTAAAATAAACCCAATATCAATGCTAAATGAGTGTCTGTATATGTGTATCTGTTCTGGTGCAGGTGAAGGCACTCCTCCAGACACACGGTTCATTGAGGATGGTGTGTGTGAGCTGCTGAAGACGCGGCGCGTGCTGAAGTGCTCTTACCCATACGGCTTCTTCCTGCAGCAAGGCAGCACCCAGAAGGAGATATTTGAGCTCATGCAGGTAATTTGACACATACCTGTCATGTATGCATCCTCTGCACGAACAAGACTAACAACTTTAAAGCCCTGTCGGAGATCCCTTAAAACCGCTGTTAATTAGACCCCGCAGGACTAAAATGGTTAGAACAAACAAAGTACTGTCAAGACATTATTTGTCAATCTGACCATTAGTTTTTGTGTTTTTATGTACAAATGGGTATTTGGGCTTATTGGCCAAACGACAGGTCAGGGAGTCAACAAAATCATTCTCACCTTCTGAGGACCATGAATATCCAAAGAAAACTCCACGGAAGTTTGGCTGGTTTTCCGTTTATGTTGAGATATTGTACTGGCATCCTTGGGCAAGTGACGTGCACAAATGACTTTTTTTAATGCATATACTGTATATAAATAATTATTCTTCAGAAATAATTGTGGCCAAGCACTTTTCTGCATTACCACATTTCATAACTAAGTTAAGATTTAATCTGAATTCCAAAATGGTAGTGCAGCGTCTAATTTGTATTTTTGATTCCTGTGCAAATGTTAAAAATTGACTCAATTTTTTTTTATTTTTTTTTTAATTTTCTATTTTCTGATGTTTTGTATTCCCAGAACAAAAGACTAATCTAATATGCAGAATTGCTTTAAAATGTTTTTATTGTAGTCATACTTTGTTTACAGAAGTACAGAAGATCCTTGCAAAAATATTTGAACCACCATAGGTCAATTTTATCCACTTTTCAGATACTTAAACAGGATTAAGATTGGATGAGGTCTGCTAATTTTTAGTACTCTTTATCTCAGCTTGTGTTTTATTTACAGTAGAAATTAAATAGAAGTTGCAAAATCGTTTTTTTAAATTTTAATTTCCAGTCTTCGAGTAGATGGAGGTTAGAAAGTTTTCTTTGTTTCTTCCCAGACGGATCTGGAGATGGTAGTGGAGGATCTGGCACAGAAGGTGAACCGGCCGTACTTGAGGACGCCGTGCCACAAGATCATCAGCTCAGCCCGGCTGGTCCAACAGAAGAGGCAGGAGTTCCTGGCATCAGTGGCCCGTGGCGTGGCTCCCAATGACTCCCCCGAGCTTCCCCGTAGGAAGTAAGGGCAAACAAACTCCCCCAGAAACAAAATGTGGTTTTGTTTTGCTCAGGTTAACAAATTCACTGCATAGCAGAGACACTGGCAGGCGTTCAGGAGACAAAAGTACGGGTATAGTTACCCTTGATAAAACATCTTGTGTTTGCATTTCTTTCAGCTACCCTGGAGGATCATGGGACTGGGAGTACCTTGGCTTTGCCTCTCCTGAGGTAAACAGAGAATCTCCATCTGTCACGCCATACACCAAAACACTAACTCTGTTTGTTCTGCTAACCTTCCTGGTTCTTGCTAAGCTAATGCTACTTTCTAAAAAACGCACTTATGCAATTAGTGACCTACTCCTTTATGAGGTTACATTAATGCATGACTATGGCTGCAGCTGATTTAGTTTGCTTATGTGTTAAGATGGGGAGTCGTCACTCTGTACTGGGGACAGGAGATCAAAGAGAGAGACAGTCACAGGTAATGCACCATAGTTTCATGGTATTTTGTGCATATGCATGGGATGTATTGTTATCTTACAACACAACAGACACAGCTGCTTAGAGTTGGTGTTGTAATAACCCACCTTGAATCACTGTTTGTAGGATTATGCTGACATCCAGTACCGTCGTAGACACAGGCCACGGCGCAGAGGAGACATGCTGAGTCTGCACAACCTTAGAAGCAGCAGCAACACACCAGAGACCAGCAGGAGGAGTGACAACACAGGTCTAGAAAAACAGAATGTTCAATAGCCTTATGTAAAGACCTTTATTAGAAAAAGGGAGTTTCCAAAACGCACAAAGGTATATATACTTTATGGGGCATTTTGCACAGGTACCAGTTTCACTCATGTATAGTACCATATACAACAGTTTTTTTTATAGCAGTGTATTTGCACAAGCTATGCATCTCAGTCCAACTCCATTCCCTGCCTCCATTTATAAATTTTGACTTGTCACTGCACCAGACAGCCGGCAAATGGGATTTTATTTTATTGCTGCATGAATCAGGTCTGTCAAAGCACACAGAGGCATTGATCACTGGGATCAATTGGCAGTCAAGCCACACAAAGCAGTCCTTGTTTTAATGTGACATTTTCTGTTCCAGAAGGTCCAGAGAGGAGCGAGGGCCGCAGGAGAGTGCTGGGCTCGCTGGATGAAGATGACCCCAACATCCTTCTGGCCATCCAGCTGTCGCTCCAGGATTCCCGCAGAGAGCGAGGCCTGGAGGGAGGCCTGGAGAGAGGGATGGAGGGGAGAGCGGAGCTGGAGCGTGGAATGGACAGAGGACAGGAGAGGAGGTCGGGTCCCGCAGGAGACCTGGCTGATGTTTCTTTGCACTCCCTCAACACAGACGGTCCAGCAGGAGCCAGAGGCTCCTCCTTCCCCGCATCTCTCCTGGATCCTCCTCGTCCCCCTCACAGGACAGACTCCACCTCCCAACCCCCCACAGCTAACCCCCTCCCCCTCCCTCCCCCACCTCCCTCTCTCAGTGCAGAGCTGCTGGAGCTGGGAGACAGCCTTATGAAATTGGGGAACATAACCACTCCTTATGACCTGGACACACACACCCAGGAGCAGCTCTGCTCACACCACACATACAACCACAGTGCTCTCACTGCTCCCTACACCATTGAACCTGCTTACAGCGATTGCAGCCATAGACAAGACCAGAATGCACTGACAGCTCCATTTGTACTCGACCATATCACCATCACAGGTCCTCGGTATGACGGCAAAGAGCAGAGTTACTGCCACTCCAGTACTTATTTGGCTGAGGCTGAGCACACTGCCTCCTGTGCAGTAGAGCGCACCCAAAACCCCGCCCAAAACCACGCCCTTCCTGGTACATATAACCGGGAGCACGCAGGCACGTATGACAGCACCCCAAAACCGGAGAGCTCTTACAACCCCTGCCCAGAACACAGTAGCTCTTACACACAGGAGCGTCCTGCTGCCTACGCTCTGGAACGCCCACCCAAAACAGACCCTCAGCCCCCTGCCCAGTTGTGCCTCCCGTCTCCAGAGCTTGAGCCAGAGCTGCTGCTTTCACCAGTTATCCCCCCAGGGGGCCCTTTCACCCCCAGCGATCCTCAGAGTGTGGAGGCCCTGGACCCCACAGCCAGTGCCCAGCTGCTGGACAACATCATGGCCTGGTTTAACAACAATATCAACCCGCAGAACAACCCCCAGAGCCTGGCCCTCATCCCCTCCCCGCCCACCACAGAAACCGACTCCTCCCCTGACACACACACTGAGACTGAGTCAGAGAGCCAGACCTCCAGGGGCGTGACCCCCGCCCCGCTCTGGCAGCCCCTGGAGGGCCAGCCAGAAGCGGACAGAGGGACGGCGAGTCCCCGTTTAGGTGCTGCCGGCGTGGAGGGCCCGAAGACATCGAGGCCCAGCACTTTGGAGCTGGAAAACAGAGAGGCTGGCGAGGAGGGTGTGGACGCAGGGTGTGTGGCAGACCTGTCGCTGGCCGAAGCGCACACACACCCGTGCTCACACTCCCAACGTGTAAACAGCCCCACACACACTGCCCCGGCCACAGAGAGAGACTTAGACCTCGTTCTTCAGCTAGAGGTGGACCAATCACCTGAAGAGTGGGAGGAGCAAGTACACCTGGTGTGATGGAGTAGAGAGAGAAAGTCGAGCCAAGTGCAGGAAGAGAGAGATGAGAAGAGTGATGAAAGTGAAAGAGGAAAGAAAATCAAAGACAAGAAAACTAGAGCGAAGCACTGGAGGAAAAATATAAGATACAACGGTGATGCCTCAATGAAAGATGTAGGTCTTTTGGGGTTGAGTGTTTACTGTATGTATTATACTGTATCTAGAAAGGACATAAAACCCTGCAGACTTTGTCCAGTAAAGATGATGTCATATGCAGTTTGATTTTTTTTTTTTTTTTTTTTTAAGTGCTTTGGTCTGCTGTAAAAACAGACAAACTATTCTTTGAAAACAAATGAGTGTTTAAAACGGAGTACATCAATGGAAAGCTACTGATATCATCATGACATAAAATGCTGCACGTTTTTGTTTTCTTATTTTATTTATTCCCTGCCTCCTGTATTTGTCTTCTCAGTTTGTTCAGGGTGAAGCTTTGGTGCTGCTGAAAATCCAAACTTGCCTCGTACACCCACACTTTAACACACTGACCCAACCGCGAGCCTGTTCAGAGCTCCGAGAGCCAAATATGATGATAACTGTAACCTTGGGGCTTGTTAGCGTACTGTACAATCAGAGGGCCTGATTCAGATTTTTTTTGGACCTTCATGCACACTGTGCCTGCTTTGTTAAGAAAGCCAACACACTACTGATCTTTCCTCTAGGTAGGCTGCAAAGAACCAGGATACACCTGTCTGCTTGGTAAACGTATCTGACGGTAACAGTACTTTTGTAACATTCAGACGATCGCAGAAGATAAATTGTCTTGTCCCTCTGCACAGCGAGGTCAGATATCAGTCTCAGCTACAGAGCAGCAGTAGGAATTCAGTGTCTTGCTCAAAGGCACTTCAGCATCAGGGGTGCTTGTTTTCAGAGGGGATTGAACTCTATTCTTCCTGCTCACTGCACCATCCTGCTACTCATTCCATGTACTTCTCTGTCTTTATCAGAGATTTTTAACCATTAGTCTCATAAATATTGCAATATTTTACAGTTGCTTTGGCTCAGTGTTCGCAAGTTTTTCAATTGGCAATACACTTACAACAAAATGCCTACGAACACACAATGAAAACATATTTATCAAACTAGGTAATTTAAGTTAACACAGCATCACAATTTTGTATATGTTCACCACTGAATTTTAAACCTTGTTGCATTTCTAAAATAAAATTGTCATTATCAAATAATGCTGTCAAACAGTAACTAATTCTGCACCATTGTCATTTCCTCAACATTGTGTGAATTCTATTGACAAAAATGTGTCAGAACTCAGTATTTGAAATGACAGAGTAAGAACGGCTTTTGAAAACTTTAATTTTGTCTATAAAACATTTTTGTTTCCAATTAATATAGATGAAGTCCAAGGTCTGACTTTATACAGCAGTAAATTCTTTATTTAAACAAGTCAAAATAATGACTTGGGACTGTACTTCTCTGCATTTGTTTACTCACCAAAACGCAGATATTTTAATTCCTTGTATGTTTAATCCTCTAAAATACAGTAAACTGCCGTAACCCTGGAATGCATAACATTCAACCACAGTGTGTTCAGGGTGAGATTGTATTGAGTCAGTGTGTCTCTTTTCATTAATCATGGAATCTGAGCCAAAGCAGGTGTCAAATACTGTAAATGAAAATACTTCTTCTACTTTTATAACTGCAGACTTTGCTGTTTTTATCATATCTATTCCACTACTGATGGCCGGTACAGTGTGCTGTTGGTAGATGGGAGATGGGCTGGGTTTTTACTGTAATTTATCCTTTTTTATTCCTTTATTCCTTATCATGGAGATGAAATCTCTTCCAGTTGAGACCAGAGTTGTTGGGTCTGTGTGCCTTTTGTTTCGATCGTATTTGTTTATTTGTTGGTATTTATTAGTGTCATAACTTTTGGAACATGCTAAACAAGTTGCTAATGAAAGTTAATGGAGAACACACCACTCTGGCTGTTGCCATAATACACTGAGGTTCTTGATGCACATTAGTGTTGTTTGTCCTCTCAGCCCTGGTTTATCTCACTTGTCCTTATCCCCAGAGAACACATACCCATGTTCTGGCCATTTAGCTTATATGAGAACCGCTTTGAGGCTGTCTCAAGGAATTAATTTTTCAATTATTCACACTTATTAGTTTCCACTATAATTAACAACCACTTTATCTGAATGTTGCTAAAGTCAAGTCGGCCTTTGATTTCAGAAGGATCTTGAAATCTGATGTAGCACTCTGACTCCTTATGTCTACAAGGAAATTAAACACTGCCTGTTGTGTTGAGATATGATTTGGTGCTTTGGGAACTGGAATGGTAATAATGGAGTGTTTTAATCACACTTTGACGGCATGCCAAACAAATGTAAGGAAATCCTGTCTTAAGACCAGATTCTGATTCTGTTAAATTCTTCCCACTGGTTAACGAAAGCATCCAGTTACAGAGAACGTGATGTGCAAACAAAAAGGCATCAATTAGAATTGAGGGTGTGAGTTTGAAGCTTTTTTTTTTAAAGGGAAGTGGCAAAAGTACTCCACAGAAATGAACTTGACCTTAGAGGAAGTGACAAAAGCCTAAAACAACACCTTTTCCTTTCCGAACTGAACATTAAACTGTGAAGGTGCTGGACAGGTTGTAGGTGCTGAGGAAGACATTTCATAAAAGCCTGCTGAGATGTGAGCGCAGCTGGTGTCGCCCCTAACGTTTCAGACTTTGTTGACTGAGGAATGGCTTGATCAACGGGACTGCGCACACGTCTCATGGGGTGAATGGTGCAGCAGTGGAAGCGATGAGTCTGGGGTCCTTTAATTTGCAAAAGCATGCTGTTAATGAGTTGCACTAATCCAGTGCTGTAAGGCAAGATATGGACGACTGATGAGTGCGGCTATTATTATTATTATTTTTATTTTATTTTATTTATTGTTTTTGTTTTCTTAATTAAGAAATGGATTTATGGCATCAAAGGAATGGTCCTGTGCCATTTTGTACTCCATATATAATGTTTATATTTTAACGATCCCTCGACCAAGAACTTCAGAATACAATAAAAAAAAAAAAAGAAATTGCACTCTCATAGATTATACTTGATACATTCCCAGTCGGACCGTAAGAGAGGTTTGATGTGTGGCCAAAACTGTAAATGAAAGTGTCAGTGCAAAGTTTACTCTCAATAAAAAGAACTGAAAGTGTGTCGCTATGAGTTTTGTGTGCCCTGATTTGAAAATCTGCCAAAAAAAAGAACAGGCGGCTTTCACGTGACACCGTTTCTTCTTTCCCCGATCCCTGTGATCACTACAGCATCACATACTGTGCATGTAGGACAAGTTAGAGCTGTGAGTCTGCCACTCAGTCTACTGTCAGTTTCCACCTGTCACTAGTTATCAACAACATGCCAAACAGGATCAAGTAAACTAACTATTTATTTTTTAAACACATATACAAAGAGCCTGTTCTTGGGCTTTTTCTTTTGTTAGTTAAAAACACAACAAAAAATCCAGATTCTTTATAACCGATGAGGTGAAAAAGATTCACTTACAGATTTAGTACTAGGCGCTCAAGTAAATCTACAGATATTCCCTCTTATTGACAGGTCTGTGGCTGTGAAGTAGAATCGGGCCTCTTGTCCAAGAAGACATTTTGACACGTCATGGTAGGAAAAGGACACGTGTAAATGATAAAATAAATGGTGGCTGAATTTCCTTTAGCTGCTTCAGTGTCAGGGTCCTGGTCTTGTTTATCCTCACTCACTGTCACACTGTCACTGGGGCACCTTTTACAGAACTGAGCGATCACCAATGTCAATAATAACACCTGTGCTTTTCCTACGATGACAAGTCAAAACGTCTGCTGGGAAAAAGGTCAATGCTGCTCCTGTCTTTAACTGCTCGTGCTCCCATGACTGCTCATGAGGCGTTTAATTGTTCTTATTTTTATTTATTTTTAGAGAACTAATTAATTTCTCATAATACATTGTATAGTTTTTTTTTGTCTGTTCATACTACTAACAATAGAATAATTGATGATTGTGTAAAACTTTTTTGTGTAATGGAAACTTTATTTTTCTAATAAACTTAATTTACAAAACCAAGTCATTTTGCAGCAGGCCAGGAGGACGTCTTTACATAAAAACTAATAATGGCTTTTTCATTGTTTAAAGAAAAGATAATGTTGCTTTTAATGAGTGATGAAAATAAAAATATATATATATTTAGATTTGTGGATATGGTAGTTTGCCACTATAATGAATGAAATAACGAACCCTCTAAAATCCTCTATTTTTCTTCTTTTTTTTTTGTGCTTATTTTTGTCACGATTGTAGAAATCAGAAAGCACATTTTCACATTTATGAATCTGGTAAAATTTTCTGCATAAGGACAATGCAAAAATGACTGTAACAGAATAACTACACAGATGCCATTTTTATTCTTGGTTGGTAGGATAAAGCCTGTGAATAATTTAAATTTTAACTAATCTGAAAATATTTATTTTATAGTTGCTAGTTCAAGAAGAAGAAAAAAAAAAGGTGAGACTTTCCTCGACTAAAAATCTGTCCATCCCTCCGCCAGTAGGCGGCGATGTGGTCACATGTGGCGTCTCTTCTTCGACGCCTCGCGGTCGCGGTCGTGTCGTGCGAGCAACGCGACAGAGACGTGAACCGTGCGACAGCGGCCTGTGTTCTCACTCGAGCGCTGTAATTTTTTGTCTTCGGTGGAGGATTTGTGTCCGCAGTCCGTCACCATCATGAAACTAGTCAGGTGGGTGGACGTGCAAAGGCTTCGTTTGTCGATCGCTGTGATGCGGGACGATTAAAACAAAGCTAAACCGCCGGATGGATTTAGATGTTAATGGAGAGACGATAATGAGGCGGGAAGCGAAATGAATGGAGGCTGGTCGGTGCTACAGTAACCGGGCTCCCGGCTATGAAATAACTCGAAACACACACACGCTGTTCTTATTAATTACTGAATGGTGTATTTAGCTTTAAAACCGTCCATTTATTATCGCCGTAATGTTTGCTAACTAGCTTTAAATAACGTATCGACACGGATGTTAAATTACTCGCAGGCCCCGTCTCTCTTATACTCGTCCAGACTTAACTTACAGTTAAGATGACTAAGTGTTAACATTTAGCGACATGGTTTTCAAAAAAATAAAAGAACAAAAACTAGTCGTAGCTGGAAAGCGTTTCGTGCATATAAAATAGAGGCCCCGCTTCGCCGCAGTGCTTTTGTTTTGGTGGTGTTAGCTTCGCAGCTATTAGCTAACACCGGCTAACTTCAGATCACACTGTGTAATCTTGTCCCATGATACCTTTTAAGGTTTTTGATGAAGCTCAGCCATGAGACGGTTACCATTGAGCTGAAGAATGGCACCCAGGTCCATGGCACCATCACAGGTAAGAGCCAGCTGGTGCGGTCCACAAAAAATGTGTTGGGATTGTTTCCGTACAAGCAAACTGCAGCGAGACATTTGCTCGTGAAGCTGACGATGTTCAATTGTCGTCAAGACTGTTTAGAGAGGTGTTGATTCCACTTGATCATTTCGGAGCCTGTAGTATGTGGTGCTGTAGTGTTAATAAACTGCCAGACGACCCTTTTTCTCAGACGACATCCACACTACTCTGGCTAATTTTGATAAATACGTGCACCCTCACTAGCGTTTTCAGGCTATGTTTGCTAAAGACCTCTGTCCACACTGAGGCACCTGCACGTTAAAACTGCATCAGGGCCAACATCTGGGAAGGAGTGAGACAGACACGGTAAGTTACTCTGCCAGTACACAGCTTGGTTAAAACTCTGTTCACTCCTTTCCTGAGATCATTTAATGTGTGTTTTGCTACTCTGAAACCAGGCGACTTGTGTGCTGAGACATAATTCAGGTCACTGTTACAACACACAGCTGTAACACACATCTTACTGGCATAAGCTTTGCCATCTGATCAGCTTTCATTGAAATTCAAAAGGAGTGATCATAGAAAAGGTCAGAGGTGACAGGTGTTGTCTTTAGGTTTACTTCCAAACAGACCAGGCTTATGTCACCGTCTTCCAGAAATTCAGTTTTACCTGCTCAAACCAAAACGCGTGCGTAAGAAAGGGATGTTTCCAGATTTAGGGGGCCTAGTTGGACATATTCATGCAGTTACTTCCCTAGTGGAGTAGATTGGAGGGTGGGCCTTCTGTGTTCATCTTCACATTTTCCATCCCTCTTTTATTTCCCACTTAGGTGTCGATGTAAGCATGAACACCCACCTGAAGGCGGTGAAAATGACCCTGAAAAACAGGGAGCCCACTCAGCTGGAGTCACTCAGTATCCGTGGCAACAATATTCGCTACTTCATCCTGCCTGACAGCCTCCCACTGGACACCTTGCTGGTTGACATCGAGCCAAAGATCAAATCCAAGAAGAGGGAAGCAGGTGAGTCTGGGAGAATTAACAAAGACTGACAAAACCATGACGATCAGAACACACCAGGCATGATGAATGTCTTCGTATTGTGGAGACTCTATTGTGCTGAAGTGTCCTGGTAGTTTAGTAATGCTCTGCTTGACAGCCAACAAACCATCCAAAATCCTTTTCTCATAAGCTTTTTTTTATGTACATGGTGATGTTTCTGAGACATGTTGGAATTTTCTCACTGAGATTGTGCTGTACAGGCGCAACAGAGGAGAACAGTGTCACAGACTGCGCGCTGTTGAGCTTGAGACTCGAGAGGCTTTTGGAAATTTGAATTGTCAGTCACAAGTATCATAAATTTTATTCAAAGGAAGCTATAGGTGGACTGAGACTTCAGCAATAAGTTGTAACGGGAAAGTAAGAGTGTGAAATTTCAGGAAAATATTCAGACTTTGGTTACTTGAGATTTGCTGGGCTATCATGAGAAGAGAACTGACTCAAACCCAATTTTTCGCTTAAGCGAGTATAGTGACGTCCAAGGACTGAAAATATTGTTAATGCATAAAAAAACTAAATTTGGTGAAGTTTGTTTAGTGGGTGTGCCTGTTTTAGTACATGTATGTTGTAGGAGGCAACGTGTGGTCCGACTGCAGATTACAGTGTATACACGTGTGCTGTCATCAGCGTGAAGTTGATACGTCTGAGCAAGAATTAGAACATTTATATTAACTACGCATGAAAAATCCTGCCTCTTTCTTTACACTGAACACAAATGTTGATATTTTTAGTGTTTTGATTTGTGCAAATTGTTTTCTCACTTTCATGGCCAGCATGGGTTTGCATTTTTCCTAAGCATGACCAACATGGCTGTAGAAATCTTTGTTGAATTCTGCTTGTTTTTAAGCAGCGGCGTCCAGAAGCAGCTGTTGCAAAGTTGACGCTAATGATGCTTATCACTAAAAGAAATTAACCAAGACTGACATTTTGGGACATCAAATTGTGCAAATCTGGCATAACATCATTGTTATGTTACTGACCTTAAACTCTGACAACCTATATTACTTAAATTAACACACAATGCATCAATAAAACTGTTCTTTTCTTGTGATTTAATTTTCTTTAAACCCTTAAGAACAACTTAAAACCTGCCCTCACCTCATTCATTATATGAAAATTGAAAATCATACCCTACCTTTCTACTAAGGTATTATAAGATTTTGGGCAAATTTTATTTTGTTGTCTCGGTCTAAATGTTGAATGGCCCACATCTCTATATTTTGGTACTCAATATGCTGGTGAATGTTTCCGATAAATGTGCTGACTCTAACTGGTGTGTCCCTTTCTCAGTGGCTGGCCGGGGAAGAGGCAGAGGACGGGGGCGTGGCAGAGGGAGAGGAAGAGGCCGAGGGGGTCCAAGGAGATGATCACGGGGCCTTAAAAATTGCTTCTCACCACCCAGCTGTTTGTACAGGATTTTTTTTTTTTTTTTTTCCCCACAGGAAACGTTTGTTGAATTTCATTGTGTGTTTCTGCATTTTTGTTTTTCCTTATTTTGTACATTAAAATATTCCTTATGAAGAGGATAAACTTGACTGTGCGTTTTTACTGCATTGTTGACTGGGTTTTGTTTTCCAGTCAGACACTTTGTTTTCTTACATGACTTAATAAAGTGTCTTTGCATGGAAATGTTTTTCCAAGTACCCATGAGAAATGTACCATAATCTGGAAATATCTCATTGGCTTTTTTTTTTCTTTTGTAAAAACAAACGGATATCACAAATTAGTGCAGTCACTGTTGGTCAATGAAATGGTAAAAACATATTAAGGTAACAGGTAAGGACAGTGGTCAAAATGGAGAAAATGAATAATAGAGCAACACAATAGAATAATGAATAGAAATGAATTCTTGAATATGGAAAATACAAACTGATTATTTGAAACGTATAGTAGTAATGTTTTGGAATATTCTAAGACTGCTAATTCCCCTTCAACACAGATGTGTATTTGTAAACGCTTATCAGCGATTGTGCGACCTCGTAGATGCCAACATTTAGCCAAAATAAATGGCCCTGACTGCAATAATTTCAATTTTTCATTCAAAGAAACTTTACAAGGGCTGTGTTTGCGCCAGAACTCCACATGAGGCCGCTAAAGAGCAGCATTTGAGCCCGAGGTAATTTATAAATGACCCAGAATAATAATAGAAAGAAAATATTAAATATTCATGATTAAAAAAATAATAATAAAAGTCGCGACATCTGAGTATGTCCTCAGCCTGTGTATATGATAGTCATATTGGGCAGATTAATAGTTGACGAATGTTCGGTTTTTGTTGCTTTAGAAAATAATAGCGCTGCCGCAGGAGACACCATTCACTGGACGTTGTGGCCGGTGGCGGCGAGACGAAGAGGCATCCTCCGTTCGGATACCCTCGTCCGTACACCGACACGACGCTGAAACGGCTAGTTTTAGCCGCGCTCTTACGTGTCGTCCTGCCGGCGGGAAGCCGCGAGGAAATCTGAGATGTCTGGTCTTGCCAGCAGCCGCTTCATGTATTTCGCTTTCGGGAGCAACTTGTTAAAGGAAAGACTACAACTGGCGAACCCCTCTGCGACATTTTGCACTACCGGTCGCCTGAAGGTAACTAGTCGGTTTTGTAGAATTAAAAAAAGCTTTATTGTGTCGCTTTCACTTGTAATCAGCTTCGCGTTCATGTCGTGTGGAAAAAACCATACACCCAGGCAGTGGCGCTTCGAGCTACCTTTGTTTTAAGCCTTAAACCTCCCATGTGTGTAGCGTCTGTAGCAAATCTGACACATAAACAGCTTTGAACTATTCACGAATTGTGTTAATGGCCTTATGCTCGATTGTTCTACGGCATGAACGTTGGCAAGTCGAGATCGCAACGGTCGGTGAACCGACGGGACGTGAATGCAGCATTCCGTACCACGCATTCGATATCTTAACGGGCGGAAATGTGCCAGAATGTCACTGAGGGAAATTGAAACGATTTAGAAAGCTGCTTTGCTGGCAGACTGTAGCCCGGTCCCCTCGTAGCTATGTGGCGTCACATGAGAGCCACGGATGGTTTCGGTAGGCTGGCGGGTTCCCAGTTTAACTCGGGACACTTCAAAGAGTCCGGGCACTCCGCCACCGGCACAGGTACCGGATCCGCTCGGGGTCCTGCGTTTGCAGATCACGTGTACGGATGCCGTGGGTTCGCGCCGCAGACTACCATTTAAATGAGAAGAATTTGATCGTGCTATTGGCTGTGTAGAGAGTGTAAGTTCCGTATGTGTGTATGCACACACACACACACACACACACACACACACACACACAGTGGCATGAGAAAGTTTGGGCAGCCCTGGTCAAAATTTCTGTTACGTGAATAGTTAAGCGAGTAAAATATGACCTGGTTTCTAAGAGGAATAAAGTGTAAGATGACCCATTTCTTTAATATTTGTTTTACAGTTTCAATAAAATAAAACATGGCCCGAAACCAAAGTTTGGCCGCCCTGCATGGTCAGTACTTGGTAACACCCCTTTTGCAAGTATCACAGCTTGAAAATGCTTTTTGCAGCAGCTAAGATTCTTTCCATTCTTGTTTGGGAGATTTTTCGCCCATTCTTCCTGAGATTCTTGGGCCATCTTGCATACACTGCTCTCTGGAGGTCTATCCACAGATTTTCGGTGTTGTTTTAGTCAGGGACTGTGAGGGCCATGGTAAAACCTTCAGCTTGCACCTTCTGAGGTAGTCTATTGTAGATTTTGAAGTGTGTTTAGGATCATTATCCTGTTGTAGAAGCCATCCTCTTTTCATCTTCAGCTTTTTTACAGACGGTGTGATGTTTGCTCCCAGAATTTGCTGGTATTTAATTGAATCCATTCTTCCCTCTACCCGAATTGTTCCCCGTGCTACTGGCTGCACCACAAGCCCAGAGCATGATCGATCCACCCCTGTGCTTAACTTTTGGAGGGGTGTTCTTTTCATGAAATTCCGCCCCCTTTTTTTCCCCCAAACCTGCCGTTGCTCATTGTGGCCAAAAAGTTCTATTTTAACTTCATCAGTCCACAGGACTTGTTTCCAAAATGCACCAGGCTAGTTTAGATGTTTTGTCGTGCGGACGCAGAAATGGTTTTCTTCTGATGACTCTTCCATGAAGGTCATATTTGTGAGGTGTTGCTTCGCAGTAGAACTTTGCACCACAAGTACAGAGTCTACTACCTGAAAACACTTTGCTATCTTCTTACGGCCTTCTCCTGCTTTGTGGACATCTATTATTTTAATTTTCAGAGTGCTTAGTGGCAGCTGCTTAGAGCAGTCCATGGCTGCTGATTGTTGGGATAAGGTTTTAGGAGTCAGAGTATTAATGAAGCTTTGAAATTTGCATCAATGGCCTTTCCTGACAATGATTGTGAACAAGCCATACCCCTAACAAGCTAATTAGGTTCTGAGACCTTGGTAAATGTTATCTGAGAGCACAAAACTCTTGGGCTGACCAAACTTTTCTATGGCTCTCCTTTCCTTTTTTTCACTCTAAACTTGTACAAAACAAAAAAAAATATGCTAATCTTGCTTAAAATGCTGAAAAGAATGTTTCATCTTTGTCTTTGTGCCTTTTGTAAATCAGTTCATCTTCTACTCATGTAACTATTCACAGTAACAGAAACTTTGACCAAGGGTGCCAAAACTTTTTCATGCCAATGTATGGCCAGCCCAGAACTAAATACAGAATTTAAAAAATTCAGTGTATACCTTAAACATATCAACATATAAATCAACATATGTACGTCTGTGTGTGTGTGTGTATATATACTTTTTTTTTTAACATATATATATATATATATATATATATATATATATATATAGTGAACTTAGACTCTGTACAAACAGATGCACAAAATTTGCTCATTTAAATGGTAGTATCACACGGCATCCATACACTTTCCGACGTACAACGAATCATAAAGTGCGACGTTATGGCGTCATATGTAAACGCAGGACCCCGAGCAGATCCGTCAGGCCGAGCTACGCTGCCGCTGATTGGCTCTGACACTTCCACTTTCTTCTAACTCTAATCATCTCACCACTCCTCATGTCCAAACCTAACCGACCAAGCCAATCAGAGGCCTAGCAGGGCGGGTCTTCGTCGACCTCGGGTGGGGGAAAAAAATGGTGCTGGCCGAGGTGGTTTGGTGCGTACGACGTTCTAAATCAGGACGCGAGGGCCGGTAACCATAGCAACAGTCCAACTACTGACGCCTCTCGTTCTCCGTAAAGCGACTTGATAGTGCACTTCAGTGTGTGCCAGTATGGATTCTATTATTATTATTATTTTCTGATATTGCTCCACCTAAATGACGAGAGTGTTGCTTTATCGACTTCCCTAGTAAACCGGCTCCAACAACAGGGCCATGGAGCACCGGGGCCAGACCCTGCGGTGACGACCAACAGCAAAACAGACCCGCTGGGGACACTAATGAAAACACAGACATAGCACTCCTCCTTACATCACAGTGGAGTAAAAGGCATTTTGTTTAAAAAGCGCTCTTCACAGCCCTTTGACCCATACCCCCTACCCTCATTACCACCCCGTTTGTGTGTGTGTGTGTACAGGATTATGAGTTGAACTTTGGCCTGTGGGAGAAACATGTGGACAACGCATGGCATGGTGGAGTAGCCACCATTGAGTTCTGTCCAGGTGCAGAAGTGTGGGGGGTAATATGGACTTTGAGCAATGACAACCTCACAAGCCTAGACAAGTGAGACACACACATCAAAACTCAGCTGTTACTCAGTTCAATTCAGTTGATATTTTTCATAGTTCTATAACTGAGGCAGCATGTTTCTTCCTTCTGCGTCCTCAGCCAAGAAGGGGTGAGCCTCGGGATGTACTCACCCCTGGAGGTTTCAGTGGAGACTGACAAAGGACCGATGCTCTGCAGGACTTACCAGATGAACAATTTCCACGCCTGTCCTCCCTCTCCTCAGTACAAACAGGTGTGTGCACACAAAACACATAAACACCGGTCCGAGGACAACGCACTAGAGCAAAACTAGCCATACTATGCAGGAAATTACAACTTACAAATCACGTGTTAACTAGTCCAGTATTTTTATGACTAAGTCAAGACTTTTACCGACGTGGGTCTCTGTGTTTCATATTAGGTGGTGTGTCTGGGTGCGGAGCAGAACGGCCTCCCTATGGAGTACCTCAAGAGGCTGGAGGACATTCAAACCAACAACTACAGTGGCCCCTCGATCCTTGATCAAATCAGAACAGCTATGAAATAAGAGTTTAAAAGTTCATTCTTGAACTTGGAAACAGCAGTCGACTAAAACAACCTCACCACAGGGTCCAATATAGTGGATGTCCTGAGAACACGAAGAACAGAACAGAAAACAAAGGAGAATACAGAAGAGCTAACGAGTGGACCTTTGGCCTCAAGGTCCACTTACTAGCAGTTTCTAGGTACTTCAATCAAATTTCACTGTCTTCATCATGACCTTCATCCTGTCGTATGTAATAGTGAAGTGTTAATGGTGGAATAATTAAATGACGGTACTGTAATATGTAATAGTTATGATGAAGACTGTAAGATTCAGTTAACAGAATGTTAAGCTAGTAAGTGAACCTTGCTTTAACTATTTCTTAGGTCCAATCTTAACAGTTATTGAGAATTGGCACCACTGTGTGGCCAGAAGTAAATAATGCACGCTCTTAATAATGAGATATTTGGCTGGGCCCAACACAAACCTTATCTTTCATTTCCAACTGCTCTCCAGCAGTTGATTTGAGATGTATCGTGACAAATGTATTTAATTTTATAGCCATCACAATGGAAAAACTCAAACGTATGTGGTAGGCAGAAAAATGTTTAACTTCAATATTTCTCAGGGGAATATTAAACACAGATGAAAAACCTATCACTCTTGTCAACCTTTTATTGCACTGCCGGTATGACTTTAACCATTCTGTTCTGTTCTTGCCAATAAAGGAATTAAGATGGGGCTAAAGTTTTGAATGCTTTTCAAGGTGAGTCAGTTACACATGGAAGAAACATACCTTACCTTGCTTTATCACAGCTTGATTAAAAATTATATATATTTTATTATGAAAAATTAACGAATCATTTACGTAAAAGGAAACCACTTTATTTTTTACAATGCAGTGGTCTTGGACAGAATGAGAATTTTTACCTCTCCCAACATTTTTGATCCTCTAGGAATTATAGAAAATACAAGTATAGTACAAAAAACAGCTGTCAGGAGAACAGAAGATGTATGGTGACAGAATCAATACCCAATAAAATGTTTTATGTTTTGTGAATCTAGGTTAAATTTCCACAAGTCTGCGCAAATATGTAGACTTCACGATGGCTAAAATCATAATTTCATCTGACCGTTAAACAAAGGCTCATGCAAGCAACATGGTCAGAGATTTATAATAAGCAAGAGTTCATTAATTCTGGGAACTGGGCAATATAACCCAAACATTTATACATTCTTAAGAATTTGGCTTCAAAACTGCAACATGAACATCAACCTAAACGGTTTGTGGCAGCTGGTGAGCAAGAGATTTTTTTTCCCTTAAACTGTTTAAAAATAGAGGGAAATATTGTGAAAAATATGAAGGATTTAAAAAAAATCATGAATGAGAAAACAAAGTAATAAAGCCTAAACAGCAATAGGCCCAAATATGTTTTAAAAAAAAAAAAAAATCCATTTGTGAAGGAAAGCATAATATAATGACTCAACGCTATATTGAGGTGTGCACTAAAGTCTCAATATTAACAGACAAGAAATCAAATCTTGTACAAAAGGGCTTAATAAAGGGTGCAAAAAAAGCAGCTACCAGGA
Organism: Xiphias gladius; assembly: GCF_016859285.1. NCBI lineage: Eukaryota > Metazoa > Chordata > Actinopteri > Istiophoriformes > Xiphiidae > Xiphias > Xiphias gladius. The sequence goes on along the minus strand of NC_053423.1, from coordinate 13,275,987 downwards.
GCAACTGAGTGCTTATGTTGTAGTCAGTAGCAATGGTTGAATGAGAGATCTTAACCAGCTAAATACTGTTGCAGTTCAACAGTTTGGACCATAATACATCTGTATCTCCGTTATTATGTTTATATATTATATACTGTATATTAGGGAGCATCACAACATGGCTCTGCATTTATGTGGAAATTAGGATATGGGCCACTGACAACATACTGAAGTCAAATCAAGCACTATTAATAAAGGCTACATTAAGAAACTGCCCTCTGGTACAGGGGTATGTGAGGAAATACACTGTATCCACTGAATGATAAACTTCTCCAGTGACTGTCAACACAAAAGGCCATCATTGAAGTATCAGGGTTTCATTCTGTTTTTAATCCGGGACATCTGCATTTGAATTATTTGCTGTTTTCAGATGATTCCGTTTTCACACATTTCTGAACTCATTCCATCTGCTCCACCTCGCCCGCATTTCCACTTTCATCCATAGGTTCTGGTCCATCCTCACCGTTTTCCATCTCCTCTGTCGCATCGGCGGTTGGCTGCTCTGTGGGATCAGTGGGCTGCTGTTCTGGGATGATAAGGTTGTGCTTAAGTTTGCTCAGTTCAGTCATGTTGAAGCCGAGTAGAACAGCAGCCGTGCTCCTCTTGAGACTCTTCATGCACTTGCTGCGCTTCTTGCTGAAGTGGGCTGCCAACTCTGCCTTGGTGAGAGACAGCCTCCTGCACAGCTCGTCGGTCTCCGATTTGGTCGTGTAGGGATTCAGGTTGAAGTATTTGGATATGAAGTCTCTGCGCTCCTCATTGCAGCGGCGCTCAACTGTGGTGGGCTCCAAAAGCAGCTTCACTGCTGGGTCGCTCTGAATCTCAGGCTCCGGTGGGGGCAGCATCTTTTCATGCTCTCGCTTCTTGCGCATGGCCGCCCTTTCTTCTCTTTCCCGTTTGTTGTCCTCAATGACCTGCCTCAATGCAGCCTCCAGCCTTTTCTTAGACTGCAGCTCTGCCTCCGTTTCTCGAGGCACTGCACTGGGTGCAGCTGGAATCACACGAGTTGGAGCTATAGTCTGTTTCATAGTCAGCCCTTGTGGCACTTGGAGAAAGTAGAGTCCGGATGGCTGAATGACCTGCTGAGCTGGTTTTGGAGGCTGCTGTGGTGGCGCTGTAGGTTTGGGTGGCTGTGGTTGTTTCGGTGAACACCGGCAGCGCTGAATGTGGAGCATCACAGCCTGCTGGGTGACCTTTCCTGTGTACACTCCATTACAGTATATGCACTTGAAAGCCTCTGTCTTGAGGATGGCGTGAATTGTGGGTGCTACAAAGTGTTTCTGTTTCAGGTGCTGGAGGTGTTTGGATTCATTGTGAAACTTTTCGTCACAGAAGGGACAGTACGCACTGTTAATTTTCACCGGTGCTGGACAGATTTCTGGCTGGCTGCTGGGCTGCAACTTAAAGAAGATCAGGTCGAGGGAATTTGTGACCAGGGCAAGATTGACCTCTGTGTCTCCGAGGACCTCTTTTGGTGCAGTGGTGTGGACATCAAAATAAGGGAATAGGATTCCGCCAATACCTTTTGAGTAGACCCTGTACTTCTGCCTCAGGAAATCACAGTATGCCTTGCTTGTGGGATTGTGCTGCTTTACATGCTCAGCAAGCTGTTTGATTGAAAAGAACAAAGCCGAGCAGTATAAACAATTCAGGCCATGCAGCAGGTGTTGGAAGACGCTCTTTTCTGATAGAAGAATTTTGCATGTTAGACATTTGACAGTTTTGTCTGGCATTTTCTTTAGGAATGCTGCACGTGCTGCCACACTTTCTGACTTGGACGTAGGGGATTTTGTCTGGTGGGCAACTTCTGTATGCATGTCAAAGACATTAGAAGGGAAAAGTTCATTGCAGAGGGGACACGTAATCCATTTCTTAGTTTGTGGTAAGGAGTTACTCGTTTGCTCAACAGCCTTGAGAGGGGTATTTGTGCTCTGAGAGACAGGCATTGCTACTTGTAGTGGAGCAAAAGTGTATGTGGGCATGCCGTTCACCCTGTTGCCAGTTGGGATCAGGTGACTCAGCAGAGATTGCGAAGTCAACATGGTACCTTGTAGGGTGATTTGGTTTGTTGAAGTATTTTGTGTAACCACAGCAGGCTTAGGCACAGCCCCAGTTCCAGCTGCCATGTTGGCCGGCAGTCCCGATGGAACAAGGATTTGCTGTGCTGGTGGAGTCTGCTGTGGCTGAGCAGAAGCAGGAGCTAGAGCCATTGGTGCCTGTTGCAGAGACACATTAGATACCGTGGGGAGCTGGACCATAGATGGTGCTTGGGGCAAAGTACTTCGGAGGGATATCGTAGCACCAGGCTGAAGCAAACCTTTAGCCTCGGCACTAGCTAGCTGCACTAGCGCGGACGCTTGAGGGGGCAGAAAAGCTTGGTTGGTTCCGGGGGAACAAATTAGAGTAGTACTGTTTGTAGTTCCTTGTAATTGCTGTAATGCCACCACAGTCCCAGGAGGTTGACCATTACTTGGTAAAACCAAGGACTTACTGTTGAACATTTGAGGTTGCTGTGGTTTAGGAGCGATACTTGGGAATGTCACAAACACGCCATTCCCATTAGGTGTTGGTTTAATGGTGTAGTTCTTGTTCTCGTGAATCATGCTCTGCACTTGTGTGCTGACTGAATAATGTGATGGCTCGACCAGCATGTGATGCAACATTTGGTCTAGATTTCCAGCGTTCACCTTACACACTTTGCAGCAGTAGACCTTTATAGATGTAGTCCCTTGAAGATGTAATCTGTAACCTATATACTGTTCTGCCAAACTGTCCAGGTGTTTGAGAATAATGTGCTTCTTCATCGCAAAGATAGAAGAGTTCGGAAATCCACATCTTCGACACTGATACCGCTCATTTCCACGATGGGTGGGTAAAGACCCTTCCCTTGGTGACTGTACAGGGGTGGTAAGTTTGGCATGGAAGAACAGCATGTGCTTCTTGACAACCTTAGGGTGACCGATAAAGAGGCACTGAGAACAGGGTGCCAGCGCACAGAATGACTGAACATATCCATGGCAGCGGGAGACGTGACTCCTGAAGTTGTAGATGTTTTGTGAAGAGTACTTGCACAGGTTACAGCACAGAGATCGAGACCGATAAGGCCACTGAATAGAAAGAAAAGGAAAAAAAAGAAACAGTTTTTTCAGTGGATCAAGTTAAAATTTGGACATTTGTACAGAGTATATAACATTCCCACCAACCTACACATCTTAAAGAATATGGAATGACTACTTTCCTCTTTAATAGAGCAATGTAATCCACAAGAAAGGTAAGCGGTTCCTAACAGGTCAGTCAAATATTTAATTTTTTAACTACTACTTAAACTAGCAAAAAAAAAAAAAAAAAAAAAAATCAATTTGTTGTTTATATTTTTCTCTATTAATAAAATTTCTCAACAAGAGCAAAGCGTCAAATTCACCTTTTTCTGTAGTCTCGTACTGTATCCATCTGTGAAATCAACCCAATCAGTTTCCCGAAAGGCCTCGTCTTCATCTGGGTTTTTCTCAGAGTTTTTATTGAGATCCTGCACAGTAAACAGTAAGTATAAGTAACAATACAATGTAAAACCTGTCCATTTGAGGTCCCAATTTCAAAGCTGTGTCAAAGTAAATAAGAATTAGCAGTAAAATATACACATGTCAAACATGAAGTTCTACATAACCATATGTGCAGTTGACAGTTTATTAGGTACACTAATACAACAGTATTATAATGTTCAGGTTATAATGTTCAGTTTTTATTGAAACTGTTTTAGAGATTCATATTTATTGCTGGGTGTTGAGTTGTATTGTGTTATACTGAGTATTGTTTAATATTTTAATCCACCCATTACTATAAAGCAATAAGGGTAGACTGCATTAGTTTTATCTGGCTGTACCTGGCATCTGAGTGATTATTTTACATGTGAAATTTTAAACTGAAAGCTAAGTTACTAGCAACAGCCAAAAAGAGTAAAAAGCACTCCACCATATATTTCCTTTTTTGATTATTTCCAAAAAAGGGAACTAATCAAGTACCAGTGCCTCAGCGCACCTCTGTGTCAAACCTGCGCACTCATAGATGCAGCGTAACTCAGAAATATTGGACGCATTGTCTCACCCTTTAAGATTTGAGTTTTAATCATACCAAAAGCTGCCAAAGTCAAGTGCTAAATCTCTGCCATCTCAATTAAGCAAATCAAGTGTAGTAAAAAGGTATTTAATCTAACAAACTAAACAACACTGTGGTCAAAGGACCATTCGCTTCCAACCTGCTGCTATGGAGGGGGGTTGGGATAAAATATGCATAAATATCAAAATACATGAAAATATCTGACAAATCAAGGTACGTTATCACATTGACGTAAATACAACATTGCCATAAAGCAGTCCTGCTCATGGATTTACGGCATTATCCACATCAGCCTGATATCACAGAAAATCTCTGACAGCAGACATGACATCATTACCCCCCCCCCGTTGCCATAACAACCAAAGAAGAAAACCTTCTGAACAGCTTTCTTCCAGCGTGACCATCATCAAATCAAATTCAGATTGGAGTTAATGTTTTCAAATGGCTGCGATTAAATGATTAGCCCAAATTTAACAAACATTATTTACTGTAAACTGAATCATATCCTTTTCAAACTGAATACTGCCATTCTTTTTTTGTTATGTTTGGAGCCGATAAACTCTAAACCTAAATGTGCGAGGTTTTACGATTAGCGTAATAAATGGTTGGACCATTAGCAGTATATCCACAAGCACAGAGTGGAAACATCTGCACAAAAGCACTGATGATAGATATAAACCATCAACAAGAGTGTGTGTATATGCAACAAATTGAGCACAGTGTTTGTAACTTTTGAGCTATTGTGAAAAGGCAAAAAAACAAAAAAAACAAAAAAACATAAAAGCCCCAAAACAAACAAACAAAAAAAACCCCAAAACAAAGAGTAAGCAATTATAAACAAAAAATACGGAGACTGGCTTATGTTTATTGTTTATTACACTTACTGTATATACTAGCATCACATCAGACCCAAATCTTCAAGATTCACTTTTTTTCCAGGATAAAACATACCTTCAGCAGGTTCTGGCAATCTTCCAGGCCGATCTCAGTAAGGATGTTTTTCACTGCCTTGCGTGCCTTTCTAATCTTCTCAATATTTCCCACCGGTACTTGATACATTATACCTCACAAACCTACTAAAAGAAACAAATTTTAATGTTATGGAGTATTAACACACATAATTATTTTATTACTATGAGAAATACAATTTAACAAACTCTTTCATCTATGTATTCAGAGCACATTCAAATGTATATGACAACATTTCCACCTCAAGGCATATAAAGTAACCATTATTTCAGTATAATAATTCAGTTTCCACTTTATAATGCTGCTCCAGATACAACTGTTTTGTGGACAAAGATTGTAGAACTAAAGAAAAAGAATATTAAATAGAAAATGGAGAAATGGCACATACTGGGAATAATGGCAAAATTACAAACACATCAATTAAATTAGCTGTGTTCAGTTAATATGTGCAGTATATATACAAAAAAGGTCAGCATGAATTTATCAATTATCTATCAATTAATTCTGGTAAGAAATAAAGTTATTAAATGCCTAGGGTGTACCATTTAATAAAGTCATATTCCTAACAAAAAGACAAAACAAAAACAACAAAAAAAACTATATATTGTAATATATTGTAGTCACCATGTAGTAGTAAAATAGTAAACTGCAGCATAAAGATAACATCCCCGGACTGGAATCAGCATAATACCTGTATATGCATTATGGCAAGACAATTAAAAACACAACAGTTACAGTTCAACAACCTACAGATTTCACTTTGAGTATCTCAGACTCTAAATCTCTACATGAATAGTATAAGAATACTACCCATTTACTGATGGGTAAGATGAAAACTTATTAACTATTTTCAGCCAGTTAAAATTGTGCACTTGGATTAAATCACCTACCAACTAAAACCTGTACCTGCACACACTTACCATCCATGCTAACAACTCTGGTGTTTGGGCTGCCCACAGTGGGGGCATTAAACTAGCCGCTGGGATCACGCTGACAGCAACGAGCCGGGTCACTAAGCCGGCCACGCCGCTTCCTCCTACTTAAGGATGCCCTCAGCCTCGCCACAGATATTTACCTCGTCTAATCCTCCGTTCAGGTTAACGTTAGTCGTCGCTGTGCCACCTCCTACAGGGCTAACGTTTTCCACTTCCACCGGCCCGCAACTGTGTGTGTCGACAAGCTGCGTCCGCTGCTAGTGAACACACACACACACACGCACTCATCCGAGCAGCATCCTCTGTCTACATACACCGCTGTAGGACGACCGCAGTACAATATGAGAGGTGGTGTATACGAACCTCCTCCGGAGATAAGTTAATTTTTGTCCAGCGTTTTGTCCCTTTCTTCCCCTATTGAGAAAAAAATATGGCGCTCAAGTTCAGGATCTGACGTAGCCGTCCCTAATTTGCATACTGCACAAACTGACCAATGGAAGGCGTCTCACTCTAAAAACTGAATAACTTTTTACTCTTTTACCACGACTGTCAGCCAATGTTCCGGAGTGTCCAGGTGATAAATTTCATTTTTCACTTTTTGAATTTCATGTAATAACTGACTTGTTAATTGGCTTTTTGGGTTCCACAACACATAGCTAGGCCGGGGGGCGTGGCCACTGCGACCCCCACTGGCTGTCACGTGGTACATGACTAAGGCTAACCAATGAGCTGTCGAGAAAATGAGCTAAATGGGTGGTCCTTCCATTTTTATGTCATATCATGCCACTTTTTTTTTAGCCAATTACGTCAACCCACCATTGTGACGGGAAGGGATTGAAATTGATAGGTTAGATGTGTTTTTGGGCTAGCATAGCATAAAGTGTTAGGACTTTTTAATATGTTTAATGATCACAAAAAACAAAAACGGCTAGCTACCACCGCATAACAATTTGTACCGATAGCGAAACTTATTTTCAGATTTTTTACGCTCAGTTATAGTTATACCATCTTGCAAAAGTCGAGTCACATCTTTTTGAATTGAAAAAAAAATATATTATGTTCGGCCTTCGCACCTAACAACTTGCAAACATCTGCACTCTCGCACGAGTTGAGCAAAGCCCAGGCCACCTGTCAGAATTACAGCCTACCAGTTAGCCTTTTACAAACCAAGCTCACTTTGTCTGGAGACACACCGACAATTCAACAAAGCATCGGTGTGGTGTTACGGCAGTTCAAAGCTTCTGTGAGATGGACTGGTGATTTAGTTTCTTGCGTTACCAATCGAGTGTACCATTTTTGACTACTGAATCATTTTGTTAGCTATTACACAGTACCACGAGCAAAGATGCTGGTTTATTCCTTTATCCACACCGATTTGTGCCACAATTACAATTCCCTCACATATGACACCTGTCATTACTCATCTGTCAAATCTTAACTTGACCAATAAAAACGTTTATCGAAATTCCGTGGCGTAGAGCAACTCCATGTTAAGTGTGATGCAACAACATAATTTAAAATTTGACTAACGGCGTAGCATGAGCCATTGTGCCCTCTGGTCAGGCAATGCAAACCCGGAGGGTATAATTGTCTAGGCATAAAGAGGATAGAAAGTAGACAGAGCTAAGTCCCAAAGGAAGGCCGTACTGAAGCATGGCTTACCAAGGCAGAGTAGCCATATCCCAAAGATAGGACTGCAGAAGGACATCTGAGTTAGGTAACATCATCTCTAAACCCACTCAGTAGTGAATAAAGGGATTTTTCACGGTGAGATTGCCTCTTGTCAAAAAATATAAGGTTTTGCAAAAAAAAACAGAGAGCCAGCAATCCGAATTAATAACTTGTGAATCAAGAAAGTTACTCCACAATCATGAACTTCCAACTCTATCACCTCTGTGTTGTTTGCCTTGTTCCTGGCAGAGTAAGAAGTTTCCTGCTATTTCTTTATCATCATCGCCACTAGTATCAAATGCACCATGAACATTTATTCTATGTACACGAAAACGCACTTTCTGACCATGATGAGATGAACGAGACACTTGATTGGGGCTATAATGACTCCTCTTAGAGCAATGATTCCGTCAGTTGTTATCCTCTCTCACATACAGCACCTAGGAAACGTTTCAGGCGCAGCAGTTCATAAACATTTTGAAGCAAAGTTCTAATCTAATGACGTTGAGGTTCAGAGGGAGCAATGGCTAAAAATATTTACTACAGTATTTGGCGTTGGCCATATATTAGTACCAATACTACGTCATACTTAATAAACACTTAGGCAAGGACCTTATGGGGAGCAACTTTAAGAGTGCACAAGCAGGTGAGAGCCGAGTGTCTTGTTTAGGGACACACTGACTGGACACATTAAGGTAATTTCCACAAAGCAATGGAAATTACTTAGATTTCCATTTCAGTCTAGCCAGCAGGCCACCCTGGCATCCCGATCTGAATTTTCACTGCTACCTTTTTTAGTTGCTGAATTTAAAGATGGGTGGTCGGTTTAAAAAAGGCTTCAGGACCACATATATAGATACTGCAATGCACAGGTGCAAGAGGGTGGAAAAGACAAACTGTAGATGCTGAGCTCTTTAATATTTATACTGTAATTTAAGCGTTTAATACATATTGTATTGGTCATCAAAGCCCATGGGAGAGCTGGTTTTCATAACACCAAAACACTGCAGCAGCTGCTTTCACTGATTAAATGCTACTTTCTGACTTACGGTGCTTTGGAATGTGATCAACCGGCTAAGCCCTCTATCATCGACCATACAGCTAGTGGAGACCACAGTATTGCATTGAGACTGAAACAGAACCAGTTCCCCATTTTTTTACTTTTCTTTTCAAGGATATTTCTTTGGTCCCATCAGAGTAGCACTCATTAAGAATTGTTTATTAATAATAATCAATAACAATCATTGTTATTCAGTATTGTTAATGTATCTTCTATTGGGGCTGGCAGTATGGATTAGAGGTGATTTTCTTTTGGTGACAATAAAAACTATCATCATCAAAAATCATCATTATTCTATCAGTATACCATTAGGATGAATAGGCCATAAAGGCCAGGTTAATTAAATATGATAAGAACCTCCCTGGTAAAACAAAATTATTAACCAGTTTGAACCATTAATATGAAACTTTCATTTAGCTTATTTCTGTGGTGAGAGGAGCTTTTTGAATGAAATTACACCGTGGTGTCTAAAGGGGATACAGAAATACGATTGCCTAATTTTAATGATTGGAGTAGTAAAAGATTGATAAGACTTGCAGAAATCTACCACTTTTACTGGTTACAGCAGGAATAGCGATCTGATTCCTTGCCGCAAAAAAAAACAAAACAAAAAAAAAAAAACCTAAGCAGCCCTTAATCGTTGATTGCAGATCGTTTCCAGGAAATGTAACTATCGTACATTCAGAACACACACTTGATCCATGGCAGATCAGAAACAAATGGTTGAGAATTATGTTGGCCAACAGTGAAAATTTTATCCAGAACATATGTAGTAATCTAAAACTGTTCCACCTCCAACGCCAAAGATCACACATACACAAGATAAATGATTTCAGTCTGAAATGTATTAAATTAATCACTTTCATTACTTTAACAAGCACAATTTACAGTCAAAACAGGCTATGGTCCATTAGTGCCTTAGACAAGCAAGTAATTAATACATTAGTCACTTTTAACACAAGGGCAGGATTCTTTAAAAACTGCAGTTAAGTCGGGGCACCCTTTAATATCATTAGACACGAGAGATTTAGCTGTACAAGAGACTGTGCAATATGTCCCTCATAACTTTAGAGAGGCATGAGGAAAAGTCTAGTATTTTATTCATCATTTGCACTTCCTCAGAGAGGTCTGTGTACAACTACCATGTCTTTTACTTTAGAGATATAGTAATGTAGGTCTATACCTGCCGCACACAGATCATATACATTTGAGCGTGCTCCAGAAAAAGATCCTTTGCTGGTTTTTCAGATCTGGGAGAACAAGGACCAATCCCTTGGCAAGAGACACTAATATGAAGATTTACAAAAATCAGGGCTGCGTTGTGAAATGTCAACGGTTTCTCTCAATTTCTTTAACCTGCAAAAGATTCTGTGCATTTTAAACCAGATTAACCTCTCTCTATTAGAGGCAAGGAGTGCATTTGGGTGTATGCAGCTTCTCTGTATTCAAGCTCTAGCTCAGTGTAGAGAGAATCTCCCACAGCAATTCCTTCAAGCCTTTCGAGTAAAGGGAAACCACTGAGGTCACAAATGGCAATCACAGCACACTTAAATCCATGTAGCGTTAAAAAACACATTAATATCTTATCAGGAAAACACTGTTAGATGGGTCACAGCATAATACCTGGGCAAAACACACTTAAAGATGGAGCTTTTAATATGCCCCAGTAATATCTGAATCCAATAAATAAAAATGCATTGAGGTGAACTGCAATATAGAAATAGGTTACATCATTTTCATAATTTCATTTAAACTGCAAAGTGAGGGGTCTGAAGTACAGAATCCACACAAAGCACTGATTCTTTTAAACACTTCAAAAATCATCTACAGACATAATGTATGTGTGTTGAACAGATACAGGATTTACATGACTGTCAACAGGTAATCAATAGAGAACATGATTTAAATCAATTGTACATTTTGTAAACTGTATTTTTTATTTAGGAAACAAACCACCCCAAACATGTTGGGGGGTCCCATCTCCAAAGAGTCGTCCATTTTGTTGCATAATGTCATTTGAGCTTGGGCAGGAGTTCTTTTAGCCGACAGATTTTTCAGAGTCCATCAGAGGGAGGAGCAAAAATAAGAAGATTATCTTCCAGATAAAATTTTAGACAATTGAGGTATCAAACAACCAATTGTTTTCAATTTCTAGAGGTAAAAAAAAAAAAGAAAAGAAAAAAAAAAAATTCAAATTCCTGGAAGAAATAATAGGTCACTGCATTTTCCAAGGTGGCTGGAATGTTGACCACATTTAGCCCCTGGTCCCAAATACCACGCTGACCCCTCTACTCACACGGTGAAAGGAGAGGCTAAGGAGGATCTGTGCAATTTAATATGGGACAGGGGTAGAGGGTAGTTACGCACTGTACTGGATCATGGAGAAATTCTTCATGGCCGTGTCCAGTTCCACACCGGCCTCCTGCATTTCGTACCTGTGGGCAACACCAAACATCAAGGTCAGTTCTCTATAAAATGTATCATACTCCCTTTGAAATTTGTATTAGTGGTGGACGTTCACAGGCTAACTCACTCCGTACTCACCAGTCAGAGGTGGAGACAGTGTAGTAGATGGGCAGCTGGGGGGCGCTGGAAAGGCAGGTGGACTCCTCCAGGCTGCACGCTCCCATGTTGGAGAAGAGAAGCCAGTCTCCCACACTGAGTTCAGGCAACAGGCAGCGCTCCACCACCTGGTCCAGCTGGTCCAGTGATGGGCCCCACAGGCTGCTGGGATACACCGTCTCCTCAGCACACAGCACATGCTGGAGAGAGGAAACAGTGTCATCAAAATATGCACCATCAGAAAAGTAACTGATTACTCTTCCCAACAGACCCTCTATCTCAGTTAATGACAGCTCTAGTGCACATGTAAAATTATACCCTGCAGAAGAAGAGCAATAGCTATATGATGATTTCAGTCTACAACTGAAGAAATACACCATAAAAATACCAATAAGACATTTTTTCATCACATACAACACTGATGCATCATCATTTGCGAACTGTATTAGCACCAGAACACCAAACAGAACAGAAGAGGAGTTTCATCATTAAATGTCACTGATGGTCAAGCAGGGAGTGGGGTTGGGTAGCAACCACCTGTTTGTTTGCCTCTGATCTTTTTGAGTAATGTCACACATCATGACAACACTGCGTTAAAATAGCTTGGCTTTGTATGAGAAAGCAAAGATCCAATGTAGGATCTTTAAATCAGTCAATACAGTTCACTATCTGAAGCAATTGTGATCTTGCTTCCTTACGTGCTCACAATGCATGACCCCCTTTTCCCAATACAACTGCAACTGCTATCAGATGCCTCATTCAGTCATGAATGGGGTTGACTCTCTTGAGTGGAGGCCTACTAACCTTGTGCACTGATGGGGCAGCGATGGAGTTTCCCAGGAGCTTGCGGCTGAATGGGCCATAAACACCCTCATTCATGTAGTACAGGAACTCGGTATCCTCATTGTTTTCACCTGTGAAAATAAAGTGGATGACCATGTCAGAAATATAGAACATTATCTACAAATTAAGGTCTCCAGAGTGGGACTTTAATTAAGCAACTCACCTTGAGCTAGGCTGTCCCAGTGGCGGGTCACCACCTTTTTGCCAATCACGTTGACAGCCAGGCTGAAAGCTGAGGCCACATAGAAGCTGCCTGGTTGAGCCAACACTTGCACACCAGACAGTGGGGGGAAGTAAGCATCCAGCAGCGGCCTGACTGCAGACTCAACCTGCACACACAATGTTACAGCAAAAATGTACTCAAAGAATATTTCCAGATAAAACACACATAGTGCTAGAACTTTGGTTTAAGGCCTTAAGCGCTTTTTGAAGCTGAAATCCTTTACTTTCTGTATGTTTTTAAATGAGAGGCAACAGAAATTATGTTTGAGCTCCCAAAAAAGAAAAAAAAGGCAGAGCATCCAGCGCTGCACTTGTGCTGTCATGTCACGTCATTATGTAAAAAGCTGCCTAGCTAGATGAATAAATATGTCAAGTCTTCAATCATCTGTTGATGGTCTTTCAGCATAAAGCAGATTTTGCAATATGAAAGTAATTTTACACTAACTCATGTTTACAGCATTTGTTTAGGATTTCAGGTTTTAGAAATGTGCTGTATTTTCACATGTGTTCTTCAGTTAGGTTTTATATTTTGAGCAAAGTATTTGCAGAAAATGTGCTTTGTTATTTGACAGTCCATCTAAAATAATTTAAAGGAAATTTGACGGAAAGTTCAGGTATGGTCCAATTGGTGATTTTTCAGCTCTGAAGTCTGACTGAAGCATCCTAATCATATAACAGCTGTTTACCAGCTTACCTGTTTGAGCTGAAACTCTGAGCCAGTAAATCCACCACCAATGTCCAGGATGTTCATGTTAAATCCCAGATCCACCTGAACAGAAACAGACAAACACCGGGTTATCATCCTTAATGAAAAAGAAATGCCAAAGGATAAAAAGGCATTGAGGTTCCTGAAAATAATCTTGAATTTATATATCTACCACATGGAAAAGATATTTTCCAGACAGTACTCACCGCCATGTCAAACACACAGCGGGCATCTGAGAGTGCATGGGTGTAAGCCTGTTGCAGGTCTTGGCAGGAGCTGGGGATGTGGAAGGTCACCCCCACCACCTGGACTCCTAGCTCCTTGGCTGCCTCGAGCAGGTGCCGACAGCTCTTCAGAGAGGAGCCGAAGGCCATGCTGGTCTCAGCTGCATGGGCCTCAGTGGTCAACTGCAGTAGCAACCTGGAAGAGAGAGAGAAAAGAAAAAACATTACCCAGGGATCAACACATGAATTAAACACCCATCTAAGTAAAATAAATACGTTTTTGACATTAACAAAGGCTTTCCCAATTTTCTCTTGATTTTCAGCCAGAGTGAAAAATAATGTACCTTCCTATCAAAACAGCAATTACATTAAAACAGTCTTCAGTTTTACAGAAATGCATGAGGATTAAAAGTAATTAAAGAAAAAAAGCTTGCTGCCTAATTTGAACACTTACTTTGCACCAGGGTGCAGACGGGAAATCTTGGACAACTCTGCCTCATTTTCGCACACAAGATGCTGGATGTTGTTCTTGGCAGCGTGCTTGATGTGTGCCAGCTGCTTGCATACACCTGACAGAATGATGTTTTCTGGTGGCACGCCATGCTCCAGCCCCAGGTTCATTTCAGCCTGGGGGAGAGAGAGAGAGAACACACGTTAGATAAATTAATGCAACTAAGTATAAGAGCCCCATCAACAAAATCAAAAAGGTACTAAGTGGGTTGTATAAGTTGAGAGGATAACAGTCATCAGCTGACCAGTAATCAATTGTGTACGTGTGATTGCAATGGTCCCAGAATATCAAGAGCTATCACAGGGTTTTCCCTAGGTTTCTGGAAGGCTTAGGCTTTTGAGAGTGATGGCGCTGCGCGCCATACAAAATAACCCGGGTAAAACAAGACTTATAGAGAATGGATTTGAACAGCAATTTTTCTCATCCTCCCATAGCCATCTGACAATGTAACAGCATTTGGATGCTTACCAAAATTTTTGCTCCGTTGTACGTCTGTAGCTAGGTCACTTTCCCAGTGGCCACTAGTCAGCTGAGTGAGTTACTGTAGTGAGTTCATTCCTCTTTCACGCATTCCTCTCGCATAATTACTTTCTCAGTTAACATTTTTCAGTCCTTTTGACCTCATCATATGTGACAGATGTAATTCTTTGCTGTTTGATATATGATCTCTCTGGTAAAAGATGTCTGGAGACATTAAGAACTCTTTCTCACTCATCATTAGTTACAGTGGTACACCTCCATTCAAAAAGAATATCTGTTGTAATGAATGAACACATAATTGTCTAGTCCTGAAATATAGGACAACCCTCTCTTTGTAAAACTAAGTTTCACGGGGGGAAAAAAACATTGTCTTATACCAGGGCCAATATGATATCCATTCTCTCCAGAATGGCAGAGAGAACCTCGGCATAGTTTTTTCCCCCATTCATTCGGTTTACACGATGCGCAAAAAGGCTTAGGCACTGTGCCTAGATCTTATAATGGTAGGGAAAACCCTGTATCATAAGAGGATGATGCACTGAGCAGTTAAAAAAAAAAAAAAAGTTGCCTGAATTCAATTCTGTGAAGTCTGAAGTTTACCTTGTTGGTGCAAATGAAGCCCAGGCCCAAGGAAGCCAGCACCTGGATGACAGCAGGGCTGCTGTTGCACTTGACTGGGTAGTAGGGCTGCAGCTGTGGCACTATGCTCTGCCAGTATGCATGCTGTCGCATCAGGACACCAAGATCGCCCACCACAAATGCACTCTTCTCCACCTTTGAACACAAGAGGAAGTTATGGTTGAGCTGAGTATACAAAGCAACTGGTCAAAAAACTAAAATCACACTGCACATATAAATCAAATCCTTATAGATATACAAGGACATTATTGATGTTAAGAAGAATTGTGTGTCTCAAATATCAACAGGAGAAAATCTGGTGTATATCAGATTAAAGTACTAATGACAGTGTCATGGAAACTAACAAACATTTTGGAGAATTTCTGAATGAAGCTATTAAATGGCCGGCAAGCTGAACTGACCAGAGTCTGCTCACAGATGTGTCCGTCAATGACATCTTCAAGGGTCACTCCTCCCTCCAGGAGATCAATTATGTAGCTGGGTTTGTCAGTGAGTCCTTTCATCTCAACCGTATTCCGCTAAGCCGACAATCATAAAGAACAGATAAACAAGTCAAGGGGTCACGACTGAGCCAATGGGGTCCTGCCGGTATGCAACAAACTGGAAAAACAGAGAGGGAAAAAGAAAACACATGACTATTAATATCACTACAACACGTCTTTACAGTAAGTTAACTGACAAATTAAATAACAGGCAATGCACTGTTTAACATCTTCCTAGATGTATTTCCACTATTTAAAATTCAGCAGCTACACATATATGAATATAGTCCTTTGGGACACATACTGTCATCAGCGTTTTATGAACCCAAAGACTTAACCTGAAATATTCTTATTTGTCATCTTTCATTTATGATCTCTCAGAAGTTTTCTTAAGCAAAAACCAAGAAGACATTCTTTCATGTATAGTTTTTAAATGTGTATACTCCAGAAACCTCATTGAGTTTTTTTCTCTCTCTCTCTTTTTTTTTTTTTTAAATCTTCTGACTTCCAAACACTTCAAACCCAATACAAACATGTAAATACTCACACAATTCTACCCAGAACACAATGATCCTGGACTTTGCTACCGGTGTATGTGTGGGTGTAAGCGAGCATGTGTCCTTGTGTGTACGACAGACACTGAGCCACTTACATGGACAAGTCAGGAGATGGACCTGTCCCGCTATCAGCTAGGATCCCAAGGCGGCTCAGCGTTGAAGTCAAAGTGCTCTCGGTAAAGAGCTGCCCCTAGTCCCTCTGGGTAGCGCTCATACACCTGTGCAGAGACAGGGGAGCCCTGAGAGACAAAAACGCATAATATTAGATCTCAACACCTAGGAAAGTCATTGTAAAGGAAAGACATTTACTATGTGTTTATCACACGGAAAAAACAAACAAAAATCACATGAAACGCACGCTCCTTGGGGCTAAGCTAGCCATTCGCTGGTCAAAATTTCACCGACTCAATCAATGTGTTAAGCAACTTTCACGCACGTTTACGTGGTTTGTGTGTTTTGTTTTGTTTTTTTAAACCAAGAGACACCCAGCATATTGTTGTCGATTCATTATTATTTCAGCCGCCTGTTTTTTTAATAACTATTACTTCACATTATGCTGTAATTGTCTTAATACAACACGCGCATGCGTTGTGATGGTGCACATAGTGTCTCAACTTGACAAAAGAGATCTCATTATTGCAGAGGGTCACCAAAACAACACGGGAAAGCCTAACTACACCACGCAAGTGTCATGCGGTACATTTATCGCGTAAAAATGAAGCTGCACCGAAGCATAGGAAACGCCATCGCGAGGAAACGCGCCGCCGAAAGATTCCTGGCAACGACAGAGCTGCTAATGTTGAGCTGGCTGCCGACTGCACGTCGCTACAAGAAGCTTATGTGTTGGCGCTGTATTTTTTTTTTTTAATAACCCCCAAACAAACCTCAACACTGAAACAATACAGGAATAAGAAAACAGACGGAGTTGCTAAGATTGCTCCGTAATTTAATAATGCCTAGGAATTAAATATTAAGACATCTCAAAAACACAGAATTCAATGAATCGGTCTGTCATGTGTGGCAAGACGGCAGAAAGACCAGCCCGCCATGTTACGTCCGCTTGCTGAATCCAAAGAACTCAACCGAAGTATTTCGCTGTACTTACGTGAGATAACGGCCAGAATGTTTTGGAAAATCGTCTTCTCTTTTTCGGCGGAATTTTTAAAGAGTAGTGGGCACAACGATATAAGAAAGAAAGAGGGCTGTTTTTGCCATATGCTTAGATGAGGGACGAGCGTCGGTCGAGCGGCGTCTTCTCTGGCGTCTGGTGGGTGGAGGACTGCTGGAATCGAGCAGGGGAAGTGGAAAAGGTAATCAACGGCCCGGGGGCGGGACCTAACGTTCAGTTCCACCAATAAGCTTTCTGTATTTTTGAGAACATACCAAATATGTATTTCCGAACATCATACAGGCCACGGTAGATCTGTGATGTTTATTCACGTTACATAACCATAAACTTTCCATCGATGGCCCCTCGTTTCAGTCAGTCAGTCTCAAGACCTCTGCCACTCTTGTTTTCATGGGACAATTCAGATACACTTCTTGCTATACAATTCCACCTGCTAAAATTTATATATAGGAGATCGACCCTATAAATATATATATATATATATATATATATATATATATATATATATATATATATATATATATATATATATATATAAAACCCATTCATTTCACTCAGTCCACTTACAGTTATAAAAGTATATATTTTAAACATTATGGCAAACAAAACAATATTTTCTTTAAAGCCACCATGTCTTGTGCATAATTAACATGCAGTAACACTATGCAAAGTTCTCAGATTCCCTGCCTCGCCTTCTCAATACACAAAATCAAAACCAGAAATCATATAGAGCAGATATTTCACCATATATCAAAACAAGAAATCCAGTTTTGTATGAAGCTGCCTGTGTGGTCTTTTAATGTGCCAATAACTATACATGTAGATATAAACATTTTATTGAATTTCCAAAGTTCATTAAACAATAATTTACTGTGAATATTAAGGTGTGGCTGAAACTTTGTACCCATGTTTGCAAACCTTAGAATAACCTTTTTGGTTATTTGTTTAGCTTAGGCAAATTTTTGTTTGTATTAGCCATATTTAAGTGTATGTCCAGTAAATATCTTGAGAGCTTATTGTGAACAAACAATGCAGGTAAAAACTTTTTATGCCATTTATGTCGGTGTGCAGATATTAAAATGAGCGACACTGCATAAATTTCTCACATCAGGGAATGGACAGCCCAAGGGTATGGGAATAATCCTGAGTAAATTAAAGTAAATTTGAAGAAAAGATTAAATGACTAATCTTTGGCACAACCTTTGAACACCTTTGTGCATTTAAAGATACCTTGAGGATATTTATATTTTTCTGTCCCATAATGCAAAAAGATTACCTTGTTTTGAGTCCCATGCTGCTGTTAATGTCTATGAGAAATGCAGTCCTTTTCATAGACATCTTTACATTCAATGAATGAAAAGCCAATATTTTCATGCCTTTTTTTTTTTTTTTTTTCTCCAGAGAGCATTCATGAGCCTTGAAGACATTTGTACGTGCATAAGCACAGGCCTCGTGGCTGGGAAAGTTATGAGGTTGAGAAAATCACTGGCATAAAAGCCTTCTAATTACAACACTCAATCAATGCTCAAACCATGCTGAGCTCAACTGTACATCTTTAAATTTAAAGAATTTGCCTCTGTGTGTCTCTGCTTTTGACATTCACTGTATTCCTACTTGTGTCTGATGGAATGTGGGGGATTATTAAGATTCAAGAGCTTATTGAATATTTTGTTGATTAGACCTTAAGCCTTTACTCTCTCCTAGCCTTATTTCAGCAATGATAATTTAAAGTTTCACGCAATCCAGTTTGATGGGAGGAAATTCATTTAGCAAAATTTATTTCATTAAGCATGGTAGTCAGGAGTTCGGTACAATGCTGAAAAAACTCAGCCTGCAGCCACCTTAGTCGTATGACTTCTGTTTCTGTGGTACAACATGCTGCATGGCTTCATCTCTGTGTTTGTTGCTGGCTGTCTGTCCTATAGCTCTTATCTTTGTTTTATGACAGCCACTCCAAGGGACACAGTGTTCACAAAACAGCATGGCCTGGAAAACACCAGATTCTACACAAGGAAAGTCCTGTGGAAGCAATCTGAAACTAATATTCACAAGTATCTCAGCTGGCTGGCTTCCTTTAATGTGTTTAGGGACCAAGTGACTGGGTTAAATGTATGGATATATTCTGTACGGTCATGCTAATAGCCCTGAAGTACATACTACAGAAAATAGCTAATCAAATGGGGCTGTGCACTTCTAATATCTGAGAAATAAGGTATTTCCAGGTGCTTATAACTGGCATCTAAATCCATTGTGGACTAATGGGACAGTCATGGAAGGTTTATTTGTAATGTGTAATATAAAGATACAAGATAAAGTCCTTCACAGAATCATAAATCATAGACAAATGACAATAAAAACAAGGTGATCACAAAAGCAAGAGAAGAAAGTTATATTCTGACAATTAAATGATAGTATTTCAACATTATAACAATATTTTCATGTTTATGTTTTTAAAAAAATAGTATTTTTCAGAGTTATGTTTGCATTCTTTCCAGTTTAAAATTAATATATAACACAGTTTTGGTTATGACTGCACAGCTTTAGTCATCAAGACTGGTGAAAATGGAAGTTTTGAGAATTATTTTTAAAGCAGATCTGCATGGGAGATGTTCTGGTAGAAACAGGCACGCAGGTGTCTGTAGCCAACAATGCTATTTCCACCCGTGGTGGCTATTCGGGCTCTCCTGGACCACTTCAATGAGTCACATGGGAGAAGTTCTGGTAGAAAGGCTTCCTAACACGTGGTTGAAATTGCGAAAGGATCTATTTTAACCCAAACCATGATCTTTTCCTGAACCTCACGTAGTAGTTTTGGTGCCTAAACTCTGACCAAACTGAGACTCAAAACTTAATGTTATAGAAAATAACTGAATATAAAAAGTCAACTAAGTCTAAAAATAAGTCAGTATCAATTTGTGACTTCACATCTGAGTCAAACCCCTGCCTCTCGGGTGAAAGTCTCGCGCTTGACCTATTTATCCATAACGTCTTCCTCACACGGCCTTTGTCGCTCTTTGTACCATACTACATTTCACCTGACTTCCTAAAGCTTTTCCGCCGGAGAGCGTTCAACAAGCGCCTGGCAGCGGCAGGCGTTTAGAGCGCCACCCGGCGTACGGCGCCCATTAAACGGCGCATTGCGACAATGTGCGCCGTTCTCGTTTTGACGCCTGGTGAAGGCGAAAAAAGCCAAGGCGCTGCAAACGGACACTCCGTTATTTTAAATGGGTATAATGCTGTTTTCTTCGTCCCAATTTCCTAATCAACATTGCAACAAGTGTAAAGTATAAAGAAAAGTACACCGATCAGCCACAACATTAAAACCAGTCACACCAGGGTCCATGCAGGAGTATCAATGCCTTCATTGTCTTCAGGAAGGAAATTCAATTTACAGCCAGAAGAAGCAGATATAAACAAATAGCAGCGTAAATAATCACTTTTAAATACTCCCAGCACAGCCACAAATCTAAAATCACAATCCAAACTAGGAGGAGTTCAAAAGGTCAATTTATCAAAGTGTAAGCGAGGCTCGAGTGGCTCGGCAGATTCAGTATATTCAGTATATTCAGTGTCTGTATATATGGCAGAGGATTAAGTGACAAGAAAATATCAGAACTGTCAGCACAGAAATACCATTTGGAGGTGATTTAGAGTGTGTCCATCACATAATTTGTCTTCACTGAAAGCACTGCCTGTTATTGACTAATATTTTTCATCTGTAAAATGTCTGGTAAGTACATCTGTTGTTCACAATAGACCTTTTTCACAGCCATAGTGGGAAAAGCACAGGCGTCACTAATGACATTAATAACGGCCCTGTGTCCCAGTTATTAGAATGAGATCAACATCATTAATTTGATTATTTATACCATCATTTACTGTAACGTGTCAAAATGTCTTCTGTGAAAAAGGAGAAGGCCTATTATTTTATGAAACAAATTTAAGGGATCTTTATCCACAAAGTTTCTGCCTTTTACGTGTTTACATGAAAAATGAAAATCATCCGATATATAATTATCATATTTTTTTTAACTCCTAATAATCTGATACTGATATCAGCCTGTAAGTCCAGTATCGGTTTGTGTCTATAAAACTTGGCAGAATCGTTCCAACCCTAACTTTAATAATAACACTTTTGAACATGTTGCAGCCCAGAGAGACAACTGAAGACGTAACCATGTGAAGCCTTAGCCACAAACAGCCTATTCTTTTACTCTAGGATGACAGACCAGAGGACCTAAATATCCTTTGTGCATTTATTTATATATTTATTTATTTATTTTTTGGTCATGGCTGAGAAAAGCAGAGACACTTGGCAAGAAAGGAATAGGTGTGTGCACAGTGGTGTTCAAACTTGCATTCCATACCCAGAATCACGGACAGGAATTGTTGAAAACATTACGAACACCTTAATACTCGTGAAAGCAGTTGTTGACTCATAGACATTTACTGCCACCCAGAGGCAGAAGGCCTAACTGTGGAGTAATGTAGTAGTAGTAGTAGTGTACATCTTACCAGAGGAGGTCGATATTGAGAGGCACTGACTCAGCTGTCAAAACAAACATTCACGCTGCCTTTTTACTGTCGGAAATGGAGAAATGATCGACAATTATTCCCAAGTGGTGAGCACACAATCAAACAATGGGCAGTAAAACTTATCTAAACATTATGAATCAAACAAATTAGGTCTCATAAAACGTATTTTCTTTTCTGAGCTCAACAGGTCTCTGAACTAAAAAAAAAAAATCAACAGGTTAAAGATAAGAATTTATTGAACCCTGTAGGGAATTTACAAGCTACTCCGCAGTATATAAAGTAATTAAAATCAGCCCCACCTTTACCAGCTGCAACATTGAAGGGATTTACACATTTATCCATCAATAATTATAATCCAGTAATATACATTATTCTGAAATGAGCCATTTTGCATAATGAGTACTTTTACTTTCAGTACTGTAAGTATTTTTTGAATACTTTAGTACTTTTACTTAAGAAAAGTTTTGAATACGTGACTTTATTCCTACACTGTGGTATTGATAATTTTACTTAATTTAAAGACTAGATACTTCTCCCACTACAGCCGGCTACTTCCACTTTTGAGTGGCAGAGGCGCGTTTCAACCATTTATCCATTGCATTTAGCCATTTTAGCTTGCTCAATTTAGCTCACTCAGTTTTTAGCTCAATCAATTTATTGATAACCTTTAACCTAGTTTACGATTAACTATTGACGTTACTTTTAGCTAACCCAGTTTATCCACAATGCCTAGTTATTTTAACCATTTATCCATTAGTTTTAGCTCTTTCCCTGCCTGCGTGCCAATGACTTTTAGCACACTCTAACCATATACTATATAAAAATACAGTTATATAAATTAAAATAACTACTTTATATACAGTCTATGACTGCAAAGCACTTATGGTATCCAGGTGTGGCAGCTGACTCAATATGTGTATAGAAATGTTTATTTAAAATCACTGCTCAACACAAACGGCTGCCGTTTCTGACTCTATATTCAGACACTAAACCTGACGAGGATCGGCGGATCACGTGAAGGTAGAATAGTGCGCAGCAGCCTCTGCGCAGGCGCACCACGACTCCCGTGGTCAGCTGACTGTGAGTGAGATGCTGTGTTGAAGGACCACTGAGACGAAAAACCAGCTAATATCTGCGCTATGCATGCGAGGCTGCGAGTTCTCGACTGAATTACACCGTGTGGACGAAACACTGAAGCCGTTGAACACATCGGTAAGAATGAGGATAAAACGATTATTGATGTCGTGACAGCGTGAGACTGCAATGCAAACAAGCTCATGTCAGCAACGCGCTAACACTGAATTTAACCACATATGAGCCAGGTTTGTTTTGTTGACGGTCACTGATTTTGATTATAGGATGATCTACAAATCTAAGCCGAAGGGCAGCAGTTCTTAATCATGTGATGTTTTTTTTTTTTCATTTAATGAAGAGGAGGATCAGTATTTAGCATGTTTTGCACAAAACAAAGACTGATCATATGACAGTCAATCATGAGTCAAACATGGAGACATGTCTGTCTCTGCTGTCCTTCCCTGTTACAATCAGCCAGTTCTGTTTAGCTCAGTGGCCACACTCTAACCGTTGGGAAATGTGAGGAAGTCCATGAATCTGAGGCAAAATAGAACTCAAAAGAGGAAGGAAGGAAGGGCTTATAATATGACTGATTCATGCAGGGATAATTACACTTTTATGTATCAGTGGAAAAATCACTCCAATTCTTTACTTGATCAAATGTGCTAATGGTGCAGTGTAACCACACTCAGTTACAAGTAAAAGTCATGCATTCAAAAGTTTAGTTAAGTAAAAGAATCTGAAATTATCCGCAATATATAAATTAGTTTCCTAAGTAAAAGTAATAATTATGTAGATTTCAGGGTTTTATACAATCATATACATTATGATATAGGATTATTATTATTATTGATGAATTACATTTGAATGTTTTCCCTCGCTGAGATGGAGCCAGTTTCTGCTACTTAATGTACTGTTGGTTAATCATGTGTTTTGCTTGAAAACTCTTAATCCAAAGAGTAAAGATTTCTCTTAGAAATGTAGTGGAGTACAAGTATAAAGGAGCATTAAATAGAGATATGGAAATAAAGTACAAAAACCTCAAAACTGTACTTAACCATAGTACTGGGATAAACAGAGGCCTACATATGGCATAATGGCCTGATGGCAGACAATTTTTTTTTCATCTCACGGTATATATCATCATCATCACCCACCCCTAATAATTAAGACAAATTATTTTTTTACTTGCCCTCCTCAGTAAGGTCATAGCAACAGAACACCAGTCCTGGACAACGTCACAAGAGATATTTATTAATAAATTTACTCTTACCTTATCCGCAGTGACTTCCTTACATCAGAGGCCCGGTGGACTAACTTCCTGCCAGCAGCCATGACAGAATTCTGGTTGATCTCTGCTCCTGGGGAGAAGACGTGCCAGCAGACCTGGGACAAGCTGATGGTCGCCACCTCACGCACCAACAACCTCTCTACCAACAACAAGTTCAACATTCCTGACCTCAAGGTAAACACAGCAGTCATCTGTAGCTAGAGCCACTGTAGGGAATGCATGGGTGGACAGCAAAGGGGACATGATGGAGCATTTGGTTCTAATGTTGTGCTCTGTCTCTATCAGGTTGGAACACTAGACGTCTTAGTAGGTCTGTCGGATGAGCTGGCTAAACTGGACACTTTTGTGGAAAGGTAAACTTTGCAATTACCTATATATACTTACATGTGTTATTTCTTATTTGTTTCATGAGCTAAGTTTTGTTTTGAACACATTTTAGTACAATCCTGACTGTTTCACCTGTTTTTATTTGCGATCCCTTATGCCGGTCTCTAACCCTTCTCCTCGTCCCGTGTTGTGGTTCAGTGTGGTGAAGAAGGTCGCTCAGTACATGGCTGATGTCCTGGAGGACAGCCGAGACAAAGTCCAGGAGAATCTGCTGGCTAATGGAGGTAATTGCTGTTAATATCTTCACAGTGATGCACAGACACTAAACATCTTCATTAGTTGACAGACATAAGGGGAAGGGGGTGGTAGAAAGCCAAAGCCACTGTTGATTTAGTTGATAAGACTTCAGAGAATGAAGTGATATGTTACTATCTATGCAGCTATACACAACCTATTTAGGTGGCCAATGGCTTTAATCTTTTATTTATGTTTTTTACTCTCTACAGTTGACCTGGTCACCTATATTACCAGATTTCAGTGGGACATGGCTAAGTACCCCATCAAACAGTCTCTTAAAAACATCTCTGAGATCATCTCCAAGGTATGTTAGAAAATCTGTTCACTTGTAGACATAATGTTAATAGGAATGTTACCTTAGCCTGTCTGTCAGCTCCAAACAGTCTGGTCATTCTCCTCCGTCCTCTCTCATCAACAAGGCGTTTCCATCCGCAGAACTGCTGCTCATTGGAGGTTTTTTTTGTTTTTGGCACAACTCTGAGTAAAAACTCTAGAGACAGTCGTGTGTGTGCAAATCCAAGGTGATCTGCAGTTTCAGAAATACTCAAACCATCCCCTCTGGACCAACAATCATGCCAATGCTAAACTCATTGAGATCACTTTTTTTTTTTTTTCCCATTCTGATGTTTGATGTGAACATTAACTGAAGCTGCTGACCTGTACCTGCATGATTTCATGCATTGCACCACTGCCTCATGATTGGCTGATTGGATAATTGCATGAATTAGCAGGTGTACAGGTGTTCCTAATAAATTGCTTGGTGAGTGTATATCTTATATTTAGTCAGGCAGTATCACTGACATTAAGATTACTTTTGCAAGAGAAACCCGAATGCAACAGAATAAATAACTACACACAAAAAAAGAAACAGCCCGTATCCAGTAATACAAAAGCAAATACTCTTACAGTATCATTAACAATCACATGTAGTCACATATAGACATTTGATTTTGCCCACCCTTTCTTTCCAACAAGAGCTGTTATCTGTTATCTGGTTGGAGCAGAAAATGCACCATACTGAACTAACCTCTAACAGCCACCTTCTCCTGCTTGGTTTCAAGCAAGCAACTCAGATAGACAACGACCTGAAGGCCAGAGCTTCAGCCTACAACAATCTGAAGGGAAATCTGCAGAATCTGGAGAGAAAGAATGCGTGAGTAGCAGTGGAAAACATCTGTCTTTCTTTTCTTCAGTGACTGTTTTAGAAGAGCGTAAATCTCCATATACGTGGCCTTAAATCTGATTACAGAAGTGTTGCCTAAAGCCAAATGCTGTAGCCCTTTTTACTTTAATAACAAATGATGAGCTTGTTTTTTTTTCTATAAATTTGAAAACTGATTAATGTATGAATAACTTACACATGAGCATTACAGTCAAAATGATGTTTGTACAAATGTCATCCATGACCTGCACACGGCAGTTACCTACAGCATCCTACAGAAAGCACTGGGTATCAAGCCTTTTCTGTTTCTTGTTTTTTTTTGTTGTTTTTTTTTCCTGGCCCTAGCAGGAATTAAACTCCATTTCCATGTTGCCTTATTAATAAACATTACTTTAGACATGGCGCTCTGTGAGCCTGCCTTAATGTCATGCTGCTGTGTCAAGACTTTGGACACTAGTACCAAAATGTAGACATTAAACATTTTGCAGCCTACTTTGGTTAATGTCAGACTAATTTGTATCGCTAGGGAAGATGAGATTGAAATAGTCTGTTTAAATTTGTACAGTACTTCTGCGCTTTGCATTGTGTACCTAGAGCGTCTATAGCAAAATAGTTGCTTTGTGAGAAAGACCTTTCTTAAGTTGCCTGTGTGTCGTCATATGCCTTCCTTCAGGGGGAGCTTGTTGACCAGGAGTCTGGCTGACATAGTGAAGAAAGAGGACTTTGTACTGGACTCAGAGTACCTGATTACCATGCTGGTAGTCGTCCCGAAGTAAGTACACCTACGTCAGTATCTATATATCCAATATGCAGACTGATTTTTATTCCGCTCAGTCATTTTGTTTTAATAATTTATTCAAAAGTACATTTTTAATGGTTTAGTGTAAACCAATTACATTTTAGGCCCTGAAATGGTCAAACTGCGTAGATGCATACATTTCTTTAACAAAAAATAGTGTCTGCTTTTTTTGTTTGAGAACATCAGTATTGGTATCAGCCTTAAAAGTTCATGTTCAAATGTGTAACACACTGCTGTTATCTTTCCCTTTGCACCCTCACCAGGACAAACTATACTGACTGGCAGAAGACATATGAAACACTGGCAGAAATGGTTGTACCACGCTCCACTAAGTAAGGATAACTAGATGATTCAGTTCTTTCCTTTTTGTTTTGTCAAATTTATGTGTGATCAGGCATAGGAAAAAGAC
Organism: Xiphias gladius; assembly: GCF_016859285.1. Classification (NCBI taxonomy): domain Eukaryota; kingdom Metazoa; phylum Chordata; class Actinopteri; order Istiophoriformes; family Xiphiidae; genus Xiphias; species Xiphias gladius. The sequence continues at coordinate 13,248,950 of NC_053423.1, read as the reverse complement.
AATTTTTCAATGTCATGTTTTTTTTCATTAATTGACATCCAGTGTGCCACCGATAAAGCACATTCCTGTTGAGTCCCCTTGATATATGCAAGGGTTTGGCTGATATCTGTTTGTGTGAATATCTGTATGTCATGTACTAAGTATGAGAATGAATATGTGTGAATATGAAGTGTCCCGATACACACACAAAAAAAAAGTTTCTTTAAAAAAAAAAAAACAAAGACAACAGAAAAAAAACAGGCTAGTTTGTGTACCTTTTTTGTAGGTAATAATTTTTCTTTCTTCTTCATCTTCCTTGGTAGTTTACCTCTTCTTCTCACCTTTTCTCACCCCTCTTCAGTTGGTTTATTCTTGTGCTTGACTCAGATTAAAATTGGAAACGTTTCATGGTTGAGCTGCAAATAGCAATTGAGTCATATTAGAATAGAAAACGTAAAGTGGTTGACCTGTAGAAAGCAACTGACCTTTTGCCATGTACATGGCTGGACGAACTGAGACATTATGTTCAGGCTTTTGGACAGACACGGCTCAGTGTGATGTGGTAACCTAGCAACCTTTGTTTCCAGAACAGATATGAAGCGTTATCTGCCGATACTACCTGGAAACAGGAAACTTCCTATGATCCACACGGGAAATTTAGAGCAGTGAGGACAGGAGGACTTTTCTAAAGCACACACAAATGTTTACATATATATAGATATATAGATAGATATAGATATAGATATAGATAGATATAGATATGTGTATGTATCTATATATCTATATGAGGTCTTGTTGTCACTTGGTACTGTATGTTTTAAGTTTGTTGGACCAAAATAAAGCTATTAAGTATGTTTACTATTGCTTTGTACCATGTGCTGTAGCTGGTTTTTGATACTTTTAGTCATCTTTTATTCGCATACACACTTGTCCGTGCACGTGTTTGCAAAGAAAACGATCCTTTTATGATCCTGATCTGCCAGACTATAAACTGGTCCAGAAAAAGAGATGTTGCTCTCTGCATCCAGAGAGCCTGTGCTATAGGTTTTCTACAACAAATCCTGCCGATGTGTGTCTGTTGCAAACATGAAGCGTGTTCCAGCTCTCATGTTGATGTGTCATCTTGTGTCCTGTCCTCCAGGCTGCTGTTTGAAGACCATGACAGTGGTCTGTTCAGTGTCACTCTCTTCAGGAAGGCTGTAGATGACTTCAAGCACAAGGCCAGGGAAAACAAGTAAATCATTCAGTTTCAATTTTATGTTAAGAATAGGAGCTGTTCAAAGAGTTAATGTGTATATTTTATTAGAGCAAGATTTAAAAAAAATATTTTTCTTTGGACTTATAGATATTTTACTTTTAACTTTTATTTGACAGATATTTGCTTTGAATTGGTGATTATTTTGCTTTTTGGTGTTTTCCTTGAAGGATGTGTATTTATCCTTCGGGAAATCAACCACAGATAAACAGTAGTAATGACTGCTCATGACTGAAGTAGGCTACCTATTTGTTACACACACAGGAACGGCCTTGTTATGATCTAAAAAAAAAACGGAGCGATTCTGTAATAAACACAATTTTGTCAGCACTCAGCAGTCTCTCCAATTAGCACAACACAGGGATCTCATTGTGTGTGCTTATATGTATATCTGTCTGTGTGTTTGAATGTAGCCTATTTTCAGGAGTGCACTTGAGTGTGTGTGTGTGTGTGTGTGTGTGTGTGTGTGTGTGTGTGTGTGTCCTGCCCTTCTGTGTGTTTGCTGACAGCTGATTGCCAGGTCTCTGCTGTGTGTCCTGACCTAGGTTTACAGTGCGCGATTTCCTGTACAATGAGGAGGAGATGAAGGCAGACAAGGAAGAGATGACACGTTTGTCCACTGACAAGAAGAAACAGTTTGTACGGCTGCTGTTTTCGTCACAAACCGTGCTACTGACCAAATAGGGAAGGAGCAAGTTACAGGAGCTCACTGTGTTACAGAGGGAGTTTGGCCTGGTTTTGATGCTGAGAGCTCAAGGATCCGTAGATATCTGGCTGCAGATTATCATTTCAGCAGTGATTTCAACTAAATTGTTACCATGCTTACCAATAAATTAAGTTTTGGTAAATAATTACAAAATAATAAATCAGTGTTAGGCCTGTGTGGGATTCTTATGTGTTTTTGTTCAGTTTCTGTAAATTGAGATGCGTGTTGAAATGATTAAAATGCTGTTGCTGTGTCTCTTATAGGGGCCTTTGGTACGATGGCTGAAAGTGAATTTCAGTGAAGCCTTCATTGCCTGGATTCACATAAAAGCTCTGCGTGTTTTTGTGGAGTCCGTATTGAGGTGAGTTGAGTTAGTGAGGTTAATCCATACTCTGGTAACAGCATATTTAGGATTCCATTCATTCGTGCATTCATCCATCTATCTGTCCTATTATATTAATGTAAGATTTGATTCATGTCCTACTTGGGAAAAATTAAAGATGGCCTGCGTTGACAGACTCCTTGTGTTTCATAGATATGGGCTGCCGGTCAACTTCCAGGCCATGCTGCTTCAGCCCAACAAAAAGAACATGAAGAAGCTGAGGGAGGTGCTGTATGACCTGTACAAACATCTGGACAGCAGCGCTGCCATCATTGATGTGAGTCTGATTCACACACTGTTTGGCAAAGTGTAAAAGAATAATTATTAGGGGGAGTCAGGTTGGGCTCTTTGACCTTTTTATAATTAGCAGTTATTAGGTAGACTGTGCCGATCATCCCTGGTTCCAGGAGTTGGGAGTTACTAACATCTGGTCATTGCTTCAGGATGAAGGGACCAAAAAGACGAAATTATTCCTCGTTTCTGTTGCTATGGACATGTTAAACTCCCACCATGCATTTTCTTAACTGGACTTTGAAAAAGGTTTTGGTGCTGTAGAATCTTGGTAGGTCTAGTCTGCTGTGGGTTTCTTCTTTCATCTTTTCTAGTTGAGCATTAGGATGGTTTGGTGTTAATCGTGATGATGGAAATACGGATAACGACAAAAATTATATGTATAACATTTGTCTCGCTGTCTCTCCTTTGTGCCTGCAGGCCTCTATGGACATCCCGGGTCTGAATTTGAGCCAGCAGGAGTACTACCCGTACGTTTATTACAAGATCGACTGCAACCTGCTGGACTTCAAAGTCTAGATACATTGCAATCATCAGCAGTCGTGTCACATCCACAAGCTTTAATTTATTTCCACACCCACTCTGTTTTTCCTCTGTTCTCACTTTTTGTGTTCTCATTCTCTTTTCCCCCTCTTACGTTCCTCGCACTTTCTCTGGGGCTAAACAAAATAAAGTGTTAGGAATTGGAGCACTGATTGGTGACTATAAGTAAGGTCAGATAGATTGTAGAGGTAAACTGGTCTCCAATCATAACTTCTGTTCTAATATACTTGAATATGGGTCCTCTCCTCTGTTGTCATTTCCTCTTTGTACCCTGCTGTAAAAGTGAACAGCTTCACAGTGTACACCCACCAAAACGGTTGACATTCCCTCATGGCATCAAAGGACATGTAAAATACTGCATTTTTATTGTCGTCCCCTCCATCATACTTTATTTAAAGTAACATGAACATTAAAAATGGGGGGGGGGGGGTAAATGTATGTTAAATATAGTATTTATTTAAAGATTCAAATCAGTGAATGTGTTTTTGTTTCTTCAGTTTTTGAGGTGATGTGTTTTTAGCTCCATGTAAGGTACGTCTGTTTACAAGTAGATGTTGATCATCAGATCCCCCTCTCAAGCTATAATCCTGTGAAATACTGAAACTGGTCATTTTACAGTATAAAAAGCAATATGTTTGCTGCTTGTATGCTCCTTTTGATTTCTGTATATTAATCATTTTAAGAATAATTATGATAGGTCTATGTGCAAATATTGTATTGTCAGTATGACTGAAATGGAACCACATATTTAAAATAAATGTGAATAAATACTGTATGTGAAAGATACTTGACTTCAGCTCACTTTCCTTTTTTTATATTTATATTCCTGCTTGAAGTACAGGCCAAGAACAAAGAAGGAAGCTGTTGGTAAGGGTTCACAAGTTTTTTTCCCCCCTTCTTTTCATGAACTGTATATCTCAGTATTTCACCACTAAATAGGCTCTTTCTAAAAAAAAGCTCCTTACATAGAGGGTTTGTAAGTTGTAACTAATGGCTTTATTAATGGATTATAAACTATTTATAATGGCTCACTTATGAGCCAATAATAGCAACCACTTTTGGGTTGCCAGGTTGCTAAAAATCCCTGGTGTTTATCCTCCTCCGCTCTTGCTTTATATTTTTCTCTCTTAATCCCACCAGGGAATGGAAAAACCCACTCACTAACAAATAAATACTGATTTCAAACTTGCTAAATCAGTCTCTTCTTTCAAAATCGCTTCTGAAAACCCACTTTCATCCAAAGGCTTCCTAACAATTTGAAGTAAGGGTGACGTGTGTGTTTATCTATGTGCATACATCCACATTGGGATGTCTTTTCTTTTTTTTTTTTTTTAAATTTTGTCCTTGTTATTTGTCTTAATTTTTCATTTTTCACTAGATATTTCGTATTGTTTTCTTATTTTATGTTTACTGTACAGCAGGTATATACATACAAATGACTGTTGTTATGTATTGATGTTCTGCCAGTTAAACAAAATGTGGCCATCTATCCAGAAATACATATTAAGGCACATGTTTCGGTATTTATAACTGTAACTCATGACCCTTTATTCAAGTACCAACTTTAATCCCTGAATTATTACCAAGATGGATAAACATCTGCCAAAGGGATCTTTCACAACAAGGCAACCCACACTTGTTGCCATGTTTATTATAAGTTGCCAACTTGTAATAAAGCATGAATGAACTGTTTATTAAAAATTAATAAAGCCATTACTTACTATTAACTCATTTTTAAAAAAGAATATCTTGTTAGACAGTGGTAATGACTTTTTTGTGTTGTCTAAATCGCTCTATTGAGGCTTAGTGATTGTCTTTAATCTGAGGAAATCAATAAAGCACTTTCAAGACAAACAGCAAAACCCAATCTGAAAATCTGAATGATTCCATTGGTGTTGGTGCATATTTGAATGATGATGATGATGATGATGATGATGATGGTGGTGGCGGTGGTCGTGGATGACGCAGATTGCTCCGTTGTGTGTTCACGCTGCTCAGCTGCTGTCTGTGGAGAGCAGCATCGACCAGCACCACCAGCACCACCACCACCACCGGCAGCGGCAGCGGCAGCTCCGCCTGACGATGGAGACGGAAGCACGGACGGAGCTGCAGTAGAGATCCCGGCGAGCATGCGGCACCTGTTGTGAGACGAGCCGTGAGCCGTGTCTAGTCCGTGGCAGCTGCAGCTGGATGATCTTCCCGATGGGTTGCGGAGGGAGTCGGGCGGACGCGATCATCGAGCCGAGGTATCATGAAAGCTGGACCAGGGAGACGGAATCGACGTGGCTTACCAATACGGACGTAGAGACCCCTCTACCAGTAGCAAACAGTAAGAGCCCCCTTTTTTTGTGTGTGTGTGTTTTAACTGGAAGATGAAAGCTCCTTCGTTGCATGTACCGCAGGCCACATAACACTCAAAATGCAATCCCTGTCGGTGTCCAATGTGATGAAACATCGCAGACAGGGTCCAGTACAAAGCTAAATCCAGCAGTAAAAACACAACCACCCAGCTGAGCCGCCAGCCCCCTTGACGTAGCAGTTTTGTGGCATCTCCCCCTTGTTGTCTTAATGTTGTGAATGAAGCCGGGACAAGAATGTGGCTGTGTTTTCGAGTGATAACCGAAGTCCTCAACTGTTGTCCAAAGGTAAAGCCCTGGAGGCCAGTCTGAGAGAGAAGAGGATGGTGAACACAGGCACCCAGTGTGGGAAGCAGGCCCTCACCACCGCCGGCTCCAACCACCAGAGGAGACCCAGGCGCTCCCTGAGCGATGTAGGTTTCACTGGCAGCGACAGCCTCTGACATGCAGGAGACTTCAGTCTTAGAGGGTCCTTGTGCCGGGGTTGCGGTGCAGAATCAGAATCATCTTTATAAGGAATCTGACACCATTTGTCAGAAGCTTTCAATATATTTACACAGAGTGTGCTCCTATCTCTGTCCCAAACTCTGTTGAATAAGTTTTTTTCTCATATGATGGAAGTTGGCCCAGAATTACTTTTTAAATTTACTGGCCAAATTTACAGGAAGACACAAACACAGACATACACCAACAAAGAAAAGCAAACATATTATGTACAGACCAGAGTTGGACAACAACCATACAGTATTTACAGTATATGTATGTCAGTGTCACTGCATACTGCAGTATTTGCAGGGTTGGATTAGAAGTAGCGCAGGAGTAAATGGTACAGCAAAGAATGCTGGAATAACTGCCGTGTGGATGGATAATAAGATATACTATATACAGAGGTGTAGACCTGAAATGGTTGTTCGATTAACTGATTAGTTGATTAAAGAAAAATTTACATTTTTACTAACGGATATGTTGTTTCAGTCAAAAATGTCTGATTTCAGCTTCTCGTGAGGATTTGCTGCTTTTCTTTGTTTGTATAAAAATATACTGCATTTCTTAGGAACATGGCCCTACCATAACCTTTTCTTCCAGCCATCTCTTTGTCTAATCTTTTATCTTGAGAGCTAACTGCACAAAAGACACTGAGCACAGACACTATTATCAGCTCAGACTATGCAAATTTAGGATTTTTAACACTGATTTACAAGGTAGCGGAAAACTTAATTAACATTGTATGGGCACTTATTTAGCATGTCTTAGATTCAGGTTGGGGTCTGTTATTGAGGGTTGAGTTACAAATGTTTTTCGTCCTTTACAAATCTTATTTAAGAATTCAAAAAGATCTGAAAAATCGATTCCTCTGACCTAACAAATTACAGTTTCAGCATCTCAGAAACAAAGACTGTTGTCTGTTATTTATTTAACCTTCCACTGACGGGGAGTGTTTCGGTGACTCAGGTCTCAGTCGGCCGTCTTCGCCCACTCGCTCTCTGTCCAATGTGCTGACATTTAAATGACGTGACCTTCAAAATCTCACATCTTTTCACAGCAAAGCACTCGTGACTCCAAAACGAGGGCATCAAAGGAGGCCAACGCTTTGTCTAAGGATGGGCAGTCTGTCAATATCAATAGCAGTGGAGACGCTGAACCCGGCAATGCGTGTGATGAAAGATGAGGAAAAGCCGAGACGCTGTGAAGCGGAAGATGGCCGGAGCTGGGAGCAGTTCACCAGAAGATGGGATGGCGCTTTACAGAAGTGTGTGGATGATGTTTGCTACTGACTTTGCAAGGTCCTGGCTGATTGATCTCAGTGATTTACAACTTAAGCACCCGCGTATGTCTCCATCCAAAGATCCCGGGATGCTACATCTCTGTTGTGCCTCTGTTGTCACAAATGCACGTGTGAGGCAGAGAGTGGGTCGCAAACAGTGTTCAGACTCTCCACCATGCTTTTCTCCCATGCTTATGGTGCCGGTCAGGGAATGTGTCACTGTGTTAAGCCAATTTTAAGAAAACAAGAACAGGCCGTCCCATATGCATCTGATAATCACAATCTGCACATCAAACGTTTTCTGGGTGGGGCCCACCTAAAGAATTTGCTTCAGCTCTTTGTGCAAGTGTTTTCCTTTTGTTGTGAATGAAAGACATTAGTGTGGGAACCAATGATGATGCGGTTTAACCTTAGTAAATGCTGTAACTGATTTTCATTTAGAAGAACCTGAAGTGCTGTTTAGAAGCTGAGATTTTGGAGAACTGAAGCTTGAAGGCTTGAAGACTGTCTTTTCCGGCCTTTGCAAGATAAAGAAACAAACACACCCGCATGTGCCTACAACTCATTTAGATTTGAACTGCTACTGTGTTCACTTTGAGAGATTATTTTTTAACCTTGTTCAGAACTGTGTTTTCCAGGTCTCATGCATCTTCTTTTATGTCGTATGACTTTACTCTTTATTACTTACCACAGTGTGTTGTAACAATGTGTCATGTGCGTGGCTTACACTGATCTGCATGTATAAATCAATCACAAAATCGATTCAGCATTTATGACAAAGGTCTCTGGCCAAACATAATCAAAAACAAGCTGTTTGAAATAAAACATTTTTGCCTATCCAGTGTACATGAAAAAGAAACAAAAAAAATCACTAAAAGGTACAAAGGGAGGCGGCTCAGGGTGGATCGTCAGGGTAGTGAGATTTACAGCCAGCAGATGGTGATGTTGGCCAGCTGGGGTCTTACTAATTGAAAACTCCAGGATGATTGCTATTGACAACAACCACTTGAAGAATACCATTCATTTAATAGAGGATGTTCAGTTCAGCTCTGCTGGAGTTCAAGTGAAAATCGATCTGTTGGTCATATTTTGTCAGTAAATTCAGAGTCTGACTTAACATTTGATGCTTGTGATAGGTTAACTGCTGCTTGCCAAGAGTTTTGTTGATGAATTACGGGCATGATAATGATGAAATGTGTACAGGCCAACTCTGCTTTTGGATGGAAAAGAAAATTGAAAATTTAACACACAGATCTACCACATTTTTTTCCTCCATGTAATAAAACTTTTGTCAGCTTCTTGAGTTGTAAAACCCAAAACAAAGGGATGTGTGCAGTCATTTTTCATTAGCTATAGGCAAGGCTCTTTCATAAAAGTTAATAATAAAAATCAATAGACAAAATCTTTCTTTATTTTTTTTTTTTTTTTTTTCATGAAATAATTTCTTATATATCTTAAAGAAGACCTAAAAAAATTTTTAAATATACAGTTCTCTCCTCTACCAAGCCAACAATCAAATCAGTACAGTCATTTAATTTTTTTGCTCATGATAATCATCTTTCAGCAAGAAAAGAAAAACCAGTGAAGCTTGTAATTATATATTTAATGTAGGCAAGTTCAAATATCAGTGTCAGATTGACACAAAATGGCAAAAAAAATAGGCATGATTTTTTTCCCATGAGATAAATTACATCACCTAACATTTCCTTTGGAGTTTTTAGTTCATACCAAGTAATTTGATGCAGTGAAATATCAGTAATTTAAAACTCAGATTCTGCCCTTTAGTCATTACACAGCAGCCATTAGTCTGTAAGCTCTGGCTGGTAATGTAATATGATAAGCTGAATAATAAATAATGACAAATATGTTCAATACAACGGTATAAAATCTTGATACTTTGATGTGCGGAACAACACAGTCAGGAGATGGAGCTCTGGTAAAGAAAATGTGTGGAGCCATTTTAGACATTCCTTTAGACATAAAGGAAGTTGCCTACTTGTGCTGTTGTAGTTATTCCGCTGTCCAAAGTGATTAGCACAACTTGATAGAAATAATAGGTAATGGTGAAAGAAGTATAAATATCCTGAATCTAATTTAATGTAGTGATATTGCAGTAAAAATGCACTCAATTACTAGTAAAAGTTCTGCATTTAAAGGTTTCTAAAGTAAAAGTTGGCTACTTATTATGCAGAATGATCCTTTCCCCTTGTTATGTGTCATTTTATTTATCATCTTATAGTAATTGATGACTTTCATTTATGTCTTAACATGTTAGCAGTATTTTAATGTGGTAACTGGATGGGACTGATCTCCTTTTACTTACTGTAGGTTATATACTGTTAAGACTATGACTGGCAGATTAGTCATTAACAAAGCATGATAATTTATTAGAAAATGTTATGTTTTGTAAGCCTAAAGTCTACATCTGCAAAGCATAGTAAGATAAAATGAGACTTAATTGATCCCGGAGGAGAAACTTTAGACTTTACAGAAGCACTAGAGACACGATAAGAGGTAAGAAAACAGATAAAGAACTTTTTGAATGACATAAATAAATGAAAAGGAAATTCCTGTAATTAGAGAAATTACATCAAAAACTTATATTGAATATATACATTACAAAGCCATAGACTTTATAAAGGAATTGTGCAAAAGCTATTTACACAAAAGAAATCCAGAAATCAAGTAACTGTTGCTATCGAATAAAATGGAATAACTCAAGTAAAGTACCATTAGCTCAAAATTTTGTAACAGAGTAAATGTACTTAGCTACTAAAATTCGCCGTTGTAATGCACCTCTTAACAGTATGTTTATAGGTGTATAGGTGTATCCTCCCTCTTAACATGGTGAAAACATTAACATTCATTTGAAACATTACAAACTGGGGGAAAAAAAGTGGGCAATTAATGTAACCAATAACATGAAAACTGACAGTTGATGTCAGAAATTAACATCAACTGTGGGGGGGGGGGGCTTTCACTGTTTCAAATAAAGATTAGTATGAACCAGAGATGATGGGAAAGGAAGAAAGAAAACCTCCCCGTCTGGCTACGGTTGTTGTTAGAACCCATTTGGGTAAAGTTTTCGAACAAAGTTTTTTTTAAAACAAAACAAAACAAAACAAAAACCGTCCGTCATCTTGTCTGCATCCAGGTTCTCTTGAGTACTTTTGAAAAAACTCTTTCGAGTTTGTGACGGACTTAGGGCCACACACACACCTGACGGCGGAAGCTTTTCGGACGTATATAACAAGCCCATTTCCGCTTTCCGTTAAGGCCGATGACACGCAGGCTGTGCCTTTAACCGGCGGACGCTGAGACCACGCGGAGCGCTCTGTTAGCCGGCCGGCGCTCACCGTGAACCGTTGCTGATCTCCGCTCCCACCGGATAGAGAACAGCTGAGAGAGAGGGCAACGTCTGGCTCTATGTGGCTGCGCGAAGCCCAAACATTATAGGCATTCCCCCTGACTTCTTTTTTTTTTTTCTTCTTCTTCTTCAAGTTATATGGTTATAATGATGTGAGGATGGCCAAGCGACCGGGGACTGACGACGGGATGCTGACTTCGCCGACCATTCTCCGGGATTTCGCCCCCAGTTTGGACACCGAGGATGTGAACATGGACTGCGGCGACGGAGCCGAGGAGGTCTCCTTGGAAGAAATCCTGACACTGTACAGCCAGCCGATAAACGAGGAACAGGCGTGGGCAGTGTGCTACCAGTGTTGTCGGACTCTGGCGCAGAGACATCGGCGGAAGAGCCCCAAGTCTGCCGGGGCTTCGGCCGTCGACCATCCGAGGAGGATTGAGGGACCCGGGGATGTGAGGATCGGCAGGGACGGGACCGTCAATCTGCGCTTCGAAGACGGCACAGGTAAACGCGCCCCAGCCCAGCCGGGTGTCTGGACTCACTCAAACGTGTGTCTGCTTCGGGTAGCTGCGCAAAGACCGCCATCTCAACAGGCTGCCAACAATGAAGCAACCCCCCCCGCCCCCCGCATCACTCACAGGCCAAGCGAATGGAGCATCCGTACAAAGAGGCCATATTGTTGTGACTGTCTGCTTCCAGCCATGTGGTGAATTTGTTTACAGACACCCGATGCGGTCGTTAATAATACATCATAGATCACCGCATAGCTTGTGGGAATCGGAAAGACCAAGGAAAGCCCCTGGTATCAATCATTGAACACACGGGGCTTGTAATCACAACAGAGTCGGAGACATTTACATCGCAGATATGGCTCTTATTACTGCTTCATTCAAACGGGGGTGTGAGCAGGGCTCGTTCAGAACGGCTGCTCCGGGGCTTGTGTTTGAAATGGTGCTCCCGCAGCGGTCGGTTAGCTTCAGTAAACAGCGCGATGGATTCAAACTGCGGAGCAAACCAGGGGAGCAGTCCGCAGCGAAGCAAACGCACGTAGCCAGAATCAAGGCTACGGGGAAGCCGAATACAGACGACTCGTATTGCCGCCGAGGGCCCCGTTATTTTGGGTCGTGGCATGTGAGTAAAGGCGCGGATTAGCGTTTTGGGGCTCAGCGATCCAGTAGTTCAAAGCAAGGTGTTTGGTGTGGGCTCTACGACCCCGACGGGAGATGTTGAACGCGGCGAAAAATGCATTTCGACGTGGCTTTGATTCAGTTTGCGGAGATAGAAGTTAGCATGCGCACAGGCTGCGTGTAGTACACCCACTCGGTTCTGGTCCCGGAGGTCCAGTTTGTCTCAGGTCTGTGTTCCACCTCGACGTTATGCTGTACCTCGGAGCTGAAATGATTAATCGATTCATTGGTCGGTCAAATGACAGGAACTTATTCAGCAGCAGTTTTGATAATGATGGTGATAGTTTAAGTTACATCTTGAGCAAAAATCCCCAAATCTCACTGGTTCCAGCAGCTCAAAGCTGGATATTTGTTTAGTAGTTAATAGTTTTTATAGTCGTCTATGATAGTAGGTTGAATACCTTTTTATGGTTTTGGCCTGTTGGTTGAACAAAGCAAGCTATATAAAGGTGTCAGTGTGGGTTTTTCACAATTTTCTGATGTTTCATAGACCAAATGATTAATCTTTAATGAAAATAATCATCAGTTGCAGCCCTTTACCTGACAAAAGGAATAGAGGAATGGAGAAGAATAGGCAATGAATGGACAATTTCAAGCAACTCCAGTCCTTTATACTTGGGTCTGCTGTCTTTTAATATTGTCAGGAATAGATTTACATCTGGGATGCAAGATGAAAACAACCAAATACTTGAAAAACCCCCATTGCTCTGGGTTTCAAAGACCACATAGTAAATGTGGTGTAAAACACTCCCAGATTTGAAAACCAACAGGCCTCTGTGTCCCGAGAACTTCAACTGAATATTCTCTTTTCAAAGGAGCTTCCAGCAAGGATAGTTGTAGTGTAGAGAGATGTACATAATGTCTCAAAGCCTTGTAGCCTTTCAACTGCATTTCATTAATATGTGAGAGATAAAGTTGGGTTGTGGGAAGAGGTGGTGTGGCTGTCAGCAGAGCCTCAGGCAATGAGGTTATGTCCTCTCTCTCCTGGGAGCCTATTAGCTACCTTTCCTCTGATTTTTTATTTATTTATTCCCCCCCCCCGCCCTTATCCCCCCCCCATCTCTCTCTTGCGCTTACCCCTCAGTCCTGCTCTCCTTCACCTCAGCACATTAAGCTAACCAGTAGTGTTTGCTGTGTGTGAAATTACACTTCCACTATAAACAGATTCAGTCAGTGCACAGGAGAAGAAATGTGAAGATTTGATGCACAGGCTTTAGAAGTCTGATTGCAGATGAGTTTGGAGATTATGGGGAGTGTCTTTTACTGCTCCTCTGGCTAGTTGCTGAGGTATTTCGGGACAGCTTGGCGTCTTCCTGATTCTTGTTAGGCCTGGCTATGAGTGAGATGTGAGACTTATTAAGCCTCCAGTAGCTCTGCGTCTAGTTTAAGAGGTTACTACCTCAGCAGAAAATCAACGCTCAAGCAACCTATGTACGGCCTGCACATGAGTCCGTGACAAGTTGGCATGATTTGGCCAGCACCCAGACCACCAGCACTGAGCTCTACAGCCCCTCCGGCCAAAATCACCCTGTGTAAAGATGTTGTCTAGAACCGTACGCTGCCGCGCCTGTAGTCAGCTATCAAGCAATCTCAGCAAACAAGGAAGTGTTTATTGTTGTGATGCATAGCAAACAGAATCAGACTAATAAGCAGCACAGAGTCCAAGTCGAGTCTTCGCTTAGACTCAATAGATGCAAGATGTTCCTGCTGCAGTCAGATCAATTCACATGCAGCCTGGCGGTGAATGTGTTCACCCCCACCCCACGTTGCCGAAAGGAGGGCCAAGCCTGAATGCCGCATCAAGATAAAACTTGTTTATCCCAGGCTTGTCAATGCTTCATAAGTCAGATGTTTTTGTTTTCCTTTTTGCTGATTTGGTGCGTGCAGTATTTTAACTGGAATGATATTCATACAGTTGATGTGGTTAATTATATAATTGAATGGGTTTAAGTAGGGATGGAGTATCCTCTTCTATATTTGTTTATTAGATTGGAGGCCAGTGATTGATAAAAGCTAAAACTTTTTGCCCTTATTTTCTGGGGGAAAAAAAAAAAAGTTACAAACTACCCACTGTCTTTGAAACCCTTTTAACAGCACAGATGTCGGATTTTTCTTTGAATAGCATGGTCAGGGTGACACTGCGCACTGCTCCAAATATGCCCTCTGTGATTTACTTGCCTTAGGAGAGACAAGGGCCCTGGCCAAGCCACTTCTCCTTCCCTGGGACAAACAGAGGACCTAGTGTTTCCCAGATGAGCGTTGGTGGATGAATGTTTTTTTTTCTTTTCTTTTTTTCCTGTCTGTTAAACAAGTATTTTCTGTCAATGTGTTTTTAAGCTCTGCATAAAGAACTAATAGTGAATAGTCCTATGTAATTGAAAATTACTCAATCAATACCTTAGCTGATAGAATATAAACTGAAATGGCGCTTACATTAGTATTCAGAGAAATGGCACATCTGACCAAAGTGTCTCATTTATTTGGGATGACTTAATCTTACACTTTGGACTGGTGTGAGAGTCTACAGATCTATTGCTCTATTTGTACTTTCACCCCTGAGTTTACTTTTGCTGGCAGTTATCCTTTTGTTCAAATCACAAATTGCTCGTGATTACTTGCCAAATGTTAAAATAAAAACCGGTAGGCCAAGTGTTATAGTAAATTGTTCAGTGTAGGCAAGAGATTACTCCTTTTGTACTTTTTGTATTCGATATTAAAATCTTATGTGACAGGTGAACAGGTGTGTCGAAAAGCCACCATCAGAAGAGATAAGATTGTCGCAACTTGTTTATTTTTTTATATTTTTGTCCATCAGGTTCATAGTCTACCGTAAAGGCTAATATGCCACATTCAGCCTCAGATGCAGTGATTTATTAATTAATTAATTAATTTATTTATTTATTGACAGGTCACATTCAAGGTTGAGGTATTGATTTCTTTATTTTGACTTTCCATTCTGAGAGAGGTTTCTGCAGTAATGGATAGGGAGCAACGGTTAGATGTCTTTCTCCCCCCGTATGAATGAACCGTCACATTAACCACAACCAGCCCCCAGCGGCAGATATTGACACCTCAGTTTAGCTCGGGCAGTGTGCAGTGACTGCAGAGAAAGCATAATCATTTATTCACCCACTAGTTTTACTGTAATCCGTTGTGCTGCAATCAAGTAGTCTAGCATTTCATCTCTTCCTGTGTGGCTAAATTTATTCTCCCCTCTCACTACTGGCACGTGAAGTGTAGTATTTTATGTTCTGTAACACTGTATGGGATGTGTGTTTTCTCTGTCTAATCACTTACAGATGTCTTTCCAAACTGTACAGTACATGTTCATAAATACTTCAGAACTTGTGTTTTGATTGACTGTTACAAATAACTACCTGCATAAGTGACAACCATCCACAGCGTTGATCTGTGTTTGCTTTGTTGAGTGACTGTTTCAAATAACTACTTGCACAAGTAATAATTATCCTCAGTGCTTATGAGTGTGAATAATAACTCCTCTCTCTGTTATGTCTTTACAGATAAATACAAATCGGCCCCCACGTCATTAGAGGTGAGTTTGACAAGAGTCTCCTTAGCTCCTCCAACATCAATTTTTAGAAAATTAGTTTTCGTTTTCAGTGAGTGCTGGTAGATGCTATTAGTGAGCAATTACACCACAAATAGGCTGATGTGGCCTCGAGGAAAAACATTTCCTCTGCCCCAGACCGATGCAAGAAGACGTTTAAACATTAACTGCTTATCAAAACTTGTGAAAAGTGTTGGTATTTTTCCTGTGTGTAGGGCCTCTTTTCTCTTTAGGAACTGGTAGAAATCTGCTCGGTGCGTTGCATCAGCACAGTCAAAATATACATTGGCCACTACTCAGCAGGCACCAATGGGATCTGCTTTTTTTGGATTTTTCCTCCTGTGTGTAGATACACATGCACAAAAATAAACTTTCGTAAACACGATCACAGCTTCCAGCACCTGCACAGAAAGTTTTTATCCATAAAAAAATCATTTTACCTATTCAAATATAGCAACATGCATGGCATCCGTTCAAGTGTTTTTCCCAGAGATTGGGATCTGAGATCTGTGATGCACTAAATGTGATTGAGTGGGAGTGAGCGCTGTACAAATTGCGCTCTCTGCTTTGTTCTGTAGTTATTGTTGTTATACATTCAAACATCAGCACCAAAACCACGTGAAGAGGACGTGTAGCCAGAGTCTGTTTGGCCAAGCAGGGTACACTGTATTATGTCGGGAGGAGAAGTCTCTCTCACGGCTTCACAGACTAATCACACAGAGAGTCCACTGTCAGCTCCGCGCAGTCAGGTCGTCTTTCGTGTTTGTCTTGTAGTCCATGTGATCACAGGCGTGCACAGTAGTGTGCGTGTTTGTGCATGGCTTAGTTGGAAATAGAATTCCTCTGCCTCAGCTGACAGTCAGAACATGGGTGATTTCTAATGGCTGAACTGTGGCTACCCAGCCTGATAGTGCTCACCACTGAATCGCCGAAATGAAAATGCTAAGCATGGGTGTTTCCTTTCCTCATACGTGAACCTTCACTCACCACCTACAGTGTCTTTGCTACTGCAGTTGATGCCGGAACGCTCCTCGCACGGTGTGTTTGTACTGTGTAACTACTAACAGGGTGTGTTCCCCTCATGGAAATATCATCTTGCACAATTGTTATATGAGTGCATTGGCGTGACAGTCCCACAGAGTTGACCATACGGCTAAACCTTGAAGACACAGCATGTGTTCAAAAAAGTATTTATTTATTTTTTTTAGTCTCATTGATATGTTGCATAAGCACAGATATAATTGCCTGTCCCCTCTCTGTTAGAGCCAGTGGCTTGTTTTTCAAAATCAGTATCTGTGCTTCTGTGTTTAGCGCTATTTAGCAAATATTAGCATGCTGACATTATCGTTCTAACTAACGATTATCAATTATCAATTAATCTGCCTATTATTTTCTCGATTCTTTGATTTTGTTCTTAAAATGTCAGAACAACAGGCCAATGAAACCTCTTAAATGTCTTGTTTTGAAACCCAAAAACAGTTTACTGTCATTTACAACCAAGAAATGTACCAAATCTGAGAACCAGCAAATGTCTGCTGAAAAATGGTTATGCGATAATCAAAATAGTTACTTATTAATTTTCTGTAGATCGATTAATCGACTAATCACTGCAGCTCCAGTTAACATGGTAAACATATCTTCTAAACATAAGCATGTAAGTGTTAGTGTTATGCACACATTAGCATGCCAAAGTTAGCATTTAGCGCAAGTACAGTTTGTTTTGTTAGACTTTTTATTTTTATTTTCTTTGTGCTTAATGTCATTTCTTGTTCTTAGGAGCTGTTTACATGAACTAGACCTGTAAATTTGACCTGCTGCTTTTCATCGACCTCATGCCATTGTGGAACTTGATTTAGTACACACAGCCACACACACACTAACACACTATTGCCCTTTTACGTGATAATTCGGAGCGATACTTTCACACTTAGTCACACTTTGGCCATCGTCCTGTGTCCCTCATGTTTTGGCCTCGGGTGTTTGTTGTGTCTCAGTCCCTAATGTAAGTGAGTCAGCCAGCTAGCCAGTTAGCTGTTATCACTCTCTCATACCTCTGTTTCTACACACTTGAGTCTTTTGGAGCTAATCACTGGCTTGTGTAGAGTTGACCCACTTTCCCTCATTAACACCGAAGAACCTGTGTTAGAATAATCATCAGTAGTGTCAAACAAGATACCGATTTGATTCTTACATCAAAACTGGTCACGCGTTAGCTTTTCCCTTGTGGTGCTCTACTGTCATCTTCGCGGTTAGCAGCAAATATTTCTTATAGGAAAAGAATTTGTGTCTGATGACGTCCACCTTCTGTTGCAGCCTAGACGACAAGCTTAACCCAGTTAGCCCTCAGTTGAAGATTAAGGTGAGATTAGTTGTAGTATCCTATTACAGGTTCTCCAGTTTGCCGGATCTGCTCAGGTCCCTGTAGCTCAATTTTGGGCCAAGACAATGAGTTTGCCAAAATCGTGCACAAGGTGAAGCCTTGGATTTTGAAATGTATCCAACCAGACTCAGTTTCAGTTTTAGGTCAGAGTTGGTCAGTAAGTGGCAATTAATCCAAGTAGTCTGCAAGTTTATTTTCTCTTACTCCAGAAAATATGGAGCCATCATAGCCCTAAGTTTGAAGTGTTGTTCACTGGCAGACCTGTTCTTTCTTGTTTTTAAAGTAAAATTCCAGGTTCAAATGGGATCGGCATCCTCTTTTCAACTCAGGTTAGATATATTTGGATGTTTGGCTCAGACTGCATATCTTTGCATGTCAGCAATGTTCAGTTGTGGCTTCCACACTGCGGCTGGTTGAACAGGGGCTACATGCGTCTGCATGTCAAGCTTCTGCGTTTAGTGTGTGTGTGTGGGGGGGGGCTGCGTGGCTGCGTGGCTCTCCCCCTTTAGGTTGTCACTGGAGGCTATGAGCTCTTGTCTCTACAAAGACCGGCTCTCGCTCATGTCAGCTCTGATGTCAGACTCCACATTTTGAGAGGAGAGAGAGATTTTTCATGTAGTTTTTAGTCGGGGTTTTTTCGGTCAGTTGTCTGCGTGCTTGTTTCGCAGATTCAGCCTCTGAGTTCAAACTGGGTCCCCTGGAGTGACTGAGTGGCACCCAGTTTGACCCCTGTACTACTGACATGTACCAGTGACCTCATTATTTTACATCCTGCTTTTGTCCTAATCACTCAATTGATTTTTGTGACACTGACAGCTTTATTTAAAAGCACCAGGGCAGCTCATATTACAGTCTCCGAGGTTATATTTCTGCATATACAGGTATATTCACAGCAAGCACAAGGGCAGTTGAATGCAATTTATTGAGTAGTCTGAACTATTTGAGTCATTGTATGCTATTTATATACACAACAGAAGAATTCATTTCCTCATTTTTTTCTGGTCCAGTCAGTCCTGAGAGATGGATCAAGTTTCAGTTTCTCAGTCGGCAAAGTTTATGAAGTTTATCAAATTTTTTTTTTTACAACAAATGTTGTGCATTATCTGCTACAAAGCCCTGGCTGGTTTTTGGAAAAAGACAAATGGGTTTGTGTGAAGGAGCCAAATTTTTCTCCTCTGTCATAAAAGCTTCCTGTCAGATTTGTGTGGTGTTCCAAGCCACTGTGGGGATTCGGACAGCATTTTAGGTCAAACTCATTAAGAGGATGATGAATAATGGCTGTAGTGGAATAAACTAAACTCTGTAGGTTTGTCCCTTTTGGAGGTTGTTTGTGGCACTTACAATAAATGTCCTGGGCACCATGTGATGCTGAAACTATTTAACCCTGAAAAAACTGATTGCTCACAGTATCACTTGTTCTCAGTGTTTTGTGAGGCAGTCTGTTTGTGAGTTTTGAATTTTCTCTCAGTCTTACCTGCATCCTCCAGCGTTCGTGCCTATATATCGTACTGATGGCTAGGAATGATGACATGACATGTAATGTCAGAAGTGACGGTTTGATCCACAGGGACATTCTCTCAGTCCTCAACAATTTCCAGTTGACTTCATAGATGAATGCAGTCTCGACAATTTCCGACCAAGAAGATGTATGAAAGATGAGCATCATGTTCTGTCCCACTATGAACGGTGACAGTGATGGTGCAGACCGGAGGAGGCAAAGCATCCGCTCCTGCGGCGGAAGACCTTTTTTAGATTTCGCTCTGGTTATGTAACTGTCTGTCCTGTGATGGCTTTGCTCTACTACTGCAGCAAATGCTGAAGGCTGCTTATCAGACTGCTTTGTGAATTCAGATGGCCACAGTGATGCCTTGGGCTGCAACTGCAAAGGCAAGAGGGTGATCGTGTTACTCTGACCCAAAACTGACGTCTGGCCAGTTTCTATAGTCTGCATGAATACAGACTCAACAGAACATAAACCAGTTTTTTTTCCTTTCTCATGTGCTTGTGTGACAGTTAATGGTGCTCTTTAACACAAACAACTCATTCTTATCCCATCTGCATACTGGTTGACTCATTGTTTGTTCCCCCATCACTCCTCTTGTTCTGTTTGGTAAGGTAGCGTATACACAAGTGAGAATATGTATATATCAATTTTTCAGCCTAGTCTTTAGTTTAAGAATTATTTTTCTTTGCAGTTGGCACACTCCCCCAGCTAGTAGCATACAGCCGTAAGGCCTAGAACCACATGAGTTGCAGCCTCACCATAGACGGCATTTATACTCATGAGTGACCAAACTCGCTCGCCTGCCTTTGTGAGATTTTTTTGGCCTGGGAGGAGACCAAACCGATGTTCTTTATTATATGCCCCTGGTTATTTTGTTTGGTCATCAAAAGACCAGTGTTTAAGTGTACAGCTTGCCCCATTTGAACTGCTTAAGTGGAAAAAAAACTACTCTTAATTTTGTGGAGTGGACACAAGGCTTTAACAAGGTCATATTCGAGGGTAAGAAAGGTCCACTTTAGGCATGAGGATGTTCTTTCTATATTCATTTGTATAATTTTATATCCATCATTTTGAAGTCTTACTATCACATAATTCATAAGCTATTTTGTACTAGTTATGCTGATGGGGAAACTAGCTCTGGCTATGACGTTCAGTATTTGACATGACCGCATCTCTTCCTTCAGGAGACTAAGGTTATTCATGAGTAACAAATTCTATTCGTATTTGTCGTTGATTCTCAAGAAGCTGCCTCTGACACCGGTCTTCACGGGAAAAGGAGATTCTCAAGTATAAAACAAGTCATTGTTGGAAAGCCGCATTTCTTATCCCAGGCGATGATGTCATGCAAGAGCTTAGTATCTTTTATTTGTTTGTGGAGCGTGAGAAAAGTTGCTTCCGCTGGAGTATAATCTGAATGGATTTAGAGATCCACATTCATGAGGATGTTTGTAGAATTCACATTATGTTTCTGAACTTTGTGGATTTAGTAAAGTGGCAAGCCTGTCTCACCACTGAAGCCGAATTTATTGTCACTGATGTTTTATTTATTTATTTATTTATTTTTTTTCTTTGACACCCCCTGTGTTTCATCCACTGTGGCTTCCACCCATCCTGGGTGGAGCCTGGTTTCAATTAATGGTTCACTACCGAACATTTCAGCCTGTGCCTGAAACCCAGCAGTGAGTTTTCTGGCTGTTTTTGCCAAGTGTTTATCCGCATACTTGTTCCTACTGCTTCCTCCTACTTGCTGCTCCCCTGCTTTGCCTCCTTGCCTCATTCCTCTGAGTCAAGTCTTCATATGAGATTATGATATGCAATTGGAAAATCAAGCTTTTTTTTTTTCCTCCTCTTTCCTGTTCCACTCGTCAGTCGGCCTGGGTACTGGCTATCAAAACTTAAGATGCTTCTTTCTCATTCCTTCTAATATAATCTCATACAGGGCTTAATGTTATTCTTTGGTAAAAGGAGATGAATGAAGTCATGAAGCTGTGGAGTGGCAGGGTGAAGATTTCCAGCCTTTACATTTATTTTTTTCCTGCCATTTTTGTCTGGACTTAACTGTACATGTGGCAAATTGAGTCCAAGCTGTCATTATTTATACTCTGGAGTGCCTAAACCACGGGTGACATAAACAAGATTATTGTACAGAGTGATTTAATTAATCATATATTGAACAATGAGGTTTTCTGTGCTAGTTACTGTTGAAATACTGGACAGTTTATTATAACCAGCCATTTCTATGTTGGCAGGGAAATTGGATTTAAACAATAACTGTTGGCTAAATCTACCCATGTCTCGCCAGTACGGAAAATGTTCCTCATTTGGAAATCTAGTCTAATATAACTGCCTCAATTGGACATGGATTCAAGAAGATTTTCCACACTTTTTAGTTAGTTTACTATACATGCTCCAATACACAGTAAACCTTTGCGGCCCATGAATGACTGTTCTGTCAGTCCAGCATTCCCTACTATCTCCGCCCATTACAGCGCATGTTGTCCTATAGATGGATTATAAGGTTACATAATAAGACGCTAAGGAGTAGGATATTTATTTTAGCGCTGGAACAGGATTATCAACTGCAAACAGAGATGGTGGATAAATGATAACAGTATAACACCACAAAATTGATCTTTTCCCAGAAAGAATAGGATCGGTAGATTAGTGTTGGGAAATTCTGAATAGCTTTTGTTACTTTTATTGTATTTGTGTCTTAATGTACTGGTATTTTATTTTTTAGGAAGACATTAAAGAGAGCAAAATAAACAGATTTATTTGATTTATCTATAGATAAGAAAACCATAATCCCATGACAGTGAATATGAATATAAACAGTGTTGTTTATTCAGTTTTATCACTTCTTTCATACACCAAATCCCACAAGTCAAAGGCCTTTGTGACTTGAACACCACTGACATCAAACCAATCAACCTCTCTGTGTCAGACATGACTGTTATAAAAACGTCTTACCTTTTCTTTATAGATCAAGCCTGTAAATCAGGTGATTCAGAACTGTGTAGTGTGTATGCACCTTAATGCAGAGGGAAGACAGCAGGACTTGTAATGATTATGACATTTGCAATTGAAAACAGGGCTGTTTTTATTAGCTCATGACAAACTGACATTTATGGATGACAAAAACAATCTTAACGAGACTAGTTCAAACATGAGGGTAGCGCTTCGACTCGTTGTGTGATGATTATTTTTGCCTGGGTTGAAGTCGAATGTGTTAAGTCAGCACCCTTCCCCTCTGTGAGCTACACTCCCATGCTCCACAGCTGGATGGTGTTCCCTGGCGCCAAACCCAACCATAGCCAGCCATGCCCTTCAGCACCAGCTTCCCCTTGTTTTTTTTTGTTTTTTTTGGACACCTCCCTTTTTCAACAATGTGGCTCCATTCCTTTCTGTATGAGAACATACAGTACAGAAATGAGTCACAGTTTAGAGCACATATTGGAGCTCTTAGCTGATCATTTCATTACTTTAACAGGCCATTTAAGAAAAAGCTTTGAGGTGTTGCTCATTGTTACTACATTTAGCCCTGC
This sequence comes from Xiphias gladius, assembly GCF_016859285.1. Taxonomy (NCBI): domain Eukaryota; kingdom Metazoa; phylum Chordata; class Actinopteri; order Istiophoriformes; family Xiphiidae; genus Xiphias; species Xiphias gladius. The sequence goes on along the minus strand of NC_053423.1, from coordinate 13,226,121 downwards.
AGTGTTGCATGTTATGCCAAATATGGTAGAAAATAGCACTGGGCTATCATTGATCAAAGACATTTTAAGATGTCTAATAGATAATAGATAATTACTGAATTTCTTTGAATGATTAGTTAATTTAATAGAGAAAAAATGTAGCAGTCATTTAGAAGGACTTGCTGCTTGCTTGCTGCTCACTAAACATTTGCTGGTATTAGTGTTAGTCAGGACTAATACAGTCATTTTTTTTTAAAAGATCAGCATTGGCTGGAGTTTGTTTATAGCAAAACATTGCACTGTATTGTGGGAATGTTCTATTGTGCTCTGTAAGAACACTGTTGCACATTGGAAATACAGAAGCTTGAGTCCATCATTGTGACTGAGCTAACCACAGAGCAGCACAAAAAAATGCAATAAGGCCAGCAGTTTCTATTAAGGATAACTTGTTTGATATTATAGGAAACAAAGAAGTTCATTGTATAATACACCACTGGAAACTAAGAACAGGGATACAAGCCACAGTATCTTTTGTTGCAGGCTGAGTGAGAAGCTATTGTACTGTATGAAGGAAAATACAAATAACATAAGCATGACTAGATGCCGAAAATTACATGACTAATATTGAGGTCACAGGCAAAAAACTTCACATCCCTAGTTATTGTGATTTCAGACCTGATTATCAATTATCATATCAATTATTGACTCTCAAATAAATGGCTCAATCCACATAAAAAACATAATAAATTATTAACTAGCAAAGGCAGAATTTTCTGAAGAAAATGTATGGATGCTTGCTGCTGAAAATTTGCAATTGAAACATTTGAAGTAGCTGAAATACCGAAAGAAGTTGATGTTGAAATGGCAGTTAAAATGTTACAATAAAAGTCAATCTAAGTCTTACAGTTATAAATAATGACTGAATGACTCAGTGCACACGAAAAAGACAGTAAAAATGATGAGTTAATGACACGTTTCTAACAACGGCCTGAACAACCAATAAGTTTACTAATTGATTAAGAAGTGACCGCTCTAGACACTCAGTCGGAAACATATTGTCCGATTTTTCTCCTTCATCACTGAGCTCAGATTGCAATCATTTTCCCTTTCCTACGGATGTCTGAGGTTTCCAAAGATTGTTTCAGGTCTGCTGTCCTGTATAGAATTTTTAGCTCGTCTTACTGCCAAACACTTGTTCATTGGAGAGTAATGGTTAGATGGTTCAAGTTGTTAGGAGAGGACACATAAGTATTCAGCTGTGAACCCTGTGGCCTCGTCTCACATCTGGTTTGAGGACATGAACTGTCTTCTCGTCTGTTCAGGTGAATTGGGTTCAGCTGAAATAAGACAAGGGTGCGATGACATTGGGTTGGTTCCATGAGGATGGCTCAGTGTGCCATTAATTATAGAGCAGCAGGGCCAGAGAAAACATACGTAAAATGGAAATCTGTCAGCAGGAAAGAATATCATGTTCAGGCACATTTAACAGCAAGTAAACAAATGTAAGTAGACAGGACGAAAAATATTTTTATACCCTAGCTAAATTAGAAAAGTTGCTAATGTTGGAACAAATATATGTACTTGTCAAGCTGAAGAACATTTAAGGTTGTATAGATACTTGAATGATATTTATGAATTCATTAATTCATCAATTCACCATGCCTGCACCAAAATAAAGAACAACAAAGCAAAAAATAGCGCCGAGCAGGTATGACAGGGAATAATTGCTATAATGATGTTCCTATTCTGATTATTCTTTTTGTCCTTCATGTCTAGCTTAGAAGTAAAATCTTAACTTACTGTGCTGATATACATGGATATGTTAATCCCTTTGACTACATAACTATGACTATAAAAAGTGTTTCTGTAGAAACTCAATTAGAATTAACTCTTTTTACCCTAGTACACAATAACAATCTATCCCATCCCATTTTTCTCATTTGTACCACAGGTTATGGACTCACTGGGTGTCATGATCTACAAAGCTCTGGACTATGGCCTCAAAGCAAACGAGGAGCGTGAACTCAGCCCGCCGCTGGAGCACCTGATCGACATGATGACCAACAACGAAGCAACCGAGAGTGACCCCTGTCCTGACGAGGGCTACGAGGCCACTGAGGAGGAGGATGAGTGTGAGGAGGAGGAGGAGGAGGAGGAGGAGGAAGAGAAGCTTGTCTCTGCTACCACCAGCGGCACAGTCAGCAGCATTCGCAGTTATCGAGATATCATCCTGGTAGGTTGTTGGGTGCAAACTGATGTACATCGCATAGATTGTGAACTACGAGGAAGTGTTACATCAAGTTCTCCTTTTGCTTTTGAATATTTCCTCCTATATCCTGCATGTGTTTAAACACTGCCTGGATGTACCCAACTTTTTTTCCTTTTTCCCACGTTTTTACATCAGGTCTGTTAACGGAGCAGGGCATCCGCACATCATCATCACTCCAGCTCCAGACAGATTCCCCTGATGGGGGCCGTCATAATGTAAATTCCCTAAGTAGCTTCTGAATATGAGACTGGTAATTATAGCTGAGTAAACACGCTGGTATTTGGGGAATAGGCTTAGAAACTTTCACAGCCTGTTCCCTCCATATAATGAACCCGGTGTAGAACACAAATGTTAGGTCTGTTTGCTGCCGGTGTGGGTCTAGCCTGGCCCCTAATTCCTGCAACAATGACTCTCTTGAGTGTAAACTGCAATATGTTGATACGATGTGGCCAGATTAGATAACTACAGATTCCTGACTGACCCCCTTCCATCCTTGTACTCTGCTGCTCTGTCAGGCTGGGGCAGGTTGGGGTGATGAGGGTTCAGTGGGATGTGAAGCTGACTGAAGATGACAGAACTTGTTAGTGAAGCATTCCACTCAGACAGGAATAGTTAGATGCTGAATGTGCTGAATGGGTTTTCTGAGAGCTTAAGTGAAATGGAGTGAATTGAGGAGTGGCTATCATCCTCTTACCAAAGCTGTCAGTCTGTGGTTTGCATTGTAGTCCACCCATTTAATTTAGGATGATTGCTGGCTAAATTTCACACACAAAGAGCCATCAGCCATCAGCAAACTATGATGTTGGCATATATTGTTGTCCACCCACACTTCTGACTTAATTTTTGTAATTAATATGTTTTCCTGCTTGATAAAGACAAATGTTTTTAGCAGAAACAGTGGAAACCATCAGTACAGCGGTATTTTTAGCATGTCAGTTCATATTTCCATGACTCAGGTGTTATTTTACCTGTGACGTGGAACAAGACACTTTCCATTGAGTCAGACATTCCTGTGACTAGCCACGCTCATCAGGAGAGCACAATAATATTTAACAAAAATATGTCATTCGTCTGGTTTCCTCCTTTGTGTCGCTGGAGATAATTTGACAGCTCATCCATTACTCTGGCAGCCAGCCTTTTTTTATCATTACAATCCCAGTCAAACCATAAGGGTCAGCTCTGTGTGATGCTAGTCAGAGAATATTGTTGCCACTGGACAATCAGGTCCACACTTTTGATTGTTCTTCTTCACACACTTTAAATCTTTTTAGCCACACTAGTGGCATGGCTCTATGGACGGCTATGTTGATCTCTTCTGCTCCACTCTGGTCCAGACTGAAATATCTCAACAGCTATCGAATGGATTGCCATGACATTTTGTACAGACTTTCATGTTCTCCAGAGGGTGAAGCCTGCTGTCTTTGGTGATCCCCTGACTTTTCCTCTAGCGACAACAGGAGTTGACGTTTTTGATTTTCAGTTAAATGTGTTAACACCTATTGAATGGATTGTCATGAAATTTGGCACAAAGATTCATATCCCCTAGGGATTAATTGATATCAATTTCCCCTGATTTTCAGTCCAGTATAGTCATCAGGCCAAAATTTTGATTTGACCAATGATTTGGTTTATGACCGAAATTAATGATATTCCCATTCGCCCTAAGGTATACTTTGTGTTTAGCGCTAAATATCAAATGTTAGAATGATAACATACTAAACTAAGATGAAAATAGTAGATGTTATACCCGTTAAACCTTAGCATGTTAGCATTGCGCCTGAAGCACTACTGTGCCTGAGCCGCTAGTCTAGGTTTTAGACCCTTAATCTTGTTGGTACATGATTTGGGGTTTGCGGAAAATTTTAAGTCAATTATTTTAACAGATGGAAATGAAAACCTATAGCAGCTTTGTAGTTGAGTCTAACGCGGTCGTATTTCCATAAAACTTGGACTAAATCATAGAATGTGTATTACTTTTTGGTTTTAGTTTTCCTTTTAGATTACAGGTATGTGTCAGAAAACTGCAGACTGAAAATGACTCATAAGTTCATTTGTAGCTTCTTTTTTTGTTTTTTTTTGGTAATTACGTTATGTTATATAAATAATTGGTGACAAAAAAGGCTCATCTTGTTGTATGAGATATCTGTATACACCAGTATGCAAGATACTAATAGGGGCATTTTATGTTGGCCATGTTTCTTTAATGTTTATTCCATAAGTAACAATAAACTGTATTTAAACATATAACCCATTCCTTCCCTTGTCTTCTCTACAGCTTTGTTCTTCCCACCTGCCCAGCCCGTCAGACGCTCCCAGTCATTACCAGGCTGTGTGTCGCGCGCTCTATGCCGAGACCAGGGAACTGCGCACCTTTCTGGAAAAGATCAAGAGTGCCAAGGAGGTAAGAAACTCTAGCATCTGACATCTGCGAGTTATTGATAAATCTGTTGAGGATAAGTCGCCATCAAGCAGAAACACAAACCATTCTATCTGCTCAGCAACTTGAATCTTTCTTTCCTTCACCATAACAATTGATAATATTCTGACATATGAAGTGAATCATCACCACCTATTTAAGAAATAATGAGTAACTTCTGCGCTCGCTTTTAATAAATGTCACTCATCCATATTCCCAAAGTTGGGCAATTTTGTCCATGAGTGGCAATTAGAATGTCGGACCCATTATCGCCTGCGAAAGAAAGTGAAAGCGATAAGGAAAAGTGTCTTTTAAAGGCACAGCACAGAAAAAAGGATATGACAAATTACAAACTCTCTTGTCCTTTGGGTTTACCACTCTGCCTTGGTAAGTGGATTTACTGTGTGGAATTCAGCTGGTTGAATTAGCATCTGTTGGACCAACAGGATTTCTATTGCTGGGAGAAGAAAATAGCCCGGAGACGGCACAATAACAACAAAACAGCCCACAAAGCTGTAATGGTCCAGCAGATGGACTGAGACTGTGTGCGTGTCGCTGTCTGGCCCCCTCCTCGGGCCAGCAGAGAACTAAGCATGACCTCAGACTGCATGGACACGATCTGGCATCAGTATGCTAGCTAACCGGCAAATTGATTTCTGTAAATGGAGCATTAGTACTGGAGTAACGGAGTATGATTAGTGAGAGATTCCCTATAGAGCTCGTGCTTCTTGGAGACAGATTGTTTTAGACTATTAACCAGCTGTAAACCACGATGTGCTTGAGTTCACTTTTTTTAAATTGAGATGATCAATTAAAAATCATTAGCATGAGAAAATACCATTACAGAAATGCACCATGGAAGGTATAAGCAGCTTGAGCTGCCCCAGATATTACAGTTTGGTGTATAGCCTAATTTCAGAAATGAATGTTGTTACTGCAATTAGTCTTAGCAGTTAATGGTACAAAATATGAACTGGAAGAAAGTCAGTGGATGATGTGGCTATTTTGTGTGTACAGGTGTAATGTGTTGTGCATAGACCCAATTCTTATGACCGTTAAAAACATTGTATTATAGTTTAAATTGCACCGGACCGTATTTATAAAATACATAATTTTTTAATGAACAACCTTTTTATAAAGAATGTACGTTTAAAAAAAAGTGCATCATAGAGCTTGTGGGAAAACATTCACCGTACGTAAGTCATGCCTTTGAAATAGACATCAAATGAAATTATTGCACACGTTCTAATTAGCTTTTGTTTGCCCTGATTGAATTGCGGTTTAGACAAGATGTGACCACATGACTTACTCCATCGCTTGGAGCGTAGCTTTACTCTACGGTATTTACACACTGGCTGAGACATCTGCAGGAGGCATGCATGCAGATAATCATATGTAATACACAGTTATAGAATCTAGTGGAACAGTATTACAGTGATGTAAGGAGCTTACAGGAGGGGACCACCAGGCCACAGGGGCCTCTTTGCACTTTCTGTAGCATCGAATGCCACCGGATAGTTGCTAATAAGTAACCATACACAGTACCGCACATCACACACGCTTACAAATTAGGTGGATAGTCAGTGAGTCTGTCTTTCATTTTCTTTCTTGCACTTGTATTTTTGCCATTTTCTGTCAGTGTACATCAGTTTTTTTCTCCTTTGGTCCCCCCTTCTTTCCTGCCAGTTTAGAAATACACAGAAACCCTCTTTTTTATGAAAAGTGTCAGTAAGAGGAAAGTTAAATGTGTAAAATGAAAATGGTTTAAGATACATTGGCAGCAGTAGCATCTTTATGATATTAGAGGAGAACGGACAGATCAGCAGAAAAAACATTATTCGTTGGTAGAGGGAATGTGTCTCAGCAATAAACACGGGTGTGGATAAACAGATGTGAAGATGATAAGAAGCAAAGCAGCTGTCAGCAGAGGGCCCTTAAGGCGGTCCTTCTTTGATCTTAAAGTCTGACATTGAGTGACATCATGGATAATGTTTGATTCAATTTATGGTTAACCTGAACTGAACTTGAGACAAGAGCCTTTTGTTTCTGAAATAGATTTGTTTATGTGATTTGAAGACGAGAAAAACTGTGTTCCTCATTCCAGTCTGGGTAGCTACTTTTTTCTTCCCTCGGTCAGTACATATTTAGTCTTCAGTAGAAAAACAAATGAACAGAAAAGACAATGTGACACCATGTTTAAAATACATCCAGCAAAGTACTTGTTAATCATGTCCAGGATTGCCACAGGAGACTGACTTAGACTCTAAAGAAAAGGATGCACATCTCCAGTACGTCAGCAAGGAGGGTGACTTGACGTTTGAAACAGTCAGCTACAACTGATTCAGCAGACACACATTAATAGCAGTTATTAGTTGGCTATTGACGTCTTTGTTTCCCCTCTAGTACTACACTGTCGATATAGGATGAGACGGATATCGACATGCTCATGTGATACAACATCCATCGATTAATTAACCAGACTGCTATAACAATATGGGCAGTTTGCCAGTGACCTTAACTTAATTACAGCCAGTACTGTAAATGCAGTGGTACACTGCATATCATGACATTAGAGAACAGTTTTTAATTTCTTTCCCTTTTTTCCCCTCCCCTTTTTAATGTTCTCCCTGTCCCTTTTCTTGGCTAGAACCTACGGAGAATGGAAGGGGAGACTCGGGAGGAACCTGTTAAAGACCTCAATGAGCTGCAGAATGCAGACTGGGTAAGACCGATATCTACTTTACTACACCGGGCACCACTAGATTTAACCATGTGACCCTGTGTTGGTAATTACCTAACTCTTGCATGCATGTGTTCTGAATATAACTGCAACAAGAACCATTTTTATCCCCACTAGGCACGGTTCTGGGTGCAGGTGATGCGGGACCTACGAAATGGTGTGAAGTTGAAGAAGGTTCAGGAACGCCAGTACAACCCACTGCCCATTGAATACCAGCTCACGCCCTACGAAATGCTGATGGATGACATCCGCTCCAAACGTTACAAGCTGCGAAAAGTTATGGTGAGAATTTCACCGCCCTGCCCAGGCCTACCATAAGCATTTATTTCTTTTTAGCTGTCTTCTCTGTGTCTGTAAAAAGCCAGGGTCAAAATGTTACAGTAAGATTATTCTTTTGCATTGTGCTTAATTCCTCTTGTGTGTGTGAAATTGAAATGTCAGATGGCTGTTAATGGCCTCAAGTGCATGTATTTTATTTTATTTATTCATTTAATTTTTTGATCATGATTCATGTCAAATTTAACGATGTCATCCCAGGTAAATGGAGACATCCCTCCAAGGTTAAAGAAGAGTGCGCATGAAATTATTCTCGAGTTCATCAGGTCACGGCCTCCTCTCAACCCGGTGAGTAGTACACAACACGGTGCCGGTAATCTGTCAGAAGATACTTTCCCCATTGGTGCAATATCAAGCCTTCAGTATTTAAGTTTGAATGGAAGTAAACTTAGTTTTATTCTATAAGGCATTCAGTATACATTAGCGACATCTCATGTATTTCCAAGCAAGATTTCAGTATGGCATCATTTAGAGATTGACTGACATGATAATCATCAACCAAATTTAACCGCCGTGAAAACACTTAGTCAGTGCAATCAGTATTCATAATCAGTGTTTTCAGTCGTTCTATTAGTACACTGGCATCCACATTAGATGCCAAATAACTGGGTGTGAATACTGGGAACATGATGGCACATGCGTGTCCATCATCACGTGCTGGTATTAAAAAAAGTGATAAACAGAATTGTTAGATGACTTAATGCAGTTACAAAACACGCAGTCTTTCTGGGGAGGTGTGAGGGGAAACGCTGCTTTGGTCTCCATGGTGATGGCAGTCAAGCGCTCACTCCTGTGGCTGTCATGACAGGTCTCAGCCCGTAAACTGAAACCCCACCCTCCCCGACCTCGCAGCCTCCACGAGCGCCTGCTTGAGGACATCAAAGCTGAAAGGAAGCTCAGGCCGGTCTCGCCGGACATGATCCGCAGAAGCCGTCTGGGTGAGACACTGACACAGACATGATGATGTTTATATCCTAGCACTCATGCACAACTGATCATTAAATGAAAATAGCTGTGCAACACTCGCCTGGACAGACAGGACTCGGTGTTCAGACTGCCAAACTAAACCCTTTTGCTCTTTCTGAAGACATTCTTCGGTTGTTTCTAATCTGACTGTGTGTGGCTGTTAACTTAATGCATGGCTGCTCTTTACAAATTTTCACTCCGGAGAAAAACCATCAACCGTGACCTAATCATTCTTAACCGCACCCATCATGATTACTCTAACAGCTCTCTTCCCACTTTGATGTGTTCGCTTAATCAGAAGTGTCATAGTGTTTAAACAAGGATGACTTTGACTGCAGCTGTGATCCCTCAGTTGTTTGCTAGACCGGCACTGCTGAAGTAACTGTTTTGGTTGCTGTGAACCAAGTGCAAATGTGAACTTGGGCTGATGATTACTGTTTTAACTTCACTGACATTTCTGTTAATATAATTCTGTAATGTAATGCTGCCTTTTTGTTTCCTTTATAAAACCCAGCAGCACATAAGAAGTAATTTTAGTATGTAGTATTCATAATTAGTCCATATGAGATAATGTTTTAAACCATTAAAGTCTGTAATCAGATAAAAATAGCAAATATTTTGCAAGTCAGTACCATACAGTGCTTCTATGCGGTACACACAGCACGCCTTTTGTTGGTGGCCTTAGGAGGCGGCCATAACATAAAGCAGCTGTTGCATAATCGTAAAGAATGGCAGGCTGTACTGGTAGTCTGAAACACTTACTCTTTATAATCTGCGATTATAAAGAGTAAATTATCTTTTAAGGAACAGTCTATTTTTGTGAATTACATGTTTTATAAAAACTTTTGATGTATTGACTTCACCATCCATTTTAACTCTCATGGATTTCTTTTTCTCCTTTTTGCCTGCATTTCCATTTTTTCAAACATGGGCATATCTGTCAGTCATGCGACCTCTTAGCATGTCCTACAGTTTTGACTCATCAGGTAAAGATAAACATAACCTGTCGTGTTCCTGTTGTTGTTCCTTGTGTTTCATTCCAGGCTATTTTTTGGGGTTAGCACTTGCTTCTCCCCGATTTAAACACACACACACCTTGTTTTTTATTTCATGCTTGTGTCACTTACTGGCTGTTATGATACACACACCGACTCTATCCAAAGAAAAGATCGATCAGCACAGTGCAACTTAATCTCAGATCTCAGGCTGTGTGAAACTGTAATCTTGGTTTTACTCAAAGGTTTTTCCTGGGATAATGTCAGGGCCTTCCTAGAGGCAAAATATAAGCATATTGCTTCTGTATTTTAGGTATGTAGGTATGTTATGAATGGTGTAAATTTAACAATGTTTGAAATGCCCAGGGTATAGTCGCTACTCACAGTCAGTATCTGTGGTCTAGGTGATGAGGGATGGCCATTGAAGCAGAGCCAGTAGAGTGAGATTGCAGATCATCACTCTCTGCAGCCAGCCTGCCCCGCTTGTCACCCTAATCCGCTCTCACTGTGGAATATGAAAAATTACGTAACGCTGGTGTCAGCAGCCCACCTCAGATAAATAGTTGAATGGCAGATGATAGTCTGAATGTAGCACTGCAGTTCTCAGGACGACCATAATCCAGATGGACGTGCGGGAATAATATTTGCTTGTGCTGCGGCTCATCACCTTTCTTTGCTCCCCTGGTACTTCCCTTCACTCCCCTCTCCCTCTGTGCTTTCCAGCTCTGCACAAAGCATCTATGTGTGAGTGTAGCCCCCTCAGTTCACACCTGGTCTGACAGATGCTTGTTGCTGTCATACCCTCCCTGTGGTACCAGTCTGGTGTTAGGCATGAAAATATTAATGTGCGTGGTCCCGCTGAAGGCTGTATTCTCATAAATCCTTTACAGGCGCAGGGAAAAGCATCAGCACCCCTCAGGACTTGTTCCGAAGCTCAGGTAAAGCACACATGAAGTGATCTCTCATAGTATAAAGCCAGCATTAGTGGTGTGATCTGTTGTTTTTGCAGATACTTTTTGGTCTTTTCAACGAAATACACTTTGCCCTTCTGGTTTGCTTCATTTAGTCAAAACGACTGAGGAGAAGATCTGTAACATTAGCAAGTGGAGTTGCAAGTTGTCTTGTGGTCTGCGTATACTGAATCTGTTGTATCATAAGTACAATACAAAGACACCCATAGCTTACGCAGGAGGCACGATGGCCAGCCTTTTAAGATAAGGAGACAGTGCATGATATGATTAATGGTTCACTTGTGGAAGCAAAATCGTCTTCAGTTTGACAAAAGCTGTCATCATCTCCTCTTGAGTGACTGTTCTATCTTTGACCCAACAGATACTCCTGATGCCCCCAGGAAGTTGGCTGTCAGCACCCAATCTCTGGCCAGTGGCACCGCGGGACCCAGTCAAGGTGGAGTGCAGCCGCTTAGCCAGAGGAAGAGGCTGCTCAGGGCGCCCACGCTGGCCGAGCTGGACAGCTCCGAATCTGATGTAAGCTGCTGGCTGTGCTCATAAGATGATCATCCCCTTATTGTGACAACTTCTTTTATTAAGTGCTTGGAAAGAGAAAGTCTAAACGGTTTAGTTACATAATAAAGGTCATATTGTAATTTAGCAGCTTTAAAAATATTGATACAGTATCTGCTGTATAACTAAAGTAAAAGAAAATCAAATGACACTTGGTACATAAATGATCATGTTACAAATCATTTTGGTGTTTGTTATTTTAGAAGACATGAATCATGAATTTTCCAGATATGTAAATTGAGGCTGCCCAAATTGGCTTATTTTAACAGGCTTTTCAAAAATACTGCTGAAACTATCTCTCAGACAACCAGCTTGTTAATAATTCTTGGGAAAATTGGACTAGATTCGTTTTGTTATGTAGTAATCAAAGTAGTTTGAAGCTATCAGTATCTCATGACTAAATGTGTGTGTAATCCTCGGGGTGATAGGAGGAGCCTACGCGGAGCAGCTCCAGTATGTCCACATCTTTGATGGAGGACACGTCACCCGAGTCTGTCATAGGGAAGAAGGGTAAGAGATTACCTTGAATATACTGTAACATGCTTTATTATGGTCTACTGTTTGCCAAAGCTTTGCCAATGTTCACTCCTCAGCTGCCTTTTCATGCACTCCTCTTTGTTTGCCCTATGTCTCCAGCTCCTCCAAAGTTCCTGCCTGTCTCCACCACCCCACAGCCAGACAAGCGACAGTCTCCACAGAGGCGGCACTCTATCGAGAAGGAGGCACCCACTAGTGTCCAACCCTTTGTACCTCCATCCAAACAGAGCTCCAAGTCTTTGGTAGGTTAACTATGGGAACTGTTTCTATCGGATTAACCATCAGGGCCTGAAAAAATGAATGCTTCATGACAAATCTTAAATCTCCCACATTGCATCACAGACATAACAGTTGCAAATCATAATTAAGCTGGTATATGACACTCTTTATTCTTATAATTAAAACTATTCTCTACTCTGATCAGTCAATTCTACAACAATCTGTACAGTAATAAAATTTAACTAAATACAAAGCAGAATATGTGTGGATGGGAATTGCAGAGTTGAATCATAAATATGGACATCACATATGAATTGAATGAATGCAGCCCATTACTGTTGTTACATCTGCCAACAACACCGCACACCAATACACGTCTGTTGAATTTACTCCCGTCCTGTGACTGCTAACTTGTTTGCCATGAAGTCATTGGTTCTCTGAGTAACGCTGTGCTGGTCGTATGATTCTAGTGAGGTTGATGGATGTAATTGAAACCACAGGACAGGCCGCTTTAGATGGAATTGGTGCATTTGCACCACTTTCTAGTTTAATGGCAGACCTCTGGCGCTGAACCAGAAGCCCTATTTACAACCAGCAGAAAGTCGTCACATCAGGAGATTTCACTTAAACCATTGGAGGGGACAGTTCTCACGGGCATAACTTGATATTTAAAGTTTTACACTACATTTTCATAGCATCTCATAATTAAAACTAGAAAATGTGCTCAGTAAGATAACATTAGATAACACTTTATTGTCCATTCACAAGGGAATTTGTCTTGCATTTACATACTCCAGCAATCACTCACCATTGCAGACCTTCAGCAAGACCAATGTCAAACAACACACACCAGACTTCAGAGGAAAAAATTCAAATTCATAGTGAATGATCCACATCCGCCCCAAAATTAAATGGGTTCTTCCCTGGCCCATGCGCCAAGTTCAGTGCAGATTTGTTCAGCGGTTTTTGCGTAATCCTGCTGGCAAATAAACCAACAAACAAACACACGGATGATTACTTAACCTCCTTGGCAGAGGTAATTAGTGACCATTTCTCCTGCATTGCTATTTTAAACATGATCCAGAGTAAAGTTAATTTTGAGTACCACTGCTCTTATGTAATTTATTTAACTTTATCACTCCAATAATGCTGATGATTCACATTAAAACACCCTGTCTTGCCTCTAAAAAATGAGAATTTTTATACAAATCTTTGACAGTTCGAGGTAATCCAAATATACCATTTACAGTTTTCTAGTCACCCTTTTAATGATGAAATCGATGAGTTTTTTTTTTTTATCAGAAGCCATGTTTCTTTTCATTTCCTCTCCCCTTTTTTTTGATACAGGCACATGCCCAAGCATGCCTTGCCTTTCACATAGATACTGGGAGTTGAGCTTCTCTGGTAGATGTAAAAGAGTAAGATTTTTGTTGCAGCTCCCCTCCCCTTGTGGTGCTCACATTAAATCTCATTAACGTGTTTACAATGGTTGGCTTTCTTGTCCCAAAGACTTACTTACAGTCATTTTCTATTTTGTATAATGCTGCAGCTGATGGCGGACCCCAGCGCCAAGGTAACTTGGTCCAAATCCTGGCTATCCATCCCCATCCTTTTTTTTGTTTTTTTTGTTTTTGTTTAAAGTTTTGTTTATTTTATGCATATCTTTTAACTTACAAAAGAGGAACAAGTTAGGGGGCACAGAAGAAAGAAGATTTTGGGAAAAACTAGCAGGGATGTGTAATATGTAGCTCTGCACCATCAGTAGACACCAGCTGGAATCTCTGGTGTCCATGAAGGAGCAGAAAAAAAATTAAATCATGAGATGAAGGCTACCATCTTCTCTCTTCCTTTTCAGACAGATGCTGTAAGATGATTTTTCAATCATGAGACTCGCTGTTACGAAGTTCTGCTGTTATGAAATCAAATTTCATGTCACGTGCAGTATGAAATGAAATAAGTTAAATAATGGTATGTGCTCACGCAGGGAGTGAGTTTATGTAATAATGTATGAATTATAATACAGATGTTTTCCTAAAGAACTGTAGTAAACCTTGTCTATTTATGTAGATTTTTATTAAGTGTCGCACAAATTTGGCTGTAAATAATGATGTAACTGAGAGTCTCTCAAAAATATCCTCTAATAAGCTCATGGAGTTCTTGTATTAAATTTTATGAAGAGCACTGAATGTGATTAGCTTGTTTGAACATAAGGTCCTACTTCTGTTTGAATTTCCTGTTCCCTCTGTCTGCTGGTCAGGTGGAAGCTGTCAGTGGTGCTCAGGGCACGGTATGTCACTGTTACTGCATTTCATTAAATGACATTATCCAAAGCCCATAACACTGTGTGGGGAACCCCACCAGAATATACCGTATAATTCAAAGAAGACAAAAGTTGAGAAAGAATCTGTGAACATTTACAACAGAGGCTCACATGTTCTAATGCTAGCTAACTGAGTGTAAATGATTAATAAAAGTAAAGCTCTCTGAGCAATGTTTTTTTTACTTCTGTCAAGTTTGACTTTGGCTGCATTGAGTTGAGACAAATGCTGAAAATTTTGAAAAGGCTCCCGGCTATGTCAAATCTCCAACTTGCAACATGGTGGGGGTCCACTTGCTTGGTTGGGTAGAAGAAATGTTGTGTAATGTTGTAAAACATTCCTATGTACGGAAAACATGCATGTTATGGTTTGTATGGTTGCACTTCTACTGAGTTACGTAAGAAGTAAACATAAAAATCAACAAGCTAAATTGGGTGACTCCTATCTGTCGAATCTGCTTTTTGTTTATTTTTTAATATGGACCTGTGGTCAGGAATAAAGTAAATAGAATCATTGAATAAAGGAAACTGATCGCCAAAAGCTGTGGACCACCAACATGGCGAGTGTGTTACATCACCAGGATGGTCTTTATTACTTTTCATTGTCACACTGCCATGTCATTGGAAGCATCCTTTTAAGTAGAGGACAGTTTTCACCCTCACCATCTCATTGCATGTTTGGTCCTTTTGGTTAAGTGGTGTGTAACAGGTGCTCGTGTTTTGTGGGACTCAGTGTGACTGTTTTGCTCGGTTTTTGCCTTCAGGTACACTCACATGGTGTTAGTCTCTCTGGCAGCAGATGCCATCACGTCTTGCTTTAGCGCCGTTTTCGGGTTGTGCGTTTGCTGCTCTGTGAACGTTAAGGGAGCTTGCTGATGTGATAGCCCTGTTCTTCCAGGAGGAGTTCTGCTACCCAGTGGAGTGTCTGGCTCTGACGGTGGAGGAGGTGATGCACATCAGACAGGTTCTGGTCAAGGCTGAGCTGGAGAAGTTTCAGCAGTACAAAGACATCTACAACGCCCTCAAGAAAGGAAAGGTAGAAAAAACAACCTGTAGAGTTTTGTCTTCAGTCAGGCTGATTTATTCTGTCTTTATTTAAATGCATCAGATACCATTTACCTCGCCTCATTCTTTCCTCTCTAGCTGTGCTTTTCATGTCGCACCAAGAGATTCTCCCTCTTTACCTGGTCCTACACCTGCCAGTTCTGCAAAAGGTAAATTGAATCGCTTTTACTAGAACCACTCAACATAAGTACAGCAGCTGTTCAGTAATATCTAACTGAAGGCTTAATTTTTACCTTCCCCCAGGCCCGTGTGTTCCCAGTGCTCTAAAAAGGTAGGAGGCTGTTGACTTATGTATATTTAACACACTCATGAATAGTTTTCTAAAAAATGTATTGACACTCTTGACACCTATTAGCTCATCCATGAAAACTGTAAGGTTTTCTATAAATACTGAACAAGCGGTTTTCATCATTTTGTGTATCTTTGTACCTCCCAGATACGGCTGCCATCTAAGCCTTATTCCACCTTGCCCATTTACTCTTTGGGTCCCAGTGCTATGGCTAAAGAAGAGGCAAGTGGAGCGTCTGCCCCGGCAGAGTCTGAAAAGCACCCGTTTGGGTCTGGACACAGCCGACACAGCTTACGCCGCAGTGTTTACAAGTATGTTACTGTAGAACTTTTTTTTTTTTTTTTTTTTAATACTAAGAAAATCTGGTAAAAAGGTCATGTTTTGTCAGGTTAGTTGTTCATTACTTCTCTCTGTCCTCAGGTTGTCCAAGCATGGCAGTAGTAGCAGCAAAGACGGCCGATCACAGGACGAGCCTGAGCTGCCCAAGGAGCTGACAGAGGACTGGGTCACCATGGAGGTCTGTGTAGACTGCAAAAAGTTCATCACGGAGATCATCTCCTCCAGCAAGCGCAGCCTTTGCGTGGCCACCAAGCGTGCCCGTCTGAATCGCAAAACCCAATCCTTCTACATGTCATCTTCTAACTCGATCAACTTCAGGCCCTCAGAGCGCACCATCAATGAGGTGTAGAAAGTAGGGACTGCCCTGTGCACTTTTGTTAACGCTGAGCTTTTTCGTTCAATGGAAAAAAAAAAAAAATTAAAAATCCCCTTAGTCTACTTTTGACACGGACTGGTTCAATGCATTTTATATAAATGGTGATTTTCAAAAAATCTGAGGTGACCACGAAGCCAGTCCATCCCACCCCAAAGGTAGTAAAGGTTCTTATACCTTACCCCCTCTCAGGAAAAGCTGGCACGCTACGATTGGTCATAACTAGTCAGGACTCTGCAGTAGCTGCCAGGGAACAAAGGAGAGCCATGTTTCTGTCAGTGGCAGTGATGGTTCAGGACACGGTGGGTAAGATGGATATACTGAGCTGCTGATGTCGCGATTGTGAACCAGATAAAAGAATGTATATTTGATATAAGAGTGGGATCAGAGGATACAGAAAGCCAAACGTTGCAGTGATTTCATGTAAATAATCTCAAGGCCCAACCCTAATCTTAGCTATCAATAAGTTTTCCAGTTCCTGTTTACTTCGAGCACTCAGGAAGAACAACCGATTGTCTTTTTTGACAGAAATGCACTGTAGATCCTCCTGTCAGGTCTGCTGGGGTAGATCTCAGCCACTTCCCTGTCCCTCCTTTATTCTTCCAGCAACAATCATGCCAAATGTTACATCATTCATTTTTTAGCCAGTTTATATGCATATTTACTGTTAGAACATAATGCGTTGAGGGGTGGGAATAGTCAGTTTATTTTTCTGGGCAGGGTTTAGCTTTTAGTTATAATGTATATTCAATTCTGTGCCTGGTGCCAAAATGTAATTTTTTTTTTTCCCTTTTTTCTTTGAATGCCTTTGTAGATACGGAGCTATTGTGTATATATGTGTGATAACTCAATGGGGGGCATTTTAGGGTAATCCAAGGTTTGGTTTGGTAATAGAAGCACAGAAATGTGGGTTATGAATGTGTACATGCTGTATATCTTACTTGTTCAAAAATTTAAATTTAATATAAAAAAACTTAACTCAGTAGAAGTATAATTTTACCATGTTTTAAGATTTCTGCCTCTGGAGTTTCTTTATTTAAAATTCTTCTCTGAGACCTTTTGTTATTAATGTTATTATGTTTGTGTCAGTGTAATAGATTTTATTTCTATTGTATAGTTTATAAACTCCTCAGTGTTAAGATACTACGCTAAATTGCAAATAGCACTTTTATTGGACCAATTTATTGTTTTTGTTTGGTTTTTGTCTTAATTAAAAATCTTTGTTTTTCACATCATGGGGCTCCATAGTGCCATTTCCCACGGTTCCTCATGAATGAAAATGTGTGTGAATGGCTGCAGGTTGTCTGTAAGGAAGAACAATGGCTAAAACAAAACACTCCACCGACTTGATTTTAGGCATTTTTAAGTGTATCATTGTCATTGAATATACTTTATGAACATTTTATCCTTTTCAAGACGGCACAGTCTCACTCACATATATACACATGCATACATACACACATACAAATCTCATGTTCTCATGTTCATATAGTGTGTTTTGTGACAATTGTTACCAAATGAACAGGAAGCCTAACCAGCCCGTCAATGATGCCATGTTCCAAGGAAATAGTACATCTGACCAGTTTCATTTTGGACCTCTGTAAGGAATGTGTGCATGCTGTATTGTGATCTATTTGTTTTTATCAAAGAAATTATAATAAAATCATGATCCTTACTTTATGACTCAGTCACCCTATTACATGATTTCAAGCTTGGTGGTAAATTCAATTTCACAAATGTGAAGTATTAGCGAGCACACGAGTGCAAAGTCCTATCCGGCAGCAGAGGGCGACGGAAGGAAATCTTTGTGTTGTCTTCACATCATATTGTTGTGTTAGGGACATCATGTGGTAGGAGATGTGTATTGCAGGCAATTTAAGTTACATCACTTTTCCTTATTCAGAATTGATATACTTGATTATGCTGATACAATAATAAAATATCACAAAGTGTTACATACAAACCCTTTTTTTGCAATTGACCAGCTGCAATAATTGTCATTTTAGGAATGCTGACAGTACATTAAACTGAAATACTTTACCTTGGCCTACCTGGAGACCTTGCAAGTAATACTAACTTTATCAACTGAAAATTATTGCCTCACTTTTCCTTCTTTTATTTGGTTTCTTGATCTTCATGTAGTTTTCTTCTGCTATTAAAAAAAAAATTAAAAAGGCCGTGCGCAATCTTAAAATTGATTCTGTTGCTTATTTTCACTAGATTTAGGTGAAAAAGTTCAAATGAAAATACAGTAAGAGCTACAAGGGTTATACAGCATAAGGTTTATAGTCGTGGATATTGGTTAATGTACGATATGTGTGTGCTGATGCATGCTGCTCCTACAGGGAACTCAACCACAGTTGTGTGAGTGTCTGTTTGCGCATACGCTCACACACAGCGTTGGCTAGCGATGAAATGCTATCCCTTGATGGGTTAGTAACAGACACTGAAAATAACCTGCCAAGCCACAGCCTCCCTGAAGGGTGACCCTCACACGCCGGTTTCTATGGAAAGACGGCAAGCAAACACACAGTCAATAAAAAAGTCTGACTAAGCTGTGTATTTAGCAGCAGCTCAGTAAAAAAGTTTCACAGGGTGTTGTTCCTAAATGCTGCTCTGGCTAACTGAGTGGAGCATATGACATCTGACAGCTGACGGCAAATTATCGGGATACAGTTCAGATTTTTACAGCTTTAGCCTCATTGTTTACAGTATGTTTGTCTGGATAATGACAGACAAATAGGGGGTTGTTACGAGGCATTTAGAATGGCCAGGCTAACAAGGAGCGATTTAACCCAGTGACAGTCTGAGCTTGCTAATGTGGAGTGTAATGAAATTCCCGTTTAGTTGCTGCTCCCAGGCAAGTTTGAATGTTTCACCACTAATGGGTAGGGATTAAAATGTAAGAGAGAAATCTGATCCCAGATCTCTTCCCCTAATGTCAACTCCACTGGAGGCCTCATATGAGTTGAGCCTCTCGAAGGGCCTACTTGTGGTCAAGAGGTTGGCACATGTCAGTCATTCTGTAACATAAAGCACTGTGTTAATTTAATCTAAGATAGACTCTTTTAACTTTCTTTCAAAACACTTACAATATTACACCAAAGTTAAATTTAATGCAGTATTTTTGTGGATGTTGCACTGGTAGCTAATGATGTATGGTGAGCAAACGTGTCACCTGATCCCCGGTGAACATGTTTCTGTGTCCGTGTCAACAATGTTCCCTTGTGTATGAAGGGGACATGACTCAGCCAGTCTGCAGAAACATGCAGAACCGTTTAAGTCTGCACCAAGTACAGCTAAAGACCAGTGAGCAGAACACACAGATTCAGTCAGTTGTTCTTGTATGTAGAGAAAGCAATAAAGCATAGCAATAAATTAAAAACAGGATTTTCTCTGTTGTATTACCACATAGTGTAAAAACATAAGTAAGTGTTCCTTTGAAAAAACAAGTCCCACACAGGGGTGTAAATAACCAGAATGTAAGCATGTTGTACAATAAGAAATGAAAGATTTTAAAGAAAAGAAAAACAGGTCTCTAAATTGTGCAAGTAACAGCAGCACATTGTGCATCATGCAGTCGATCAGTGATGCAGTTTTAAATAGATAGACTCACCACAGGGATGCATGCCACAGATCATCCGTTGGGGGTGATAATAGTAAGACAAGTCTCCACAGTCTCATTGGCCAATGTCTTTCTGGTTTTTGTCACGCATTACATCTGGCACAGTTCTGTTTTCGTTCTGTTGTTCCGTCAGACGAATGGAAGATGGATTTCAGGTTCAGTTTGAAATATGAACATGAGCCCATTGTGGGCCGCAAACCACGACAATCTCCCCCAAACCATTTCCAGTCATAGTGGCGGTTATCAGGTCACTGCATCGCCACCAGGCGCTTGCATTCAAAGGCAGCATTGTTGCATGTCCTCACTTTAACGTAGCTGCCTGCAAAGTCGTTTTCTTTATCTAACGATTGCATATCGTGAAATCAAAGGTAAACCACCCCTGAAGAAAACACAGTCCTCTGTGCTTACAGTGCTTTTACTTATCTGAAATATCACATCTTTTCATTCTGCTTTCGGTACTGTATGTTGCAAGCATAACATTCATAAAATGATATACAGAACATGGTCTGTGGGGGGTTGCAGGAATAATTCTCAAAGTCATGGATCAAGCCAGTAAAACTGGAATAATGTTGGCCCAGATAATGTCATTTCAGTAAAACTGTTCTTAGCAACATTTCAGCAACCATGATAGACAACCGCATTTTGCCATGGGAGCTTGTCCATGTTCTGTCACATTGTGCTTTCATCATCAAGTGCACTCTGTAAGAGGCGTGTGGGTCAAGGAGGAATGTATTTTCTATAAAGTGCAACTTTAGTAGCTGTCTGATCTGTCATCTTACGTTTTACAAAACAAGCAGAGCTCATAGAGTTAACCCACAGCCAGACATATAACGCCCTATGTATTTAACTGCTACACAGAAGACATCTGCAGCTGCCAGCCAGAGTGATATGCTGTGTATGAATGTCTGGTAAGTTAAAACATTAACACTTTTAGTTAGCATCAAACGAGTGCAGCCATCTGCGGAAAGAGCTTTGTGGATTACGTATGTGTCTGAACAGCTGCTTGTTGTATAAGTACGAAAGCCTCTTGTCATCTCTGGGGCTCTCAGTTCAGTTTTTCCTCCAGGAGCCTTAGACATGACACCTCTGCACATAAGCTGAGCTCTCCTTTCATTTATGTTAAAGGCAGCCTGACTTAACATTCTGCTAAGTTGTGGCAGAGACTGAGCTGCGTGAAGGAATGCAGTTGGTTTGAAATGGTCTCCCTTTTGTGTAGTTAGAGGCCAATAAATCATGGCAAAGGGGAGGTGAAGAACATGCAGCTAAGCATTTGCCAAAAGTGGCTGATTGGATGATAGGTCACGGTGGGTTGGGTCTGTTGAAAACACAGACTAATGGCAAAGAGCCGTGGTCAAAGAGCTTGTACGGCAAAGAGCCTTTCGAAGTCCAAACATCTGTCTTTGGGTCGTAACACTCGAAGCAGTCTGAGTCCTCGATGACATCGTGGCCATTGAGGATGCGTCCACCGGTAACATAGAGCTTGTTGTTGATCACTGTGGCGCTGTGATGCATCCTTCGCTCCTTTAGATTCTCACATTTGACGAATTTGTTGGCCTTGGTGTCGTAGGCTATCATTCGCCTGGTGTACCCTGGAAATGACATTTTCAGTCCGGTGATATATTATATCCGGTCAACAAATAACACGAAAAGACCAAAACCTACAATGTATTCATCATACTAACAAGTATTGTCTGTGTAGACAAAGCCTGGTTGTAGCTTAGTCCTCTGTGCTATAGAGCTCAATTGCTGTTTAAAAACTTTTAAAAACACATCACTGAGCCACAACACTGCACTGGGTGTGATCATTACAATTAATATGCGCACTGCAGTTAATTTTGAGCGTTGACTCAAAACTAAATGCAGACTGTACTGCTGCTAGAAATACTCACTAGCGTACCATATGTGAATTAATCCACAGCTGAAACTAGTCCCCCGAAAATGTACTATTTACTCCTCTTTACTCTCCCATGTTTGGTAAAAACTACAGTGCCTTGCTTTTTCAGGAAATTACTGAGCCTATTTGAAAAATAAAACCACATATTGATGATCTGATTTTTTTTTTTATGATTAGATAGGATTTATGTCTTTATGTCTTCTGTAGGAAGCAGTAGGCTTGGTGCTGAGAGTCACAGCGTGGGGAAGTCAGAAAGTATCAAGAGACAGATTAACACATTGTTGGTTTAAGTCTTTTCAAAGGATTTGTTGACAATAACACAAATAATGCCCGCCCTATCCTTTAAAGATTCATACATAAGATTCCTACATAATTTAAAAATCAGTTAAAATTAACACCTACTGTAAAGATGTTAATGACTACATTTCCACTGTGAAACGATGTAAATGGTAGGGAACACAACTTATTTGTTTTTTCAGACGGAAATCTGAGCTCACCTCCTATGATGTAGATCCTGTCCTCTATTACGGCAGCAGGGGCACAAACATTTTTCACCGTCCTTGTCTCTAGCCTCGACCAGAAGTTGCGAGAGATGTGATACACCTGTTGACACATGACATCACGACACACAACAGTCTGTCTGTTTTCTAGAGCATCAAAGGTGGTGATTTACCATATGCTTGTGTCACTTTTGTGAATGTTTGCTTTCTTAAACTTCTATCCACATATACTGACAATAAAATCTGTTTAAGGCCATAGCTATATTTAAATGGCAAATACAGGCAACAAGCACTGGCACTTCAGTGTTGATTGGTGGATCATAGAAAAATTAGTCTTCTCTACCTGAATCAGCCTGACTGGGTTCTGCATGGCATCCTCCCCTCCGAAAACATAGATCTTCTGATCACTGGCTGCAACGGCTGGATGCAACACCGCTGTGGGCATCGGTGCCATGGCCTCCCATTGATTAAACATACTGTTACACCTCTCTACTGACTGGGAGATTCGCTTGTCTACCCCAATGCCTCCTAACACGAAAATAAAGTGCAGGTAGGACACACTCTGGTGGGCGTACCGTGGCTCCAACATGGGCTCAGCAGTTCTCCATTGGTTGGTTTTAAGGGAGAGTGTGTAAACTGTGGCGCTGACTGAGCTGTTGCCTGATGTCATGCAGAGGCTGAGCCCGCCAAGCACATAGAGGATGCTGTGAATACACACATATGAAGCTTTGTAGAGCCGCAGAGGGAGCTTGGCCAACCATTGCCAACGATGAGTCCTTTCATCATATAGTAGGGCCTCTCGTGACGTTTGTTCATTGTTTTTGCGTCCTCCAACCACCACCAGTGTTTCTCTGCAGGTGTAACGTCGTGGTGTGGTCCAAAGTGGCTTGAGCTCCCGACTACACTTAGTGCTGACTGTAAGCATCAGGCGACGCACTGACTCGATTATCTCAGTACAGAGTGTGGAGGACTGCACTAGAGGGTCATTGGCAATGAATTGGAAGAGGTAAGTTGGATGGATGTAGCGAAGACGGACTTTCTTGAAGAGATCATGGATTGCACCACGTCGTGAGAACGGGTCATGGTGGATCCACGCCAGGAGGGTCTCAAACACTTGCTCCTCCTCAGCACAAAGTCGGTCATCCTCTAGGTAACACATGAGCTCAGGGAGAGACAACTCACAGAAGTCCTCTGTAGAAGCTACATCAGAGAAACAACTCACAGCCATCTCCATTGCTCTCTCCCTCAAACTCTCACAATGAAGGATCTCAGAAAGCCGGATCATGCTCAGACAGTTTTCTGGACTCAACTGCTCCTGGAGAAAAGATGAGCAGGCCTCAAAGAGACCTCCATAGTGAAGCATGGATGCTGCCTGCATGAGGGGGAGCACAATCTCCATTGTGATAGTGATGCAGCCTGTATAGACATAGTCCACAATGCCACTGATGACATTGGAAGAGATTCCCTTCAGATTCACACGGGACTGACTGCTCTCCAGAAAGTTGCTACAGAACATGGCGCGGAAATACGGGCTGCTGGACACCAGGACGTTCCTGTGGCAGGGGATCTCCTGATGCTCTGTGCAGAGCAGAACGTCTGTCAGGATACGCTCCTGCCTGAGGATGTTGAGCTGGGCAAGTAGGTGGGAGGGAAGTTCTGAGTCTTTGAAAGAGAAAACGTCTCGTGGTCTACAGGCCATTCTGTGTAAAGCAGAAAAAGAGAGAAAGGTAAAAAAGAGGAGGAATCAGTCCAAGATCATAGTGTCGTATTTCTGTTGTCCCCTGGAATGAGATGGTCGACAAAAACACAGTACTGATGACATTATAATTTGTCCTATTAAACTATGGTGAGCACCTGTGCAGAGATTTGCTCTCTTAGATGAGAAGATCCATGCTCCAGTTATATCTGTACATTAAATATGAAGCTACAGCCAGGACACCGTTAGCTTAGCTCAGCATAAAGAGTGGAAACAGGGGGAAAAGGCTATTCTGGGTCTGTCCAAAGGTAATAAATCCACCAACCCGCTCCTCCAGAACTCACTAAACACCCTGTATCACATTTGTTTAATCAACACAACAACAAAAGTGTAAAACAGCAGGTTGCAGTTTTACAGGAGGTTATGTACCAGACTTGGCACTACTTCTTGGCAAGGCGAAGTGACTTCCTGGATTCTCACCGTGAGGATGCCAGGCTATTCTACCAAAATGGTACTTTGCATTCAGTTTAGTTATTTCAAATTGCGTATAATGAATCATGCTTTCAAGGAATATAGATGTAGAGCACTTTTCAGAGAAATTCAGACAGAGTGCATAACAGCAATGGATTAGCTAAATCCGTAAGCTATTAAAGAAATATATATCTGCAAAACAGCATGCCTTGTAGAAGTAAATGATATAACAGGCCCGTACAGTTTCACTTAGTCTTTTTTTCAATTGACCTTTTATCTGGCTTTTACCTTTTCCCTCAGACTAATCGCGTGGATCCCTCTGATAGCAAACCTTTTCATTAATTAGCTCGCACTTAAACTCTTAAAACTCCTGCAGAGCAGCTGTCCTTAATGTGAATTACTGACTCGCAGATTTCTGTTTTAAACCCCTTCTAAATTATCAGGATGCATCCATGTAGCATCAGGCCAAATCTCTGTTATGAAGCTGCCCATCACTCCTAACACTAACAGAGCTGTGTCAGCACACCATCTATGTTTGTCTCTCCATCACGCTGAATTTCTCTCACTGGGCCTTTCTCTCCTCGTCTGTTTCTGTTGCTATTTTCTATATGTTAGGTTTTTTTTTTTTTTTTTTAAAACCATACCTCTCCTCTCAGTCTCAGTCTGTCTCTCCCTGGTTGGAGGGTTTGTGACAAGCCTGCTGTTTAAAGAGCGTGAATTTCATCGGGCTATTAGCAACACTAGGTCTACTAATCACTCCCACGACAGCTACTGATTTACTCCCATTTACGGGCCCAGCTTATCTGATATATTTGAACCTCTAATCATTATTGTATACTATGTTAGTGACATTTTTCCGCAATCGGTTTCCTCTAAGATCTTAAACAAGACCTGCTGGTGGAGACCAAGAACAGAATTCAAAAGGTACTGCAATATTGATAATATTATTGTATATTATTCACATACAATTCAACCAATTTGGCTTTCTATACTTTTTAAAGACAGATTATCCTTTATTTCATTCAATCAACTGTCACAATGATATGTGTCTAACTGCAAACGCTGATTAATGAATATATCATAAAAATCCAATGACTATTACTATTAAGTAACAGCATGTGGCACAGACTCACTTCAGTCATCGTACAAGTGTCTGACTCCAACTCTACTTACTTACATATTAATCTGTTACTTATTTGTTTGCTTTGATTTGAGAAATCAAAGAATACTGCTGTTACACAATACGTTAAAGCATTAGATAATACGATTTGGATCATCAGCAACATCTGTGACTGAGTGAAACCTTACCTCCTGCCCTCAGAAAATCAATAATATCCAAAATATCTTGTCAGTCTGGTCTGAGAAAAAATATCAATTCCAACCAAAAAAGAATCCCGTCCAGAGAGAAAGTGGGTAGTGTAGTTAGGGAGAGAGAAGGGGCATGACACAGAGAAACGACAAGGCTCTCCGGTTAGGCGCTGTCGAGCTAGCCATGAGGCCACTGTGTACATTCCTGCAGCTAAGAATAGTATCCTGTGCCACTGTGTCTCCAGCCAGGCCTCTCATGTGACACGGAGCTGTTTGGTACCCAGTTGCAGGCTTAACAGCTCTACCAGGGTCCAGTGGAGAGGGTGTTTACAATAGCCAGGAGAGGGAGAATCATCACGGGGTCCTGAGTCAGCCATAGAGGCCCCCCAGGCTGGTGTTTAATCCAAATGCCCCTGAGCTGCTAACCCTTGTCCATCTTCCTGTGCTGTTTAAGTCCTCCCCTCCCTCCTCATCCTCCCTCATGTGTGTGTAACCCAGGATGAAGGTAAATATAGAGCAGCGCTGATGGGCCAGCTTGATCAGGAGAAACAGCTGTAAGATCTGGGCTCAGTTTACCTCAAGGTCTCAAGGTGTGGTGGTGCTTCTGTGTGTTGGTTCATGAGTGTGCAAAAGTGGAGAAGACTACTATTACTACTACAACTACTAGTTGCCTGTGTGAGCCGTTACTTAGTAGCAATGTGTGTGTCACGTTGCCAAATAACACCCATTACCCTAAATTCTGCATAAAGGGGAGTATTACTGTTTGTCCAAAAAAACCCAACTTGTTTCTCATTGTCTATATTTCAAGGTTAGTGGTATTATTTACTATACTCCATTAAAAAAAAAACTACCCCATTAAAAATGACTTAATATCGTATAGAGAACTCTTTGGCTGATATAAAGTAATGGGTCATAAGGGGTTAGGTGATCACTGCAAAAATTACCAGGTCATTTTTGCTTGTGACTTTAGTGTTTAAAGCTGTAATCCTTACGATCTTAAGGTTTAAGTTTTTCTTCTTTAAAAAGCAGTGTCATACCTTCTTCTTTCTTGTTACAAGAATCAGATACTAAAAAAACAAGATGAAACAAGATGCTTTCTGAAATTCTCGCTGTAGCTTTTCTCCCTTTTATATTTATTTTAGGATTCAACCATAGATATAAATGCCTCGATATGATAGATATGTTTAACAGTTTGTTTATATGATAGATATAAAATTCCATTTATTTTTTTTCTAAGTTTGCTTTTTTGTCAAATACTGGATACCTTTACCTCTTCAGGGCTCTAGAAATCCTTCAAATTAAAGAGGGCAAGATTAAAAGAGTAATGAAATATTCATTTATGTCATAACCTCATCTTTGCACTCATATTTCCCAGAGAGCGATATGGCTCTGAGGCATTTAAGCCTCCTTTTCCTCACAGTTCCTTTCTCTAAGTTGTCATTTCTTTATTTGTCAAAGGGGCCTTATCTACAGCCCCTCTCTCACTTGCGCTCCTTGCAGCTCCTGAGGCAGTGAGATGAATTATTGTCATGTTTGTTTAGTGTCATATGACAAGGAACTGGAGTTACATGTGGACAGACTGAATGACAGGGCTATGATAAAGTGAGCTGTCAGCAACTCAGACATCTTGACACGTGAGCGCACGCAGCTTTGGTAGAAATCCTACACTCTGTTACCAGTTACCAAGTGACAGCTTCATGCTCATAGGTCATAGTGTGGACTACAGACTCCTTCAGGGAAGAAGCTGAATATCTACTGGCTTAACATCTTCCATTGTCGAGTCACTGATTTACCTGCTGTTGAGTAATGATCGCTTCTGGGACTTTTATATCCACTGACAAAGCTCAGGCCCAAAAGTGTGCAGCGGTAAATCAGGATATTGCCCTTTTTAAAATCTGAATTCTTGGAGGCAATTTAGAAATCCTAATAAAAATGATGATATATTATGGTCTGTAATATTTTTGGATGCTTCTATACACTTTCATTTTATGTTTTATATTTTATTTTTCTTGATGCTTTTATGTTTTGAATGATGCTTTGTAAGATAAACTTGAAACCTGACCTTAGTTTCAAGTTTATCTTAAAACCAAGATTTACTAAAGGTTACTAAATGGCTGTCTGTAAACTCAAGGCTTACTGACAAGTGATTAATATCAATTTGAGTAAAAGTTTGTTTGAGAATATGCACCACTAAAAAACAATATAACTGACACAATAAGGACCTTAAGGTGGGTCCTTGTTAATTAACTAATCTACGTGCCGAGAAGGTCCCAATGTCAAAATTTAGTTTTAAGACCTAGATTTGCCCTGCTGTTTCCTTACCCTTTTTAAAAATGAAAAATATATACTTGTGATCCAGGTGTTGAACCGGACTGTTGTGGTGAAGCAGATACTGAGCTTCTGTTTTACACAGTCGATCCATGTTCCAACCCTCACCTATGGTCATGAGCTAAGGGTAGCGATGAAACGAATTAAATCGCGAATACGAGTGGCTGAAAAGGGTTTCCTCTGTAGGATAAAGAGCTCAGACTTCAGGAGAGAGCTCAGATTAGAGCCTTGGCTCCTTCAGGACGAAAGGAGTCAGTTTAGGTGGTTTGGGAATCTGATCAAGATGCCTCCTGCTGCGCCTTCTGTTGGAGGTTACACTCAATGGAGACATTATACTGTATATCTCATCTGGTATGGTATAGGATCCCCCAGGAAGAGCTGGGAACTGCTTAGTTTGCTGCTAGTGCAACCTTGCCCTGGGTCAAGGGCAGAAAATGAATGGATGGATGGTTGTTTGTGATCTGTTTTTAAAGATTTAGGTCTTAGGAAGAAGCCACAGAGAAGCTGTAGTTGGAAAGTACTGGGAGACAGACTAACACATTGTTGGTTTTGGTCATTTAATGAGATTTGTTGATAATAAGAAAAATATTGAAAAATGCCAGACTTATCCTTTAACAGGGGCTCATCAGCCCGCTTTTGCCCCTGGGCCCTCCAGCACCAGGCAAAGCGGGCAAATCCAAAGGGGCCCGAGAGCCTGAGGGGCCCCAAAAAACAGATTTACTCCATATCATTTGGGACTACATAATGTGATTAATCGCAAATTTGTTAGAAATTTGCACTACTGAAATACGCCATGAGCAACAATGGGTCCTCCATCCTCTGTCTTGTGGCCCTGATCTTGTAGAGGGACACTGTGTCAAAATCTAGTTTTAAGACTATAACTGTTTTAGTTTATATTGTGCTCATTTGTTGTGTTTTATCAAATTGCTTTTCCCCCCTGTGTGTCAAATAATTTACACACAGAAAATCTGAGGCAATGTGGTATAATTCCATCATTGGAGGACTACAAGGCTGCAACCAATGACTATTTTCATTATCAATACATCTCAGTTATTTTCTTTAATAACTGTTTAATTGTTCAGTATATAAAATTTCCATCATCGTTCTCTGATGCCTGAAGTAACATATTCAAATTGCCTTGTTTTTTCTGACCTAGAGTCAAAAACCTCAAAATGTTGAGTTTGCTATAATAAAAAAAACAGTAAACCAGCAAATATTCACATTTAAGAAGCTGGTGCTAGTGAATTTTTGGCATTTTTGCTTAGAAATTATTATTATTATTATTATTGTCAATTATCAGTATTGTTACTGGTTGGTTTCTGGGTGCCTGAGGAAATAATGAAAATGCAGCATACAGTATCAGGGGGGTCAGTGGAGGCAAAGCAGCTCGCATTTGCCCTGGGGGCCCCACAGGAGGTTAATCCATCCATTATCTCAACACCACCTGACGTCTTTCTCAATAATAATAATAATGATGATGATGATGATGATGATGACAACAAACAGTTTTGTGAGGTGAAATTGTATTAAAAACGACACTGGTCGGGTCTGATAACCGATCACCTCTCATTTGTCACGAGTTCCATTCACATCCACGGTCACGCCTCGGCAGGAAGTGACGACTGTAGCCACGAGCGTGACGAACGGCTTGTTCGAAAATACAACAAGGAAGTGACCATTTATTGTGAAGGAAAATAATCACCGGAGAAAACAGCTCTTCGAGTCGGGGGTCTCTTCGCTCGGTTGTTGGGTGTCGGGGGGGGGCTAAAGTCACCGTGGACTTGCCCGGGAGCCCGTTTGTGATCGTCTCGAGGGGTTCTGCCTTTAGCCAGCGAGCCAGCTAGCTAGCGATGAACACGGACGTGGAATTTCACATCAGGCAGAACTATCCGTGGAACAAGCTCCCCGCCAACGTCAAACAGGTACCGTGTTTTAACGTTTCCTCGGCCCGGGGCGAGGGGGGTGGGGTTGAACCTGTCAATGTCACCGCAGTGCTCTCTGTCACACGGGCGGATGTCAGCGACGCACCGTGGCTCGCTTCCCCCTCCTATGCGGGGGTTTTCTCCGTCCAGCCGGAGCCATAACTGACCATCACTGTTGCAGCCTCTGCTTCACCACACACTGGCATCACATGACACACAAGTCGAGTCAAGTGAGATTTTTTTTTTTATTGATTTTGCCCAATATCACAAATCACAAACTTCCCTCAAGCGCATTACGACTCCCTCTGCCCCTGGACACCCCCCCCACAAAACCAAAAAAAACCAAAAAACAAAAAATCCCTTCAATTGCGAAAAATGGAAGAAAGCTCAGGAGGAGCAACAGAAGAGGGATCCCTCTTCCAGTACACACGTGCAGTAGATGTGTGTATAGAATGGAGCAGCAAAGTAGATTTACAGTATGGACAATGAGGATGACCCCGTTATAGATTGTGTACATGTCCATACAGTAGCTTTGCGCTGCTGTTCAAGCTGCCACCAGCTTTGGTGAGGATGCAAAGGACTACCAGAAAAAGTGGGCAACTCCAGACTTCCAGGCCTACTGTGTGTCAACTGGTTTTTTCTTAATATAAGTGAAATTTGTAGGAATGCACCGAGTTTCCAAGTTTTTCTCTCCTGATACCGATTCAATTCTGCCAATACCAATCTGAGTAATGATTTGATATCAGTGTTATTTTCCCCTTAAATTTTAAAATCCGTATACCCCGCTGTGTGGATGTAATGAGGCCAGAGATTGCCATAGCACTAAAAACTTAGATGGTGGCCTTAGCTGATAGCGAAAACACTAACTTTAATAAGGACATTGACAGAGAAACGGAATTTAATGTGGATCAGTCACGTCACGGGCGATACCTGATTCGCTTTATAAGGCCAGTATTGGTGCTGATACTGATCTAGAGGAGATCAAATCGGTGCATCCCTAGAAAATCTGTTCGGAAGTTTGCACTACTAAAGCACAGTATCACCTGACACAGCAGGAAACTGAAGATGGACCCTGCTTTATTACCTGATCTCAAGGCAGTGTCTTGGCTCCCTGTGTCAAAATCTAGTTTTGTTTAGTTTTGCGTTTATATATTGCATATTTGAAAATGTATATATTAAATCCAATTACCATACGTAAAATCTGGGGCCAGGTCATATTCTTGCATAGTAAATCTGTGCACATTTCACACGAAAGGGGCGTAGTAGCAGGTTAATCCAGCCATGGTCCTCACCTGTGTGCCGTGTTTTTCCTGCAGAGCTTGGGGAACTCTCAGCGCGAGTATGAGAAGCATGTGCTGCTGTACAGCATCCGCAACCAGCTGCGATTCCGCAATAACCTAGGTAAGCAAGTTTGACCATCACACCAGTGCTAAACATACACCTTCTACTGCATTACATGTCATGATTGGGTCTGAGATTAAAAGGCACAGAGCACAAAAAATCCTCTTGCATTTTATGGCTCTAGAATAAGGCATGTGAGTAAGTGTCTGTATTGGTCCAATATATACTCAGTTGCCAGTTTATCAGGTACAGGTGGCTAAAACGAATGCATTCTAAGACAACAGTCCTGTAATAAATCCTACCGTCAAGATGGCAGGATAAATCTCATTGTTTATTCTGCATTATCTTTAGCTACGTGTATGTGAAAATTAGCATCATAGTGTTAATGGTAACTGTACCAGACCTGGTCAGCTTGCAAACAGCCGTATTTTATCTCAGGTACATTCACCAATACTTGACTCTTCTCGGTAAACTTGTATGCGTATGAGTTGCTGTTGCAGATTGAGTGATATTGGCATTATCCTTAAGCATACTTGTCTTCAATGATCGAGAAAGTTATTATATTACCAGTTAAGTAATAAGTCCGCAAAAAAATGCGTAATAGTCTCTAAAAAGCTGTGTAATAATATACACTTTATCTTATCAATTGTGTTTTTTCTGTTGTGACCTTCTGGAGCTTGTTCTGGATCAGTATTAATTTTTTAACCTGGACTGATCTGGTATCGATTGGCTGGAAGTGTTATGGTATGAACACTGGCCGCGCCTGACTGCTGTGTTTTTATGAGCAGTGCGCCACGTGAGGAAGGATGAGCGCAAGTATTACGAGGAGCTCCTGAAGTACAGCCGGGACCACCTGATGCTTTACCCGTACCACCTGTCTGACATCATGGTCAAAGGGCTGCGAGTCACTCCGTTCTCATATTACATAGGAATCATGGAGGTA
Organism: Xiphias gladius; assembly: GCF_016859285.1. Lineage (NCBI taxonomy): Eukaryota > Metazoa > Chordata > Actinopteri > Istiophoriformes > Xiphiidae > Xiphias > Xiphias gladius. The sequence goes on along the minus strand of NC_053423.1, from coordinate 13,193,730 downwards.
AGGAACTCGTGCTGCATTGCAGAATACAACTGGAAAGACTGGTGTTTGATGCGGCCAAGCTTAAACACTTTTTGCGTTATCATAATTGCAGTAAGCAGGTTCTCGCAAACATGAACAGCTATCTTTATGCACACAGTATGTGAAAGCCCTCACTGATCCAGGGGTCTTGCTTTTTTTTTTTTTTTTTTTTTTCTGAAACTGGGCTTTCAGAACAATGAGCTGGATAAACTCAAAGGAAAAGAGCAGGGATTTCTTGTTGTGTAGCAGCAAAGATTCTCTAATTGGTTTGGAAACATCTAGTCTCTGTTCATTTAAATTGAAAAAGTGTCTTCAGGTTCGGAATCCCTGGGAACAACTGCAGAAATGGCAGTTTCATACAAAACAGGGAATCCAAGAAACTATTACAACAAAAGGATCAGAGCTTTTTACAGCTCTGTGCCGTCATGTGTAGTGTATTCTTTGGTACTCCAACAATGGCGGTATACCATATTATATGGTACTCGTCAATAGATGTACTTAAAGGTATCATTTTGTGCAGCTTTTTGCGTGAGTGAATTCATGCCCTTGAAATTACATGTCATTTGCATGTGAAAAAGAAGGGAAATGTTGTAACATGGCACACAACACCTAGCCATAGCATCCGTGCATTTAATTATGAAATATATCCACTAAGTTTATGAAATATTCTACTGCTTTAGAAGTATTTGTATGTGTAATGTTGCAGTTTCCCACGTTGACAGTCCTGGCATCAGCCAGGCACTAGATGTCAGTCAGTACTGGTGAAGCCTCATGTACCAGCTCAAGGGGCCACAGGAGACTGATCCCAGGAAAAACACACCCAGAGAAAATCTTCGCTGTTTGCTCTGCTGTCGGTTTGGGCTTTGCCTCACTCTCACTGATAAAGCTCAGTCTGCTGTTTTGAGGCTGGCGCAGCCGGGCCCACAGAGAACCAGTCTGTCGGAGGCTTTGACCAACCCATTTCTCCCTGACTTCTGAATTTCTCAATTACATTACAAAAACTGAGCCCGCGTGTTCAAATGGCTGGGAGTGTTGCTTTTGAAAAGTAATCCATACTCAATTTATTACCTATGATTTCTTAATAAAAGTAATGAACCTGTAATTTCGTTACCTCTGTTCTGTTACACATGAAGCTGATTACAGATATATTTATTGTGTACTTTCTGTACACAATGCCCTCAGATGTACTGTATTTCCATTACTTCACAATCCTGTGTGTGTGTACATACTGGGGATTGCAGGTGTCAGCGGCGACATTCGATTATTCCACATTTAGCATACTTCCCATTTCAACAGATGTGACTAACATGCCTTCTGTTCTTTCTTCTGACTTCGCGTATAAACACAAATAAAGACGAACCATTTAATTTTTAGCTCATTTAAAAAAAGCTTCACCCACTTTCCTATGCATGCTAAACTAAACTTGACTGAGCTTTAACTGTGGCCACTAAATTGCCGAAGGCTATGTCATATTCTGATAATCCGTTTTAAGCACTTAATGAAAACGGGGAGTAGAAATTAGCAAGGCTGCCCAGATCTGCTAATCCTGTTATTAATCAGAGGCAGAGGACATAAAAAGGGGAGAGTGAAAATGAGTTTAATTCTTCTTTTCCATGTCTCCTTTCCCCTTTCTTTTTTTGCCCCTCCAGGATATTATGAACAGCGAGAAGAGTTACGACTCCTTGCCCAACTTCACTGCTGCTGACTGTGAGTTTCTTTCCCCTGTTTTTTTTTCCCCTGAGTTTCTGAGTTTTTCTCTCACACACTGTTGAGATGACGTACCTCCTACACCTACTCTCTCTGTGTCTCTGCTCCCTCTTATACATCTTTTCGCAGTTATTGTTTTTAAAAGAGTGCCAGTGTACAGGGTGGTAGAACAGTCACTGTGAAAAGACGCAAAGTTTTCAGAAAGCTGAGGGATCTGAATCAGGGTCAAGTCAGGAGGTCATTGGAGGGGCACTTTAAAATTAAACTTAAAAGATTTTCGATGGTTATTTGACTTTGGTGTATTTTTCATAGTGAATATCAGTTCTTCATACTGGCCCTAACAGTGTAAGAGGAATCTGGAGCTGAAACAATTAAGGGACAGAAAATTAATTCACAGCTATTTTTCAAAATTTTTCCAGCAAACATTCATTAGTTTTAGCTTTTCAATAGTGTGGATTTTCTGTGTTTTACATAATTGCAAACTGATGTTCTGGGTAAAAAACAGACATTTGGAAATGTTACCTTAAAGAAATTGTAACCGGAATTAAAAAAACATTTTTTTCTGACATTCTATCAACCAAGCAATTAATTGGGAAAATAATTGTCAGGTTAATTTACTTAATTTATTTCTTGTTTAAGTTTTTCTAATTTTGTGAAACTGCTTTTCAAACACAGAGCATTCAAAAGATAAATTAAGCTAATCAAAATGTTTTTTAGGAAAATGGGCAATTGGCACCTGAATGCCAACCTTTTGGTGGGTGTAACATATTTTGTTTGTTTACACATTTTTCTTGACAGATGCATCTAATTTTTCAATGTGTTTTTGATACACTTCTGTGTTTTGGTTTTTAATTACTGGAGGTTTGAGGTGTGTTATGAAATGTACACCTACTTCTCTTAAATAACAAACAAATCACACAATGTTTTTTTTGGATCTGTGATAGAAATTGTGTTCATATCTCCTAACTAGCTTAACTAATAAACAAATAATTTCTTTTTATTTCCATAACCAAACCAGAGCACTAGCCAAGTGGTTTTTTGGATTTGTTGATATAAATCCCATTTCAGTGTTAATCACAATTGCTTCTCAAAAAATAAAGCTGTCGCTCTTCTGATGTGTTACTGCATCACCGAGGGGCTGTGTTCCTCAGAAATAATCGCAAAACCCGATCAGGATTGCGTCAGAGCTGAAAGTCAGGCGTGAGGGCAGTTGTAGCCTTCTTTGACTTTCTGCTCTCAAGTGAACAGGCTTTGGCATTGGTCTGTGAGTGACTAAGTCCTGGCAGTGCAGGGCCTTCATGCTGCGGAGGCAGAAGGCTGCCAGCAGGCCTTCGGAGCCGTGCTCGGAGGGGCCTCTCTCCTTTAATCTCCATGGAGGAGTCTGTGTCTCGGTGAAACGGCAGGATATGCATGTAGAATTCTGCAGTGTTAGGAGGCTGAAATGCGAATGTCCCTTACTGGTCCCTGCTTGCACTGGCAGCTGTCCCAGCACATTTTGCTCTGTCCCTTCAAGGCCTGTGCAGCACAGGCAAGAGGAGGTGACAAGGTGGGACTTGGAGACAAATTAGCATATACTATACTGTAAAACCTTACTATATGGCTACATGGCCTGGCATTTTCTCAAATTAAGAATGTACATCATAATTTGATAACAGACAAAGATGCATGCACAAATCCCTTGTGTGTATGATGGTAGGTGACACATGCGTGTACGCATGTGTCAGGGCATTGTCTCAGAGAAGGTGTCTGGGTATTTGTGTGGACGTACACTCTCCGCAGAGTTTGGGAGAGTCACTGTTACCGCTTGATGAAGTTTTGTTTGTTCGCCAAAATAACTCTCCAACATGAAGTTGGAAATGTCAAGAAAAACTCATTCTCAGACGTTGCTTCTTTTTGTAATTTTCTCGCATATTTTTTTTTAAAGCCTCAGAGGCTATAATTCAAAACCACCAGAGACACTATTGCAGTTGCACTGCAGCCAGATTTATGTGCTGTAGGGTTAATGTGCAGCGATTACAAATTTATAGCCAGTTACTGAGGCATGATTGAGTTTTACTTCACAGGTCTTCGGCTGCTTGGCATTGGGAGAAACCAGTACATTGACCTGATGAACCAGTGCAGGTCCTCCAAAGTAAGATGTTTCTAAAACAGACTTTATCAAATAATATCTCTACTTGAATTGTCGGCACTGTTCATATTTGCACCTTTAGTGTAAAATGCATATGAGAGTATGGGGTATTAACATACTGCGTAGCAAAACTCAATATAAAAACAAATCTTCATACATGTAACTATAATTGCTATAATAGTTAGCATGCTAAAGCCGGTTCCAAAGAATGTCTGAGTGAATGTTTTAGAAATTTGTCCCAAGAAACTGTGTAATCAAAATATCAATACTTCACAGTCCCTCTCAGTTGATTTTGGTGACTGGGGCTCTCCTCACCTGCTTCCTTGGTGGTCTTTTTTTGTCAGAAATTTTTCCGCAGGAAATCGGCACGGGACCTGCTACCGGCCAAACCAGTAGAGATCTCTGTAGAGCCATGGTGGGTTGCACAGACTGGCTACATCACAGAGGACGATATCAGGGTGAGATAAGAACTTTGTTTTTGTTTTTTTCATTTCCGCTTTTCAATTCAATTTTATTATAAACATGTTTTTTTTTACACATTCCCCACCAAGACACACAACCTGCCAAGTTCCCAACAGTTCTTCTGCTTTCCACAAGAAAAAAATGCAGCACTGGAAAACAGTCCATATAGTTATCATATGCAAATGTATTCATCCCTCCCAGAAACTGCACTCTCACTGTTGTTCACTTGAGGCGATTTCTGACACCCATGGAAACAAACCCACACGTACAGGTGTACTCTAATGCTGTCTCTTTATCGTGTGCAATTACAGATCTGTTCCCCAGCAGAGAAGAAAGCCATCGATAAGATGATAGATTCTGGCCCTCAGCTGGCTGGATCGATGGAGTACAATGTAGTTTTAAGTGAGTGTCTGAGACATGTCGCTACAACTGTATCAGCATACATTACATACATGTTCCCATAACATTACCCTTTTAGCTAATTATCATAATAAATGTTACTCTAAATCCTGTACTTTGGCAAATGTTAAACACAAAAGTCACATAAGTTCAGTGCATTTGGCTTTTTAATTCTCTGGTAATGCTGCCTTGGATGTGGATGCTTTGTATGTTGTTCTAATTCTAAAAACACAAACCACTTTTTTCAGTCTGTTAAAAAATAAGCAATTAATATCCTTTACCACATGTAACACTATTTACTATATCAAGCAATTAACTGCACTATATTAAGAAGTGTCTGTAATATTCTGTCTCTCCACTATCATACGTGGAAATATAGGTGGAATAAAAATTTGAAGCACTTTTCAGTGTAATGCAGACCAATACAACACCATTGCAAAAAAACAAAAAACCCTCCATCTTCAAATCCTTTACAACAGCATGTGTATTGCATTGCATTTCAGATGTCCACCCTCAGGATTGTACTTTATTTTAAAGTAGGAAACGATAACAGCAACATGATAACTTTTTGAACATTTTGGTCATAGTAGGAAAAGTAAAGGTGTTACTGTTAACATGAATGATGGCTCCATTCTATTAAAGTATCCCAGTAAGTCATGACCATGGGAAAGTGAGGTTGTATGAACAACCTCATTTAGCTGAAGCAGCTAAATGGAATTTAGCCTTCATTTATTTTGTTATTTACACCTGGGCTATTAATACTCTCACATGTCAAAACCTCTGTTGGGTCTATTGAATGTATTTGCTTTTAAAACATTAAAACAGGGTGATGGAATCATAAAGTATTAAAAGTAGTTTATTCAGATTTAGGTTCATTGGTGCAGTACTAGCTAACCACTAAAGCTCAACCATTTCTTAAGGAAATTAAGAATTTGGAAAATATGAGATTTTGATATATAATACAAGAAAAAAGTTATCATTTAATACCCCAAAATGTTAAATAGGTATACTTGATTTCAATTCCAGCAAGGGCAAAAGTCTTTCTCAGCTGAAGTGTGAACATGGAGGCAGGTACTAAGGTTTCAGTTTAAGGTCTTCCATCAGTGTGCTGGTGTGAATTCAGAGGTTGAGGTTGTGTCCGTGGAGTTAGAATTAGAGAACAGTTTGACAGTGGTGAGCCTCTGCCACTGGAGTGCTGGTGTATGAGTGGGAATAAATACAATTTAGTACAGGAGATGCAGGGCGATTTAAAAGCAGCTGTTTAAATGAGATTTTATTTTTTTTCCACTGCCCTTGAATGTACAATTTTCTGTTCTACTCAGAAGAAGTTTAATATCTAGATAGTTTATATTGTAAGATTTGTTTTTATGAACAACGACAGAGATGTTAATGTATAGAAAAGCCCTAATGTGTAAACGGGTATGTTTACAGTGTGTGATTGTACATTTGCTCTTTTATTGCAGGCTTGTACAACCGGGGCTTCATCTATTTGGATGTTCCCATATCTGATGACAGCTGCATCTCAGGTACATCTGTGTGTGTGTGTGTGTGTGTGTTTACACATCCTGCTATTATCCTCCCTGGGTAATTACCTTGACTAAACACTGTATGTAATTAAATAACAGCTGTTGGAACATAAGCGAGCATTATGCTTAATGGACTTGCACAGGTCTGAAAATGCCTACTAGTGTCATTGCAGGTACATACCATATGTAGAAATTTTTGCACAGTTGTTGGTCACTGTTTGTTTTGTTTTTTTTTGTTTTTTTATTTTAAGTGCCCCCGTTGGAAGGCTTTGTTATGAACCGTGTCCAGGGTGATTACTTTGAAACGCTTCTCTACAAAATCTTTGTGTCCATTGATGAGCAGACAAACGTATCGGAGGTAGGCTTTAGAAATGAATTTCATTGTACTTACCTGAATTTAATATGACTGTTTATTTATCAACTTTTCAACCGAGCCCCTATTTTTTCTTTCCTCCTGATCCTTTCTCCCTGTGTGTCTCTCAGCTGGCGAATGTGTTGGAGATTGACTTGGACTTAGTAAAGGTAAGTATCCACTTGCTGCAGAATGTGAGAGTCCTATTGTAATGCATAGACTAACGTAGTGTTTTTCACAGGAGGATAGAAAAGTGGTACATCTGAAAAATATGGCCCTGTTTTCAAAATTGAGATTGACAAAATGGGGAGGTTATTTTCTCTTGAGACTTTTTGCCTCTCTCTGTGCTTCAAGGCACACTGTAGCAGTGTGTAGACTGACAGAGAGAAAGTGAAAAGCTTTTTGTATTTTGTGCTAATTGATGTTCTGGAGCCAAATGTTGAGATTTAAGTTTGACATCCAATCTGAGAAATTAAAACCATTTTTCAATAATATTTATTACTTGTTATTGTCCGTTATCACATTTGGGGGCTGGCAGCTTGTCATAAATATTGTATCATTTTATTTCAGTAATATACTGGCATTGCTGTTTTTGTTGCTCTAGGCATTTCAAATTAAATAGAGTGCAAATAGGTGAGAAAATTAGGGATACTGCATAGCCTAGCAGTTGGATATTTCTGAATGATACAGATATTTTATTCTGAATACATACACACATACACTTGAGAGGTAGACTGTGACACACATGCACAGCACACACACAATTTCAGATTAGATCCATCATGCCCCATGACTCTACTAGAGGGCTGAGCAGCACCATTCCAGTTGAATTGGTACTCGGTTTGACCCAGTTTCCTATTCACTCTCTATCAAACACGGAGCCAAACTCTCTCTCAGTGTTAGGACCTCCAGCGTGAAAAGAAGAACTCCCCAGTCCCTTGATCTCATCTCATCTAATTCGTGCCGCTGAAAAGCAGCACTTAAGAGAAATGGTCGAAGGCAGCAATGGCAGCTATTCTCCAGGAGAATCCCTGTAACCTCAGAGATGATTGAGATGTCTGAGAGGTCGTCTTTGTGCAGAACTTTTCCCGTCGTGACCTGAGTTTAACTTTCTCTCAAGTAATGTCAAGTAATGACAAACTCGTGGCCTAAGTCAATTGAAAAAATGTCCTCGCCGTGCTTCTTTTGAAACGATAAGGGGAGAGCTAAGAGTTGACCTTAGCTTGCACCTTTGGGGTATCAAGGTGTAGAAAGTCCACCATTCTTGACTGAGGTAGCCTGTCCAGTCTGAATAAAAGATTTAACAGCAAGTCAAGTTGACGACTGTATATATTAAGGAAATAATGAAAAACCCAGCCAACCATTAAGTGGAGAGTACACAGCAATACCTTTTTTTTCTTCCTTTTTGAGACAGTTTGAGGCACTGGACATGGAGTGACTCTTTTAATTACTTTTTATATTAGATGCTGTGGGTTATCAAATGAGCATAACCCAAAAGAGTGTTCGCAGTCGTCTCATAACCAGCAAACAATCATATCCATCAAAGGGATTCTGTTGTTTGGACTACACCGTTACAACCTTTACCCATCCTTCACATTCTATAAGATAGCTAAACAATGGTTGACCTTTTTCTGAATACAGTTCCTTTTTTGTTTGTTTTAAGTCTTGATAGTAAATTAAAATCCTTTTTAAGGTGGCTATTATTTGCAGTGTGAAATTTTGAAACGGTAGTTTAAAACATCCACCCATCCACCCAGAAATACCTCAAGAAAAACACTTTGTTGAAAAGAAAGATGAGCATAGAGATACACAGTTCCGTCAGGCATACAGATAAACAATACTGCAGCAGGATAGAGTTCTGTAGCAGAAAAATCTTCAATGTTAAAACTGAAGGGTTCATTTTTATCTCCTCCGAATGAAAGCGCAACACTCACCATATTGAGTCAGCGTTACACCAGCAATCATACAGGGAGAGATAAAACTGCCACTTTTTCCCAGCAGCAGTATCAAAACATTCATATATGACAGTGAGAGTATCCGAGTACCTGACTAAAGATGTCAGATATGTTTTGTGTGTTATCAAAGGTCTTTTGACTTTGTCTGTACTGTGTTTTGTTAGAATGCAGTGTCCATGTACTGTCGCCTTGGCTTCGCTGTAAAGAAAGGGCAGGTGTTCAGCTCAGACCAGCTCCACCCCACCTGGAAGAACGCCCCGTCTGTCAACAGGCTCAAGTATGTGCATCCATGCATTGCTTCTATAAAACCAGCTAATAGCAATATGACACCATAGTTTGATTCATGCTCATCCCACAACTGGAAGTTCAGTTTCATTTGTGAAATTTGAGACGGTTGCAGAGTTTTACAAAATTGTGTTTACAACTGTAATCATTTTTAAACATCAAAGGAAAACTAACTTGTATTTCATAGTAATCACAGTGAAAGAAGAAAAAATGTACATTTGTGAGGATTATTGCGTCTTATGTGGCCAAAGCAAATTCAAGCTAGGGACAGAATCTCCTCGTCTATCTGCATCAATCCTGGAAACCCTACATTTTCTTCTTCTGGAAAAATTTAATACTATAAATATTGAAAGATTTAAACCGTCTTTACGGTTAGGGCCTGATGAGTTGGATACAGAATACCCTGATATATTCGATCTGCGTTCTGGTATTGACAAAATAAAAATCTGATCACGAAAAAAGTTCAGTAGACCACTAGAGTGTGATGTGGGCTTGAGTAGTGTTGTCAGTACCTTTTCTGTGGTCTGTCTTCTGTGTTAGGAGCACCATGGACCCTCAGAAGATGCTGCTGTCCTGGGAGCAGGGCAGTCCTGTCATGGAGGGAGGCTCTTCTGCCACCGACACCGACACCACCAGTCTGGAAGACCAAGGTCTGGCCACATTCACGCACACAAACACAAACACAAACACACACAAACACAAACACACAAACACACACACACACACACACACACACACACACACACACACACACACACACACACACACACACACACGCTGATGCATGCACACTAAGCACTTTCTGAATGTTACCTCAGAAGGTTTGAAGCAGAAGTGCTAATTAATCCCTAAGAAAGCTCATTTATGCTTCTGAAAATCATTCTCATATTAATAGGTGTTTGGCTTAAATGGTCTAATTTTAATTTTGTTGTACATGTTAAGATTGTTGGGTTGCTCAAACTAACAAACTGCTCAGACTTACGAAAGTGACTGTTCATCAACCACATTTACATTTTAATTATAAATTAAATTTAACCTCTTTGATAAACACACATACACTTTTCATTTACACAGTCATAAGCTAATGTCCTCAGTTTAAGAGGGATAACAGCCATGCAGTTGTGCTATACATTACATGCATTAACATTACTGCACAGTAAGAAAACACCTTGTTATATGTCTTTTTTCTGTGTCTCTGTAGCAGACACAGCCAGCGTTAGCAGCCTGAGCATCCCAGCCGCACCGACCAAGAGGATCGCCTTCCTCTTTGACTCCACCCTTACAGCCTTCCTCATGATGGGCAACCTGTCTCCGGTTAGCGAATGGATGTGAACTGAACAAACACACACCCACTCACACACACAAACAAACTCTCAGTGGTTTAAGGCTTATTACAAACAGTATTATTTCAATTTTGTGTCTTTTTCTTGGCATCAGAACCTGAAGAGCCATGCAGTGACCATGTTTGAGGTGGGTAAGCTGTCTGATGAGACTCTGGACACCTTCCTGGCTGAGTTGGAGAAGGTGAGACCATCAGTTACAACAAAGAAAGTAAAGATTTATTTGTGTTTATCCCTAGTGAAGCCTTTGTCGGAACCTTATTTGACTAGCTGTCATTTGCAGTGAAATACCAAAGGCTGAAATTCGATTTAGCAAATATTTTATAGCTTGAGTACCACATGCATGCACACAAACACTCTGTTGTCACTTCACTGCTGGTTTCTGTGTTTCCAGGTGGAGAGCACAGCAGAGGGCGAGGCCCAGCGTTACTTTGACCACGCTCTGACCCTGAAAAACACCATCCTCTTCCTGCGCTACAACAAAGAACTCACTCAGGACCAGGGACCTGATATCCCAAATATAGGTAAAGTTATACCCTCTTTTTTATTCTTTTATTTATTGGTAGCACATGCAAGACCCAGACGTCATTAACCAGTATATTATGCAGCTGGCAGTCTGGTTTTGGTTTTAAGTTCTTACTGCCTTCCCAGCTCCAAAAGCAAATGTACAAAATAGAAAGTCATATACAGTATATTTTTGTCTACTGTCTTCACACAGTTCTCTCTGTGCTTCATCTGTCTTTCCTGCAGTTACTTTTCCGTCAACAGGTGACATGAACTGTAATAAAAATGCAGGCCACATTTTGTAATGGTTGTTTCAAAATCACATTCAAAATGGCACATAGCAGTCAAACAGAAATTTAAGGTGAGAACTGGGTGGTGTATAGTGAATGAGGTGGGATGAGTGTGTGTGTGAAAGAGACACATGCAACACACACACATACACACACACAGACTAAAGCTGTTAATTTAACATACATTTGCTCAATAACATGACTGATTTAGAATCACTTTATTCATGAAGTATATTAATCACAGTATACGGGTAGGTATCTTGGTAACATTGTAATTTCATCGTTTGTGTACTAATTATTTCTTTTTATTATATGAAATTATTTTTCAGCAAAACAGCAACTCTTTAACACACAGAAAGAGGAAGTGGATCTTTTGTTTGTGCTGCTTTTGGCAAACTATGTCCTTGTGTGACTCCTGGCTGTCTGTTTTGCATCTCACCTTTGTCTGGAATTTTTTTTCTTGAATATGGCTCTGGATGCAGAGGCATACCATGAATCCATAGTAAAGCTGTATTGTTCTACCTGTGTCTCTAGAGGGAGCAGAGAGTGAGTCCTCCACTGACGACAAAGCAAATCTCTGAGTTTCCATGTAGCTACCATTGTGCCACCAGATGCTGTTTATATGGTTTGGCTGTGTGCCTAATTTCTGATTGTCTTATCTCTTAGTCGTCCTCAGCTGCTGCTCCAGGCTTCTGCGGAGGAGTGAGCAAAGTGAGAGCCTGCTGGCTAAAACTAAACAAAGCCCCCGATAATATAAAAGTCTAGTGATGATAGCTCATTTAGGGAGTGAGGAAGATTTATCTTGCCAGCAAAAATACATTTTATAAATTCTCAACAAATCAGACATTTTTTGCTGCAACTATTCACCGCTGTATTTGGGGGGGTGTTGAATTGTGATTCCAACATGGCCAGAGAGCATATCTCCAAAATTTACACTCTGATTGGAGAGTTAATCTTGGCCTGTGATGTTTGCTACGGAGGTTAATTACTGTTGTACAAAAATCATCATTCACACTTGATTTAGTTAATATGAAGCAGCAGTCTGATCAAATAAACAGGCTTTTGTAAAGGACTGTTTCTCTGTGCGTTGTGAAATAAATATAAACCTCTTTGGCAGGGTTTAAATCAGTTCTTACGTCATACATCTGTGAGTTTTGACTCTAGTAATAATTTAGCTTTTAATTATCACATCCAGCAGTTCATAGACACCTTTTGCTTCTGAAATTTACATCTACTGTAGGAGGCAAGAGGTGATGATTAAATCCAAGAATGCTATGTTATCACTTACAAGTCACCTTGGAGAGAACACTCTTTTTAACACCATGGCTATAAAGAAAGAAAGGATCTATACTTTGCCTGCTCCACTGCTCTTCAGCCATGTTAGTGTTTGATGCATCCACACTTGGCAGGTTGCAGAAGTTTAGGAAATAGTTCAACATTTTGGGAAATACGGTTATTCGCTTTTCCTTCTGAGAGTTAGATGAGAAGACTGATAACACTCTAATATCTATCTGGTAAATATAAGACTTTAGCCAATTATCGATTAGCTTAGCTTAGCATAAATACTGATATCAGGGGTAAACAGCTAGCCAAAATGTTGTAATATTGCTTCAAGAAATGTACTTTATCCAAGCACTTACTTCACTCACGATATAGAGGACAAAAGAATGCAAATTACATGAATACTCCTAATGACTTACACTCAGTTCTCAGCCTGTTCTGTATAGAAGCTGTGACTTTCCCTGGCTTTTCCCCTACTAGGTTTCCCTTTGGACATGTTGCGCTGTGAGAGCCTGCTGGGTCTGGACCAGGCCACCTGCAGCCGCGTCCTCAACAAGAACTACAAGCTGCTGGTGTCGATGGCGCCGCTCAGCAACGAGATTAGACCCATCAGCAGCTGCACGCCTCAGGTATGATGCCTGCAGGGAGGGAGAACAGAGAGGATGCTATGTGGCACGCTGGAATATTGGATCAAATGTTTTGTGTGTGTGTGTGTGTGTGTGTGTGTGTGTGTTAGGATGTAGGAGTGCTCTGTGTGTGTGTGTTGTAGTCGACAGTTAATGCGTTTGTGCTTGTGTGAGGTCGTGTTTGCCCCTTTGCTGTGTGTACAAACATGTGTGCCAGGAGTGATATGTGACTGTGTGTGTATGCTTTGTGAGTGCTCAGCCTTCAGTTGCCCCAACAACAAGACTATACAAAGAGAGGGGGAGAGAGGCGAGGGAGGGAGAGAGGAGGCGAGGCTCATGAGTAATTCCTCTGCCTGGCTGCACTCCAGATTTCTAGCTGAGCTCAGAGAGACAGAGGGAAAGAAGTTAAACTCTTGTTGTGCCATTCACGCTGCTGCTTATACTTACACTGCTGGGACTCGGTGAAGTGGCATTAATTGAATTCTTCTTTGTGTTCTGCCCCGTCTCGAAGAGCGGTTGCAATTTCTACATGTCAGACAGAAGAACAAAATAAGTACAATTGTTCCTCTTTGCCCTTGTTGCTTTTTGTTCATTGGTAGTACGCGTTTATGTGAGAATTGACATGGAAAAGTGCCCGTCTGAGGATGTGTACATGTACATGCATTAGTTCTGCTCCTGTACACTTTTGTGTTTGTTTCTCCCTGCAGCACATTGGCCCGGCCATCCCTGAGGTGAGCTCCATCTGGTTCAAGCTGTACCTGTACCATGTGACCGGCCAAGGCCCGCCATCTCTGCTGCTTTCCAAAGGCTCCAGGCTCCGCAAACTGCCGGACATATTCCAGGTTAGCCTAAACTAATAATTAAACAGGTAGGTAGGTTAAATATGTGTAGGTATATGGTTGAATGAGTAAATGTATGCTGATGCAGATATGAGCAAAAGAAACCTCTTTGAAGTCAGATAAGTAAAAGCCGTGCATGTGATAACAAAAACAGTACTCTGGTTCTGATCAAAGACATTTAGGGGGGATTTTTTCGTTCGTCTTTGACACCTGCCCTTTAAAATATTGACTTTGCTGTTTCAATTTGAGGAACAGGTAATCAGAACACCGGAGTTAAAAATCAAGGCTTTCCTTTGTCCACATCAACCTTCATTTCTTAACAAAGCATTAGATTCTTCAGAGTCACAGTCATACCACACTGTGCTCCTGCATTTTCCTCATCATAGCTGTCCTGCGAATGTGAGATGGGGGGGTCACTTGATTGAAACATAGCAGCATGTATTTTTCTACTTGTTTCAAAATTTCATTTTGTTCATTTAAAGCGTTTGTCTTCACACTGAACCTAACTGTTGTAAAAACTCATCAGAGCATAAGACAGCCACTAAAAAGAAAAAAAGAAAAGATAATATCTTAACTTCATGGGAAAGTTCTGACTCAATCAGGGAGACCCATGCAAAAGTCACAGCAGGATAAATCAGTGCCTGAGTGGAACTTTAATTACTTTAATCAGATAATGTTTACCATAGTGGGACAGGTTGACAAGTCAGTATGAGTGGAGCAGTGATGTTTCCACTGATTCTTTTTTTGAGCTTTGCTTCCCTAGATTTATAAATTTATCTTATAAACAGTAGAGCAGTTTTGTATTAAACTTAGGAACCTGATAAACGTTATCACCTTTGTAGAGCTGGGAGGCACTTCAACATTTCTTTGTATTTGTGTGTTTAGTACTCTTACTTTTACTGTTAATTTTCCAGTGTTATTTTGCTACCTTAAACTTTACATATGTTTAGTTAAATTGACTTGAAAAAAATGTATTTTTCTTACTATTATTTCTTATTATGTTGTGTGTTAGGTGATGAGCGGCCAGAGGAGGATGTGCTCCCCTGATAATTTCAGTTATTAGCAGCTGTGGAAGATTTCCTTGTTTAACCGTTTTTCTCTGTTCAGGTCTATGACAGGTTGTTGATAACTTCCTGGGGTCACGACCCCGGAGTCGTCCCTACGTCTAACGTGCTGACCATGCTCAATGATGCCCTCACACACTCCGCTGTTCTCATCCAGGTAGACGCACACACATGAGCTTGATTTCTCCATGTAGGGTTTCAGGTTATCTTAAGTTCTTTTGGTTTTTTTTGCATATATTTTTTTCAATTTTAACTTGTGCATCATCTAAAGTTATCTATTTACTCATGTTGTGTATTTGGTACCAAGCCTCGCTGTTGTCATGTTAATTGTATGTGTGTGTAACCCTCAGGGTCATGGTATGCATGGCCATGGAGAAACAATCCACATCCCGTTCCCATTCGATGAGGAGGATCTGAAAGGAGGTAAGATACTCTTTGTGAATAAAGCTGTAAACTTCACTGGTAATTGACTTTATACAGCGATAAGTTATGCTGATGCATGTGTTCATGATATGCCTACCCTGTAATAAAGAATAATTCAGTCAACAGAACTACTTCAGTGTTAGTCAGTGTTAACACTGTTAGTTGTTATTTCACTGAGTCATACAGAACAAAAACATGGAAACTGAATATAGAACCTTTAAATGGGTGTAATTCACCCACAGTAGAATGAGAGGTGATGGTAAATAAAGTGGAGAAATGTTGAGAGGTGAAACAAAAAGCTCAGAACCAAGAATAAATTAGTATTGTGTACATTATTATTGTACAGCATGGAGTTGATTCATGAATGGCTGACTTTGCCGCAAACCTATTCAGGGTTAGGGAGGTACAGGGCACATTATTGATGAATCTGCAAGTTTTGTTTTTTTTCAATTAATACAATTAATGGCTTAGTCTATGAATCATCAAAAAATTGTGGAAAAAAAATTGCCCTCACAACTTTGCAGCCCCAAAGGTGAAGTCTTCAGATGTCTTTTTTTGTCCAAACAACAGTTCAAAACCCAAAGGTGTTTAGTTTACTCTGATGTATCACAAAATACACCATAATATATATAGTATATACATATATAATGTAGTTTATATATATATATATATATATATATATATATATGATATAATGATAAAATGATATGACTGTGTTATATGTTTATATACTGCTTATAAATGATAAATGGGGTTACCCACTTTTCTTGGGTATACAGTAGAATTAACTCATTAACTGATAATATTATATGTATATTAAAATATTCTCAGTGCCATGTTGTGTATAAATGATTAGCACAACTGCATTCAAGCTGTGCTTCTCTCTCTGGTGTCTGGCTTTGATGTTTAAATTCTCCAAAGATCATAAGAAGGATATGAATCCTCTGAAATCCTTTCTTTATGAATTTGTGTGTCAAGCTTAACAGTAACATTTAAGTCTCATCCTCTTAATGGGCTAATTTTCAGAATATTACAACCTTTGGGAAAAAAAATCATATAAATCTTATACAGTTCAGTAGATATCAGTAGCATTAACTTTGGAGTCTTCCTCATCATTGTGAGTGCTTTGGCTCGTCTGGAGTTCCAGATTACACTTGAAGCATCATTCCCGTTGGTTGCGTTGTGTCTCTCTCCTTCCTGTGCAGAGTTCTCCTACTCCAACATGTGTGTGCACAAAGCGCTGCAGAAGCTGAAGGAACACGTCGACCTGGAGCACCAGTGTGGTTACATCACCATGCTCAACTCCAACAACAGGCACCGTCGCAGGGCCAGCGACAGCGCTGAGTGCAGAGGTGAGGGGAGTTAGCAAACTGATGTGTGTATGTGAGCTTTTAACAGATAAGACATACAGTATAGTTGAATCACTAACAATGTCCTTGCCTCTGATGGCCATTGGCACTGATGGTGCAAATTAGATAAAGATTGCTCTCAGTCCAGTTTAATTATGCTCTTTGTCTGCATAATTGTGTCCCTTATTGTGATAGCCTTTGCTAATGGATGTGGATCGAACTGTTTTAGCCTTTACCTTGAGATTCACTGATTTAATCTTGCTGATATAAGTGATCAAAGATTTTGCTCAACATGGATATTTATGCACAGTACACAGTTTATTTTAATAGTCAAAATTCAGCAAAAGGGAAATTATTTTAAAAAGTTTTGCATTTAAGGAAGCTTCTTAACTGAAGGTCATTCAGTTTCCCAGAAACAAGTTTTCAGTGTCTTCAGTGTTGATGGAGATTCGTTGCCTTTCTTCAAGGAGACACCCATCTAGGTGGAGGCCTGGACACTAATGGCAGCACTGAGTCCTTTGAGCTCGTGACAGAAGAGAACAATGGGGAAGGCAAAGGAAAAACAGACAGTAGGTTTACTTTACCTACTGTGGTTAATGTATTTATTTATTTTTTTAGAATATCGTCAAGTAACTTAATCAGGTGTTTGAAGGTTGGAAGAGGTGGTAAGGACGACAGAGAGTAAATTGTGACAAACGTCTCATGTCACCTTCAAAACCAGCGTGTAATCGTTAATGGTATGCATCTCATGTTGTAATGTATGTCACTCCCATCCCTCCTCTCTCTTGCCAATCCCTTTCTTCAGCCCTTTCGTCTGAAGATGAGTGGGTCCCTCTTGAACTTTGCTTCGGCATGCCTCTCTTCAGCTCCGAGCTCAACCGTAAAGTGTGTCGAAAGATCGCCTCGCACAAACTCTGCAGCAACGAAAGGTGAAAAAAAAAAAAGAAACCCAAAAAACCCACCCAGCATCCTCACAAGTTTAACTTTTGTTTTAAAACATTCAGAGAAGTGTAAAAAAAAAGTGTTGTAGCGGTGCTCGACTTCAGGCTCTGTTGTTCTTTCAGCCTTCAAGAACTACTTCACTCAAGCCGAAAGCTATCGCTGAAGGTGTTGAGCTTTGTTCAGTCATTCCAGGTAAAAACACTCTGCTGTCTCTTCAGGTTGCCACTGGAGAATACTCACAGAAGAAAAAATGGTATAACAGTATCCAATGAAAATATCAGGAGTCAGGATTTAATTTTACAGATGGAGTTTGTTAGAATTAATTAAGATTAATGTATAATTAATAATTAATACATGTATTTAATAGAATTGTTGGTTTATTCCGGTTTAGACAATGTAGCAGCCATCTTAATAACTTTGTCAGATGCTTAAAGATATGGGTAAACATAGCAACTCAAGTGTTTTATTTTATTTTATTGAAAGATAAAAGACAAAGCACTAAAATCCCAATCATAAAGTAGTGTGTATTGTACATGTAGTGTCCTGAACATATAGCAGAAATAAAATAAATAAATAGAAAAAAATACATAAGAGACAAACAAAACAAAAATGTGAGACAGTTATCATAGATTAAATAAAGTGTGGTAACACAAGGAGTTATGTGAGAGTTGGGTTGAGATAAAATGAGGTATTCTTTTGATTTGCAAATGTTTTGATGTGTAGGAGTGTGTGTTTCAGTGTGCCGGTCTGTGAGGATGGTTGTGATGGTGAAGAGAGAGGATAGAAAAACAGGACAAATAAAAAATAAGAGAAAAAAAAAAGAAAGGAAAGGTGAAGGTAATAGTAAACATGTTCTTTTAGCTTTAAACATACTGTTTCTTCAGTTTGAGGTCTGCTCTGTCACACAAATGATTCAGTGCTCGGAGGGGCGGAAACACAGACGGTAAATCAGTGAGGAGCCATTCTACTTAGCCTTTCCTGGGTTTTTTTTTTTTTTAATAATCCTTGAGAAACACAACCTTGTCCCACATATCATCCTCTCTGCCTGGTGTGTCGATCTGTGATCTATGCCCTGTGTTGGCAGGACGGCGGCCAGCCCTCCGACCTGGACAGCGGCGTGTCTAACCCTCTCAGTCAGCCCCCAGCAGAGTCCGGTGTCCCCCTGCCCGCCCTCAACCTCCTCTTCAAGGACGGACAGCTGAAGGAGTGGAGCGGGCGGGCCCCTCCAGCTCTGGACATCTCAGCCCTGCAGAAGGACCAGCCCACATAAACACCCCCCCCCCCAAAAAAAAAACAAAAAACTTCCAGATTTGGTCACGAGGAAAAGACGGCATCTCCATGTAAAGGACCACCCACTCTTGCAGCGTCACGTCTCACTGAGGAAATGCTTACACAAGGTTCAACCCTGCATCTTCATATCTGATCACAAGGAAACACTCAGTCATAAACTTTGCCCTCTTGTCCGTAAGTACCCAGCCATGGGAAAATTAGCCTTGCCTGTACTTTGTCATTTACATACTGTATGAGGAACCATCCTTGCCAACACTAGTTTGAACCCCCTCCCCGCTGTTTCCCTCTGTGATTCCTCTTATTCTTAGGCAGTGTTATCTGTTGGAGTGGTGCTATTATCACAGTATATAACAGTAATGCAGGTAAACAGCATATAACCTGGAAGACCATTTAACTGGAAACCCAAGCCCTGTTCCACACTGACTACCCCCCCTCCCACCCTTCAATCAATGGATGTTTTGTGATCCTTGAGAGCGGAGCGAAAAAGTGGTTAATATTATTGATGTTCTAAAAATGACCCACAAAATAACCGATGAAGTGTTGAACAGACTTCTTCAGGAATCATTTTACGAAAAACCAATGACCAAGTCATTGGACTTGTCAGAGAAAAGGAGAGAGCCTAAAAACAGGCTCCCCCGCTGCCTCCCTGTGTTTTCCCATGTTAAGTGATCTGATGCATGATACTGTTGCACTCTTACCATAAAAAATAACTTCCTCATAACTTGTAATCAATACTGGGCATTTTTTTATTTGCACTGTGCAGGATTTCTCCACACCAGTGGTTTGAGTAATGTAATGTAATTTTTTTTTTTTTTTTTTTAAATGTTTGACCCCTTCTAGTGTGCACATGATTTTAGACCTCACGTTTACCACAAGGAAGTGTTACGCCTTGGAAACTCAGACATTTTCAAATTTGACCAAGCATCAGAGAAACTGCTGTTTCTTTATCCTTTGTTATCATTCTTTCTCAGTGCAAGAGAACACCAAAGACCATTTTTTTTCCTGAAAAATTATTTTCTTTGACTCTTGTTTTACTGTCCTTCCTGTTATTTTGTTGCCTTATTACTGTTAGCCAATCAGAAACTACCAGGTCTCGGATCAAATCAGCTGATTTGATTTGATTTGATTTGCTTTTGATTAGTTTTTGCCTTTTTTAGATTTTACACATTTTTCAGATGTTTTATGTGCATTTAATCAAGTGTATATAACCAATAAAATCAACAGCATTGGGTCAACCCTGCTCAAGAATACAACAAGTTTATCCCAGTGTACCTAATTGCATAGGACAGGAGCAGTCAGGTCTGTGTGTTTAACCCAGGACTGTTGCCACTGTTTCCTGCCAGTTTCTCTCCCTGGATTGACTCCAGTTTGTATGCAGTGCAGTGCAGTTCACTCTTGGCCATCTCACCACAGTCTCCAAGGGCTTCTGTTTACAACATGTTTTGAAAAATGGGGTATGTAGTCTAGAGAGGTGGAAGCAACTTTGTTCGCTGTGAAGGCTGTCACAGACCCAAGGGACGGAAATGCTGATGCTTTGCCCAGCTTCTCAGAGATGTGCTGGCCCAAAAAGTGTCTGAAATCTGTCGTGAATATTCAGCGTGTGTCCAAGAACATAGATTACTTCATTTTGCATTTAGAATGGTTACCCATTTTGTTTTTTTGTTTTTTTTGTTTTGTTTTTTTGAAGGAATCTGTCTTCTGCAGTTTTTGACCCACTTGTGGTTTTGTGTTTCTAATAATGTGATGTTGAAATAGAAAAAAAAAAAAGACTTACCATGAGGTCCCGTTGAAGCATGATGACTGTGTAGAAACTTGTGTGTATGTTGTGTATGCGTGTGTATTGTACACCTCACTCCTGGTGTGTTTTCATACACACCTACCTTACACAATAAGAATTCTCCCCCAATCCTGCCTGTGTGTTATCTGGTTGCAGTTATTGGGTCATCCCAGATATCCCCCATCCTCTCCCAGGTATACATCCACTGCAGTGTTTAACAAAATGCTAGTTTTATATGTCAGCCTATATTTTAGGAAATCTTTGTTGTAGCTTATTTAATGGGACCGTGAATATCATTGACTGAGTTAATGATGATGTTCTTGTAGTTAAATGGGTTTCAAAAAAAAAAAGAAGAAAGTGACATTCCTTCAACATGCCCTCCTCTCCCATTTCCTGCTCCATCGCCCCTCTGCTCCAGATACATGTTGTTATTATTACAAATAAATATGTAAAAAGTATATGAAAATATAAATAAATATGTAATAAGAACAAACTCTTTTTCCTCCCTGAAAATGTCTCCCAGTGTTGTTTTTTCTCATCTAAACTTTGAGGCTTGTATCATTGATTCCAGCCCCCACTGGCTCTGAACTATAGCCAATCACATTAGATGATACTAGGCCGCTAGATGTTTTCCAAGCCAGGTGGAACAGATGGTCTGCAAGACTCAGCGGTCTGGATACTCTGTCCATCTGCCTCAAGTAAACACTTGTTCACCTATCCTCCTTGATTTAAAAGGATGCTGAAAAACAATGTCTGATATATGGGTGTGAAGCCTTTGAGAAGCTATGAAAAGCTCACGTCTTTGGGTGGAAGATTAAGGTGTCAGTCTGTGGATGGCTGTGCCCCCACTGGACAGGCTGAGCCCTGCCTAATTGACTATGTCTCACAGGTCCCCATGCTCCGGTAATTTCCGAGCACCACAATTTACGCTGTGTCACCGGGGGGGGGCACCAGGGGTGTAAACTGGGTCATGACACCCGAGAAAAAGAAGCTCCAAGAAGCAGTCAAATGGGCTGGACGTCATTGTCTAGCAGTTCATTTCTTTCCCCACACCCTCAGCCATACACTGATATGAAACCTTGTGTTTGGGAAAGGTGTAATACTCATCTGCTGAATCCTTTCCGCAGATTTGTTATTTTTGACCCCAATCATATGCGTTGTCAGACTAGGACTGCTGCAAGGCTTCAGAGCGAAGCAGGAGCAAAGCCGGGAATAGGAGAAAGAAAAAAAGGTTCCATCATACACAGTAGGTGCTAAACTTGAGCCAAAGCTGAAGAAAGGTCAGTGAATGGTGAAATTATACCGGCCTCTTGGATGCTGCATTCTGCTGCTTTATCATCTTTAAATGTATTTTAGTGAAACTGGAGGTCTATAATGTTCCCTTTGAATCATGTTGAATCATTACCAGGTCAGTTCATGATGCTACAGTTAATCTCTCTTGGTATTAGCTGTCACAGATGTCCGCCTTTGTACTGAACTTACCTAGACTCCACGAGAACTTACAAATAGTCCATCCGTATTGCTAAAGATGACAAAAGGAGACACAGATCTGTTTGATCTCATCTCCAGATGAGATGAGTTAGGTGTGTCTTCTGATAAGTTACAATTTTGACCTGCTGGTGGCGCTACGGGAGAAGTCAGGGGGTCGCCAAAGTCAGCGAGGTCCATCCTCTGGGGACCATGACCATCTGTACAAAAGGAGGGAAAGGAAATCTGATTTGAACCCTGTGACCCAGGTTGAATTTTACTAATCAGGGAAAACTTTCAATCTGGATTACACAGGTTTGGAAATCACACAGTGTGATTCTGTGTAGCACTAAGAAAGCTCAGTCTCCTAATTAACCTGAGAGTCTTAAGGAGTGCTGCCCAAAGGCCTCCTAACTAATCTGCTGAGTCCACTGTGCTAACTGAGGCCTTTCTAACTGTTTAACATAGACGAATGGATAAGAAAAGGAGACCTGCTTCTGTTGAGACACGTCCTCTATTGCATCTACAGAACCTGATGACTTTGCGGATGTAATGTCCCTCCTGTGGGTACACAGCTCAGTACTGGCGTCGAAATGCAGGCTCACCCTGTTGAGAATGTTGGTGTCTCTGTCTGTCTCACTTCTTTACAGAAGCGATATGTTTCCCTTTACTGCCTATCACACATGCTCACACCCCTGTGCATCTTTAGCGGTCTCTCACTCACAGCCATAACATTTGCAGGACAGGTGTTTTCACCACAGAAGCTGCTGCAGTGTGTGCCATTTTTGGGGAAGGCTGAGCAGATTCCCCTCACCTGTGGGATACGGTAGTGAGAAAATAGCCCATAACCGAGAGCCACTCTAGGCAGGCCACAAGCCACTACAAGCGTAATGGGGACATAATGGTCCCTCCAGGAGATGGAGAGCGAGCAAATGACTGTGCAGCTTCAGTTCACTCAAGGACAGACAGGTGGTCAAAACAGTAAAATATCGGCAAATGTTGGACCCCTCGCAGTCCTCCACACTGTGTAAATTTGTAATCTGCAATAGGACCACATTCCCCTACTAAACCCAGGATGGAGGTTTGTCTACTCTGCATTTTGGTTATACAGTGAGTGTTTGATCACAGAGTTATTCACAAGAAATAAAATGAAATGAGAAAACTAAGAAAATAAATAACTACGATAGAGTAAAAAAAAAGGCTACATAAGTAAATCAATAAATTAAACAAAAAAGTAACGACTAAATCCAACAAAATAAAGATGAATACATACAATAAATACCAGTTAATGAATAAATAACATAAAAATGGCCACTAACAAAATAAAATAGTCTACAGTAAAGGTCATCAACTAAAATAAAATAAAAGAACTAAAAAGTAAATCCAATGAAGATTAATATAACCAACAAATTAAAATAAATTTACATAACAATGGCAACGTAAATAAATAAAACAATTATGAAAAATATAACCTGCAAAATATATTAAAATAAAGTTAAAAAATAAACAGGCGAAAAAATGAACTGGGAAATTAAAATCAAATAAAATAGAATAAATAAAATAATAAAATAAAATAAAATAAAACTAACTTACTAGGCCTAAGTAATTTGTAAATTAACTAACTAAATAAATAAATTACAGTACAATAACACAACTACCAAAAAATAAAATACACCAACTTCAAATGAACATACATACATATATATATATATATATATGTTCAGAGCATTCAGAGAAAAGTAACATAAATTTAACCCAAACATCAAGTCTCTGTAGGGAAATTTCAGTATTTCTTTCTGTTTGTATTTAATTTGAATGAAAACTAGTCTGCCCATCCAAAGTGCTCAGACGAAAAACTACATTTCAAGCACCTTTCAAGTTTCCCTTCTCTGGTGATGAGGAGCGGATATTAGAGTTGCGGCGATGGAAATTACGCGCACTTCCGCTTTAAAAGCGGAGCTGTGTGCGGATGGCGAGTCCCCGTCGATGCCGTGCGACAGAGCTACCTCCAGTTCACCGGATCTCCGTCGATCCGTGCGCAGTCTGTGCGCCGGCAGCCCACTGAGCAGGTTCGTCTGCGGCGTAGACGAAGACACGCGGGTTTCCTGTGCGTCGCGCATTTCGACTGCAACGCTCGTTTTTTTCTCTATGTGACAGACCGGGGACGGAACTTTACGCGGGGGAGACGGCCGGCGAGTCTGCCAGGCTACACCTGGGGGATATTTGTACAGGCTGACTTTGAAAGCAGTTTGTAGTCTCCTCCCAGCTCCACTTGTTGATGGGGCACACGCAGGCTAACCCAGCAGCCACATCACGGGGATATTCTTATGCGTAATTTGGATAAAAACCCTGTCCGGCGGCGGGGCCAAGGAAGTTTCGACCCGTGAGGCTTCGTGGCAGATGGTGGCGATGTTTGGCGAACGGTAACAGCCCTCGGCATCTCATCGTATCACACGGGCTGCTACCAGGTGAGCAGCGGCATGGGGAACCAGATGGACAAGCTGTCTCATTTAAGTTACGCAGAAGTTCCCACGGTGGACCCGAACGGCGTGGACACGGAGGACGGACCACGGATCGGCGTCTCCTACATCTTTTCCAACGATGACGACGAGCTGGAGGACAGCTCCGCGGTCGAGGGCACAGAAAAGGACCCGAATCAGGAAGAGAAGCAATACGACCAGCGCGACGAGGTGGAGTGCGCCGTCTACAACAGGGAGGAATGCATTTACGAGAAGAGCGTCAAGTCGGCGAACCTGGAGGTCTACTCCCCGGAGAATCTCCTAAACAAATGCAAAGCCGGTGACTTGGTGGAGTTCGTGGCTACGGGACAGTTCCCGCACTGGGCTGTGTATGTGGGGGACTTCCAGGTGGTGCACCTGCACAGAGCCGAGGTGAAAAACAGCTTCCTGACAGCCGCGAGTCAAGGAAGGAGGTGCAGGATTGTGAACGACCTGTACAAATTCAAAGCTCTCGGTCCGGACATGGTGGTGCAGAACGCGATGGAGCAGGTGGGCTTGAAGGAGCGCGAGCTGAGCTGGCGAAACTCCGAGTGCTTCGCAGCCTGGTGCCGGTTCGGCAAGAGGGAGTTCAAAATGGGTGGGGAGATACGGATAGGCAAGCAGCCCTACAGGCTGAAAATATTCATGTTGGACAAACATTCACACGTGCTGGAGTTTCAGAGCCTGGAGGACATGATCATGGAGAAGAGGAGGAACGACCATCTGGGCAGGACAGCCGTGTTGCAGGAGCTGGCCACTCATTTCAACAGCGTGGAGGAGACAACAAGTGAGCCAGGCGCCGACTGATGCCAGCCTCGGTCGCGCTCTTCAAAAACAACTGCTTTGCAAGTAGAATAGCCTTTACCAAACACAAACTCTGACACCCCGCTTGAATCTATAGCAAGCCTCCACCCCTTCGTTTTAGTTTTCATTGGAGAGCGCAAGTCGTCGTTTCTACTCTAAACGTTTTCGTTTCGATCACGCATTTTGGCCAGTGTTTTCACGAATTTATAACAATGTCAATGCCTTAAAACCACCACTCCCCGATGCCCCCTGACGCTAAACGGCCTTAGCAATCATGAATTCAATTCGAGACATTCGAGAAATTGAATCGGTTGAATTTGCTGATAGGCTTGTTTGTGTCCCCCTCACGCAAGAATGTACAGTTTTATAAAAGCTTTACACATCTGTCTTAAACTGTCATGATTCTGTAAGTAGAGTGTCTGTTTCTCTATTCATGGTGTGTCCTGTTACCTGATCCCTGTTTGGTTTAGCCTCATCCCTCAGCTCGCATAGACAGCACAGTGTCAGAGCTGCTCGCTGAATACAAGAAGGATCCTTTCTGCCTTTAAGGGTAATTCCCATACCAGCACATCTGAAGAAGCTGTTGTGGAGCCTGGTCTGTGTTGCACCGATCAAAGTCTGTGTTTGAATGTACCCAAAGTTCAAGTAAAACGAGATCCCTTGTCTCTTTTTGAACGACGTCTTTTGTCATATTGTCTTATTTACATGCGTAAGATTCCTTCCTGCTTGAACACACCAGTGTCTTGTTTGATCAGTTAGTACTGAGTACATGCGGTGTCTCTCAGTGGATAGTCCTGTCATCTTCATGTGATTTTGAAGAGGTTTTAGACCTTGGTATAATTTGTTGGGTTTGAGAGGTTAAATGTTTGACTTGCTGCAGAAGAAGCATTTTCTTGATTGTTGTCAAAACAGAGAAAATGTATTTTTCCTCTACTGACAATACTTGGTACTTATAGTTCGTAGTGTGTTGCTATAACATGTGATTATTTGAAAAAGAGAAGTCTAGGTGTGTTTTATTTTTATTTTTATTTTTTCTCCCCTCTCCATGGACACAGGCTAAATCACCAGTGCTAATAGTGTTTGTTTTTTTATTTTGATATTTTTAAGCGGTTGAACCACTTTATTTCTTTTTCGAAAAGGAGAATGTTTTTACCCAAAATTTCATATGTCAGAAAAGTCCCTGTTGCTTTACAGTGAATGCTTGTTGGACTTTATTTGTCTATTACCAAAGAAGGCTGAGGCAGAAGATCCATCCAGTGTAATGTCTTACAAAGCAAGATTGGTACCACTCTCTAATAAGTCTCTTTTCTGTGAATAAATCATCCACTAATACTTTATAGATCAGTCATAATCCATTAGTGACCCAATTTTTGGGTTTCCCAAATGTGACAATTCACTCAGAGTGATTGGGCCGTATGACCACTTTTCTTGCTGAAAAGTGGCTGCAGAGGATCTGCACCAAAATCCATTTATTAGAACTTATCAAACATTTATTGATTCGTTATTGAGGTCACACTATATTTAGAAGTGGGAAGTCAAAGGCAACTGGACTTGCTTTGTTATCACCAAATAGAGAGGAAAAACACCAGCCAAAGGGATTTTCTTACATCTCAAATCAAATATGTCCTTATTAACAGCTTATAAGTTATCTATAAAACATTAGTAAATGATTGATTACCCATTAATAAATCCATCAGTTACAACCTTCATAATTACACCATTTTAGAAGTGGTACTGCATGATTTATGGTTCATTTATTCGTTGTTGTCAGCTAAATTGTTGTTTAATCGTGGTGTGTTGGTCTCACAAAGTTGTCTCACTTTTAGCCAAGGCGTCACCATGGCAACCCACACTGCAGGGCTAATCTACCTTGAACTAGTTCAGTCTATCAGAGTGTATAACACCTGTTTCCTCATCAGTTAGCTCTCTGAGAAAATGAAGCCCCAGTTCCTGTAGGCCGTACCCGGACTGGTTGGGTGAAAGATCGTGATGACTCCAGGACCCAGCAGCTGGAGAGGGCACACATGAATTGCATTAGGATTAAAAAATTAACTAAAAACAAAGCCATACTCATGTGGGGATCCAGAATTCCTCCTTGGGGCCCTGCCTACCGCGTCCAGGCGCAGTCAGCATTACTGCCTTTGGCTGAAACCGACAAGTAACAAAGTGTAGAACAGTGTTTGGATGAATAACTTTATACAGAATAACAGAATCAATCTTCCTTGATGGTTTATATCAGAGCTACAATGAATGTTTGAAGCATTTTCAGACCATCTGTGCACTTTAGCATTAAACTAGGACTTGAAGCAAATAGCCGGTGTCAAGTTGATCACACTATCAATAAAACTAAACCTGTTGTCGCATATAAATTCCGCTGCATAATTTTTGTAGGATTTCAGACAAAACTGGTTTCACTGCAGCCCCGAAGAACACGAGGAAACATTGTTATACAGAGTGTTTTTACAGCCTCAGTCTCATTACACCGCCTTGCATCAATCAAAAGATCGCTCATTGTGCCCCGATGATGGCAGTGACATGCTTATTTAGTTATAGCTGTAGAAGCCTGTAACAATCATGCAAACATTCTCACTTCGCTGATAGAGAATAAAAGTTTATTGTGTCCAGACTGATGTGGTGAGAATGAGTATCATGGCCATTGGAGGAGAAAGTCGACCTTCAACAATCACAGACAACTGCGGTGTGGTAGACTCACATCCTCCACATCTATTTGTCTGCTCCTTTGTGCCTCGGGAACGTTTCAAACAGTGATTCCAGTTTTTAACGCGGAACGGCCGCATCGTTGCACTGAATTGTTCCATGCAACAGAATGAGGACGCGGTGAACCACCATAGGTTAAAATTCTTTAGCTCACCTACAGTTTTAAATAAGTCAGACTATTTAACTTGAAATCATATGTGACGATCTGTTAAATGTATGAATATTCTGTCATAATTTCCACAGGGAACAAACAGACTAAAATGCTGTGCTGCATGTGGTACATTTTGACCACATTGGTAGATATCTGGCCTCTTTAGACACCATGTGCTCCTTTTCCCACAGGTTGCTTAGGCTGCAGCACTGTAATCAAATAAGAACAATGTAAACCCTCCTTTGGGTGTTGTCAAGCTCTACCCTTCCTGAGTATATTAGACAATTTTGTATTTAACCAAGAGTCATTTAGGAAAGGAGTGCAGCTGTGCAAATGTTACTGCTGTAGCTGTGAAGAGGTAATATCCTCATGTAAGTAAATGTGGGAGCTTCCTGTAAGTGAGGTGCAGTGGTGTTGCAGGTCTTGGCTCTTGAGAGGTTTGGCAGAATCGGAACATCACAAGAAATGACTTTCAGTACAATGAAATTAGCCTGGTGCCTTGTTTGACTGTGGACATGATTCGTTATTTCAAGGCTTGAAGAGGAGAAAGTAGCCACTTTATATTAAGACACGTTAAACTCTTTTAAAAATCTCCATCTGATCAATGCATTTCTGTCTATAATTAAATCAAATAAATCTCAAAATGTGAAAAATCTGCAGGTACAACTTCATTCTGTTACCAATGGAAAGCTACTTTTTTCAAGACCTTTCTCGCGTGTAGTGTCTGTGTCCTGATCCCTAGGTTGGGAACCACCACATCGATGAACTCTTAGCCCCTGACTCCTTAAGCATTTGAGCAGGACTTTTCTCACTGTGCGTCAGTCAACTCAACTCAAAACTTAGTTTTGCTGTTTTGGTACAGGCTCTGGATCAGCCTTCCTAGATTTAAGGTCAGTCAGAAGTGTACACAGTTGTATATGTCATCTGAAAACGTTGTACAGATAGGCCTTTAATTTATGCTGTGTATGTTCTTCGGTTGTTTGTTGGTCTTGCCCTGTGTTTGTATTGACTTGGGAAGCACTTTATGACATCTGATATAGAAAGGTGCTTTAGAAATAAACTTAACGTACTCTAAACTTCCTGAGACATGTAAGTGGGGTAGATAGGAGGTTAAATTGGTCATAGATATGAATATGTGAGTGAAAAATGTGTCTGTGTGATGGACACATCCTGGATGTTTCCCTGCCTCCCGCTGCATGCCGGCATAGCCTGATGGTTCAGCTGCACAACCTCCAAATTAATATGACTGAGGTTGTTTTATTTTTACACAGACCGTTCCCTCAGAAGCATACAGAGAGAGACAGTTTGACTGCTCTTACAGTGAAGCAGCAGTCATACAGCATTAACTGTCTGCCGGGCTATTCCTCTAGATGGGATGTGAAAGCTTGGACATAGCAGAGGCAACCCAATTATAATCAACTGTCAGTGCTCGCCTACAGGTACCTAAGCCTGCCACTGCCACTGTGTAGGTTTGGTTTCCCATCAGATGCTGATGAATTTATGAGGTTAGCTGCGTTATACAGTCCTGGTTGAAATTACTGGTACCCCCGAATATTAAGTACAGAAGTTAGAATATCTTTAAAAAAATAAATGCAAATTAACCAATCTCGCATAACCAAAAATATTTTAATAAAATGTTAAGAAGGTTACTGAACAATAGAAAATAACAAACAAAAAAACTTTAAAACACAAAATATAGCCCTGGGAACAATTATTTGCACCTGTCACTAATATTTGGTTGCAGAACTTCTGGTAACAATGGCAGCCTCGTTTCCTGTAGCCATCTAGAAGCTTCTTGCACCTGCCTGCTGGTAGTTGCCACTGCCACTGCCACTCTTCTTTTGCTATGCGTTAAAGCTCTTTTAGTTTAAAACAGTCCATCTTTTCCTTTTCAACCATTCTTTCAACCATGCTGCTGGATGTGTGCTTTGGGTCTTTGTCCTGCGTAAAGAGCCAAGACCTTCGCCTCACACAGTTTTCCTTCACTGGGGAACACATTTTGCTCTAAAATGCCTCGGTAATCTTCTCATTTCATCATTCCATTGATACATTCAATGCCTCTAGTATCAGAGGCAACAAAGCAGCCCCACAGCAGCATGATATAACCTCCACCATTGTTTACTGTAGGTAGGGTGTTCTTTTCGTTATGGGCTTCATTTTGTCACCTATAAACAAACTGAAGCACTGCATTCCCAAAGAGCTCTACTTTGGTTTCACATGTCAATAGAACATTATCCCAGAAATACTGTGGCTTATCTATGAAAGTTTTTGCGAACATTAGTCTTGCCTTTTTGTGCTTTTCTTTCAAAAGTGGTGTCCTCCTTGGCGTTCGCCTGTGGAGCCCTACATGGTTTGGTGTGCGGCATATGGTATGGGCTGATACCACCACTCCAGATTGCTTCTGGACAGCCTGGAGCTCTTTAGATGTTTTGAATGTTTTTTCCACAGTCCACATCAACCTTCGCAGACTTCTCTCACTGAGTTTCTTCTTAGCACCACGTCTTGGAAGTGTCTTAACAGATTTATGACTGTGAGACTTCTTGATAACGTTACAAACTGTTGAAACAGGGATCTCAAGATCTTTTGCGAGTGCCTTGTAGCCTTTGGAATTGTTATGTTTTTTGATAATAGCATTTCCAATGCTCTCAGAAAGCTGTCTTGTCTTTTGCCATTGTCTAAAAGAAACTTAATATGTCTTAATATTAAAAGAAACTTTTATTTGGTAAAAAGTGATCATTGGTTCATTCAGGTCATGTGAACACTGAAAAATTAAGCACATGTAAGTCTTATTTTTTTTTTTTCTTTGAGGAACTGATTAAAATTCATCAAAAGGGTGTCAATAATTGTGTCAAACGTACGTTTTATGTTTGTATTTTTTATTTTACTGTATGAAAGCATTTTCTTTGTTTTTCAGTAACTTTGGACATTTTATTAAATATTCTGGTTACACAAAATTGGTTAATTTGCATTTATTTCTGAGAATATTCTAAATTCTGTACTTAAAATTGAGGGTGCCAATAATTTCAACCACGACTGTAAGAGAGCAACACAATGGAATTCATATCCCACAGTGGCTGAAATGCAATAACTCAAAGAGACGTTTACTCTATAGTAATTGATAGACAATGCATTTTAACAAGCTGTGTTTTCAAAAGTCAGGAACAATGTGCTTCCCATCTGTTTGCCGTCTTTATCTACTGTACATGCAGATAAGTGGACTCACATTAACACATGAACAGCCATAAACAAAGGAAGAAAAAACAAGAAATACTCACTTTTCCAATCTGTTATCCAAACACTAACAGAAGACTTAGCACTCCATCAGAGACCACATTCTGTAATACTGAAAGATGTTTCCCTTTTTTGAGCTCAGGGTGTTTTCTACGTTGATTCAGTTAATGTGCACTATAGTGCAGTCCTTTCCCCTAAAAATCTCCTTTATATCCAACTAATTTGCAGCTAGTCTGGCCCAGTCCAATGGAAAAAAAAACAAAAAAAACAAACACCTACCAGCACCTCTAAAGTTCATTAATTCATTAAAACTTATCTTACTTTTGGTAAGAAACCAAATGAGCTTATTTCCCAAAATGCCAAACTATTCCTTTAATGATTAAGAAAAATTGTGCCAATACATAATAAGATTACACTATTGTTTTATTTTATCACTATGAAATGAAAGATATGTCACAAACCTACGTAACTGCGACCCAGCTAAATAAATACCAAATTTCTGCTCTGAGAAAATAAAAGTCAATAGAAAAATGAATATGTTGAATCAGTGTAGCATCCAAAAAGAGATTAATTCTTTCTCAACCACAGAGCAAAGCAACGTGCATAAATACAAGTACACACACACTTACACAAACTTATACAACAAAGTAAACAAAAAAGAACAACAAAAGCCCCAATTTAGGGGAACAAAATGGAGGCCCACCCTGGGGTTCTTTCCTAACAAGAAATCAAGTGTGAATAAGCTCATTAAAATTTGCATGTGCACACTCAAATGTAAGTAAATGTTTTAGGATTCAAGTCCCGCTCTCTTGGTGGCATGACCTGTCTGGACAAACAGAGAGAATGATGGGAAAGGGTTGGCTGATTACATCTGTCATGATGGGAGTGAGTAATAGCCGCCAGCAATAGCAACACAACCTCTCTTTGTGTGTTAGAGTCATGTCGGGAAAACTCCCCAATGCCCAGAGGACAATTAAAATACTGTGATGTCATGCTTCTCTCGGTAAGTTGACACACTTTGACAGTAGACATGACTCAACAGTTTGCATTAGCCGAAAATCATTGGGATGCAATGCAAGAAAACAAAACTATGTATCACTTACACGGTGAATAATGAGAAATTTGGCAGGTGGTCGCTCTGCGATGGATCCAAAGCACATTTTTAAAGCAAGACTGCACATTTCCATCCACTTGTTTTTATGCACATTTTCAATTTGTGCATAATATTGGAATACCAAAATACTGGAAATTAATAAAAAAATAAAAAAATAAATAATGTGACCAAATGCGATGGAAACAGGCTTAGCAAATAAATCATGACGTGCATGAAGCATGTGAATTAAAGGTCCACTGAGGCTTCTGCGTCACTGAAGAGACGAAAACATCAGATTTCTGTGGAGCAATGATGAGACTGTAACCTTGCTCAAATTAATATATACACAAACATAAATGCCATATTTTCATCACGTGTTTTGTTTTCCACTGTTCAGAGTCTGACTGGTGCTTTTTGATGACGTCGGCTCCTTGCGCTCGCTTCTTCTGCAAAGGGAAGTAATGGGACGAGCAGGACAGACACCCGTAATTCCGACTTTAGAGTGTTCACGCATTATTCCAAGGTGGTTAACCTTAGTGCTGACCCTCTACTCGCACCAGATAAACATGATAAATTAGCTTATTTTGTTGTGTTATGTATTCATAGCAATTAATTACCAAGTGAAACCAGATACACACAGTGTATTGCTCCTATAAAATTAGCTGAAACAACTGCATTAGTGTTACTGTAACTGCCAGCGGTTGATCATATGCAGCCACTCCGCCAACGGTTTGTCGACATGTCTGTAGTTTTTCACTAAGTGGGAGATAGCGTCGGTGTCAGAAAGTCCCGAAATCTCTTACTCAGAACTTCGAGTAGGAGGCTGACAGGCACATATTTTCCTACCCAACTGCTGGCAATTATGGTTTAAAGAGTATGACATGAATGTGGCATTAGTGCCACCAGCTGTTCATCTTGATACGTTTTTTTGCAATTTCTTTTATCGATTTTCTGGAAACCTGTTGCCAAAGAGCAGCCACTGTGGCCAGAAGAGGCAATCATGGTAAATGCTGAGGAATAGTGTGGCAGTAGCACAAACACAGAGGAGTTGTAAAGTCAACCATCTGACTCTGTAATGTCAGTTAAACAGCAATATCTAACTTTGCTAAGATTAGTTGAAGTTAGCCATCATAAGATAACGGTCATGCCAGACCATGTCATTATGTAGCAGTAAAGTGTATTGAACTGAGCAACTGTGCAATTTGTTGCTCAAGAATTCAACTTTTCATCTGTAAAAGGAAAAATGTATTATTTCTTTTTCAAAAGTTAGATTTGTCTCGCTTTAAAGATCAACATGTTTTCATGACTGTCATTGAATTAAACGTCTTTCATACATTGTGTGCCAGTTTTAGAGCTGTGGTGTCTCTCATCAAGTTTAGGATTTATTAAAGTGCTTGCAATACATTTTTACCAAATGAGCTGGTTGTAGCTTGACACACTTGGTACACTGACAATTTTTTAGATTCAATTTCTCTTCCTCTCAATTTTTCAATTCTCATTACTGGGAAGGCAGCCCGAGTGTTTTGACCACATTGTTTTCTGAAGCTTCAAGTCTTTCATGAGGTCCACAGCTGAGTGGCACTGCTGAGTGACTTGAAACACATAAGAGACAGGTGGCTTCATTGTCTGTCCAGGCTTTGTTTATCTCTGCTGTTGTCCTGGTCTGTCCATGGCAGCACTTGCTGGCAGTGGCTCTTTTGAGATGATAGGGTGCGGGGTAAATCACATTAATTGAGTTGTTTTAAATAATCTGAATTGACTTTGAATTAATTTGCATCATCTTATTAAGATAGCTATTAGAGAGCTATTACACAAGCTATTAAAGACATGTTTATGTAAAGCTTTAGCAAACAGGTTTGCTTTTGACTAACATGATCTGTGTGTTTAACAGTCTGATGCATCAGTATCGTATGTTATGTCTTCCAGCAGCCACATTTATTCTTGTTACTGAACACTTGACTAGAAAGTCACTTTACCGCATCACGTGATGTTGGGGAATAAAAAGCAAATTTACATACTGTAACCCAACACTCAAGGCTTTCCTCTTCCGTATTAATGCACCATTAAGCTTCTAAATTGGAGAACACAAGGGCAGAGCGTGTGAGTCAAAGGACGCAGTAGCCCAACATTTTCTTCTAATCGCTCCCTTATCTGTTCACATGGCTGTATATGCAGGCAGAGATCTGATTTGAAAGGGCAGAACACCACAACTAATAAGACAAACTCTTTCGTATGAATGAATCTAATAATTTCTTCATTACATTTGTGTATTTTACAAGGACACCAGACTACAGTTCAATTAGAAGCACCTATCTGAACATCTGGATAGCTATATCATTTAATTTGGCAATAATTTCCTACTTAAGGTTTAATGACCTTGCTTTGACTTTGATGTCTTTTATTTACCTTATTTATAATTATCGTTGTTAGCGAGTTCCAGTGGCCAAAAGTGTCTCCTTAGTTCTGCCAAGTCATGTGTAAAATTGTACCAGACAAATATTAGTTGGTAATTCTTCTACTAACAAGTAAGTGTGAGCTCATCCCGTGTAAGCTTCAAGTCTAAACTGAAAAAAATGTACATGCTGCCAGTGCAGAATAACACCTAAGAGGAATCACAGCTTTGAGTCATTAACTGATGTTTTGCATAAATCCAGACTACGTCAAGTGAAGGTACAGTGAATGTGCTGTCTCTGTAGATATATGTTTGTGTGTCTGCCATGTCTTACATGTTATAGCTGAACCCTGCTGCTCTAGCTGCATCCCTGCACTTACATCCTCATTATGTGGCAGCCACTGCACCGACTGTGTTGGTTTGAATCCCCCCCAATCAGACCTGTTCCACTTTCTAAAACAATAAGCCGTCCTTAGACTCTTCTGAGGCAGTTTAAAGAAAAGGAAAGCTTACGAGACACGGTAACAAGCAGGAAGGAGGTACTCTAAAATCGATTTCCATTCTGCCTCCCTTCCTCGTACAGCTACAATTTCCCCCTTAACAAACAAATTAACAGCAACTTTCAAGAGGCTGCCTGAGCAATTACTTGTTCAAAGTGCAATGCTCTTGACAGAAAATTATGCTGCACCACATTGCCAATTTTCATATTAGTTATGAACGCATGTGACACTTTGTAATGACTATCATCTGCTTACTCGCAGTTATTTTCAAACAAAAGGTAATTTTATGAGGTCTCTTGAATTTATCCCATGTTTCTAGTTACATCAGCTGGCTTTTGGCCATTTCCAAAAGTGATGATGGATATCTGTCTATACTGATTAAATTATACAGATAAGGTGAAGTACACTCTCATAATAGTATAAAGGATAAATTGTTTCTCTACAAATGTGGTCTTTGTGTGTTTTTCAAGGTTATTACCCAAATATTACCCTGCTCATCAGACATTCTGTTTTATTGGATCGGAAGAGCACATGATTGCAAATTGGCCATAATGGTGTATTCTCCCGAGCCCAGCTGAAACGGAGCACATTGGTCATTTAATTTTGATGGTGGATGGAGTGTAGTAGACAGGTAAATTGTCGAGCGACGGCTCCTCTCTGCCGGGCTGCTATAGACAGTGGAGGGCACGCTCTAACTGGCACATGCCATCTGTCTGGAGATCTGGGGACCAAGGTGTTGCTCCAAATGCACGTCACTGTCATCTTTATTGTGAAATCGGAGCAGGACAGCAATCGATCACTCTCAGAAGCTGATCTCGGGTTGTTTTTCATTTCTTACTTTAGCAGCTGAGGTCAGGGTTCAGGGAAACTGAGATGATCCAGGACTGAAGACTGATGGTTTACAGCAAGAAGTGAACTGGAATTTTAGGCTTGATAGTCAGCCAGGACTTCGATGCCCCCTGTGACTTCATCAGCTTCAGAAGCTAGCAGTCTTGTCTCTCTCCGCAGAGTTAAGGGCTTTGCCTTACCTGTCTCTACAGAGAGGCCATTTGTTCAGATAGAGTGTCAGTATGCTGAGCTTCCTCTGCTAATGACTCTACAGGCGGTCGAGGTGCTGTCACTAACAGCTTTGCCAAAAGAGAGAACTGACTTCCCT
Organism: Xiphias gladius; assembly: GCF_016859285.1. Classification (NCBI taxonomy): domain Eukaryota; kingdom Metazoa; phylum Chordata; class Actinopteri; order Istiophoriformes; family Xiphiidae; genus Xiphias; species Xiphias gladius. Next base: position 13,157,163 of record NC_053423.1, on the reverse strand, counting down.
GGTATGGTGGAGAAATCTGTTTTGACTGCGGCGAGGTCAGCCAGTGTGTAATATGACATATCAGTATTCATGAATTTTTGCCCTCTCCTGTTTAAACCGCTTGGCTCTCCCTTCCTTTATCTCCGGGCGTGTCTGGGGAGCGCATCAGACCAAATGATCCACACAATGATTCCCGCTCATTTGCATAAATGTTTGGCATCCAGATGCCAGGAATGAAGCAAGTATAGATAACAGCTGGCTGGGTCACTTCTCCGGCATGCTTGAGTGAACTCTGACCTCTATTGTGGCTCTAATTCTGTGTTTCTCTGTCTGAAATTACATTTATTCAAACCAACCCACGTAGAATTATCAACTGACTCTACAGTTTCCCTCAACTCTATGGAGCGTTTTAGCATTTTCTGCTTATCGTTTTGGTTTAAGAGCTGCAACGTACTCAAAACAGTGTTTTGGTTCACTCTCACCGATGTCAATGTGCCGTGTGTATGCAGCAGGCATCTATTTTCAGCAAAAGAAACCTCTAAAACCTGTAAAGAGTGTGTTTATCACAAAACACAGCAGAAAGACAAAGTTAGCGTCTACCTGGTGAACATAGTGGAGCATTTTGCTGTTTATGAGCGAGATATTTTCGTCATAGTTCAGCTGAGAAAAAAAATAGAGCTTAAGGCGAGTGAATATTGGACTTATATGTGCCAGTTTTCCAAAGAAATGTCTCCAAATTGAATGTTAATGTTGTTTTGTATCTGGCGGATGTGCAAATATGAAACCGTATGCTATCAAGCTCACTATATCAACCCAAAAGGTGATAATATAACTGTGTGGTGTTCACAGCTTGTTTCCACTGCTTCCAAGTGGCCAAAAAATCAGTTATTGCAGCTTTAAAGCTCTGTCAAACATCACTGGATGAAGGGGCTGAACCTCATTATTTCCTAAACCAAACTGTGTTAAGAGAGAGGGTGGAGGATAAATTCACAAAGACACCGTTTCAGATTTGTGCCTCTGGTGCTCAACATGCGGTCCAGCTCCTGCAATGCAGATGCTGCCAGGCAGGAGCTGAGCCCCTTTCATATCCTGACACACAATACTCACCCAAGGCTGATATGATGGAGAAAATGACTCTGACAATTAGGCTTGACCTGAAGAAAATATCAATATCTGCAGGTAACTGCTGAAAAAATAACATTTTATGAAAGGAAATTTCAAGCTAAAACTCTAATTTAAATGTATTCAAAGAAAATAAAGTATAAAAATTGTCTGAATGTTTCACATTATGTTGTAGTATGCTTTATTCTATCACTTCTTCTGTGCACCATAGGACCCAGACAATCAGAAGCTTTTAATGTAAAGGATTTTTTTTTTTTTTTATGTCTGTGAACATCAGGGTACAAAATCTGAAAAGAAAAATGCAGTGTGAGTACTGTATTCTAACTATTTGGTTGTTGAAGGGACATTATTAATGTTAATTTAAAAGTTTAAGCATTCAGTATTCGCTGCAAAACCTGCCAACAGTGAATTCAAGGTGATATTTAGAAAACAATGGTAAAATAAGAAGCAAAGCAGCGTAAATCGCACTTTGCAGTAATCAACTGGAGCTTGAGCAAAATCAAAGAACCTGAGTAATCCAGCAATTCAACCGTAATTCACTTTGGTATTTACCAGAGGTGAGGTATACTACCCCGGTAAATTCACTCTGTATTTGTATTCAGTGTGTGTAAAGCCGAGAGTAATGAACTCACACATGAGGTGCATTTTCATCACTCTCTGCCTGGTGGGTCAGCCAAAGCAGAGGAAATTCCAGTACTTCAAGAGGCTTGATTACGATAATAACAGCACAGAAAACAAAGGATCAAGTCAGATGCGTGGGGAGTGTAAGGCTCGAGAGCCTTACTCTGATTAACACAAGGGTGTTTTTGCAGCATGTAATATCAGAGGGAATGTTAATAATAGTGTGAAGAGTCACGCAGTGCCACAGTTAGAAAAGAACATTAGCGGAGTCATATCTACTTCATCAAAAAACACAAGGGAGCCTGCAGGGTCACAGAGTAAGACGCTCAATCATCTACATTGTTTGGAAGAAAAAGAAAATATCCTGTTAATTTTAGCTTTGTTAATAATGAGGCTTGCAGGTTTTTATTCCTGTAATTTGGTTTTTATTTCAATTTCATGAGAAGCAGTTTGCAATGTTTGTTTGCTACCTTAGAAATAAATTCCTTGTTAGATTATTATTGTCGTCACACTGACATATCTACCACAAGTCAGTCATCTCATTCAGTGTCTCTTATCACAGGAAGCTGCATTTGTGGCTCCCATGGCTCAGTGAGAGTATGACTGAGCTCTCAGGCACAACAGGAAGTGGGTTATGAACCCAATCATTAGGGAAAAAATGTCACCGTGTGTATGTGTGTTTGTGAAAAGACTGCTCAGGGGTGCATTCGCAGGGGTAGTACAGAATGCTGCCATCAGGGTACCTTACCTGTCCTTGCCTGCCTGAGGCTTGAACTGTACAGGTTGCAAACGGAAAATAAGCCTCACATCCTCTTATACCCGCACCTCAACCCATCAACCTCTCCCTTCAACAGCAGCCATACAGTATGTGTCAACCAAGAGAAGGTCCTCATGTTTGCTGAGGTCAAAGTCATCTGTCAAGCCGGCGAGTCGGCTGGCTGACTCTGCTGAGGTAATTGGTAGCTGCGCTGCCTCCTAGGAAAGGCTTGACAAAAATCTTGCCATGTGTCAGGGAAGTACGTTCAGGGAGCGCAGGATCTTGTTCCTCTGATGGCTCGCTGTGCTGGGAAGTAAACACACATGCTGAATGTGACAGCACATGAGAGAGACACATAGCCACAATCAGGCACAGCGGCAATCAAAGGCAGTTGGCGCTTTTTGCTCCAGATGATATGAACACTGCATACAAGATGCGTTTATCTGCCACACAAGTGCCCAGAGAAGTCAACCGTTGTGATGTAAACTGGGGGTATAATGAAGGATGTTTAAAGAAAGGCCAGGCCTGGAGTTTTATTGCTGTTATCACTGAACAGGTAGTTTGAAATGTGACATATTTGTGTCTTGGAAATCACCCCTCGAGATGTTTTAGCTCCAGGCCAGGGATAACTTCCAATCACATTTCAAGGCCAATTCGATGGTTGCCAGGATACAGACCTTCATGTAAGGAGGAGTTCCAGGAAGGCGTTATGACATCCATAACCATCCTCTTTCTAATTCTCCCATTTTAAGTCTGCCAAGGAAATTATTATTTTGTTCCCTTTTGTCTGTTCCCTTGTCAGTTAGCTGATATATAAAGTAGTTAACAGATAGCAATGAAATTTGGTTGAAGGTTAGACCACTGGCCAAGGTAAAAATGAGTGTTTGGTGAGTATAGTGTCATTAACAAAGCCTCTTACCTTTTTGCTCACATTCCTTGTTTCAAGATTAGAGAATTATTACCCAACTCTAAATTTCCCTTCAGCTCTATAGACCTCTGCTTAGACCTGCGCCTTTTAATCCTCACAGTGGTGTTTTCTCAGTGGTAAAGTGGCCTCAAGGTGCACAGGAAGACTCACACTCCTCTGTCCCCTTTAAAACTTCTGCAAAAGGAGTGCCAGTTGTCTTTTATAAAGCGCCGGAAACTGACCTCCAAAGACTTTCTGTCCTAACTGATACAAAACCATGAATTCATAACTCTATTCATTAAAGTCCAACCTCATCTTTGTCTCACAGTGGGGGGTTGTGGCCTGCAGAATGACATCAAGGTCTTATCAGTGTCCATCATCACATCCCCATTGACTCTCAGAATGAGCGAGTCGCCTGCAGCCTGACTAACCAGAACCGGTTACTGAGTCAGCTAAATCTGACACAAGATCATAGTATTTAGGGCATGAATTTGGTGAATTGTGCATTAATTTAAACCTAGTAAGAATAAGTTTTGAAAAATAAGTCAACAATGGCATTTGAATTAAGTGATGTGTTTTGTTGTTGGCTAGTGCTGAATTTTAAGCATCTGATAAAGTGGATGGTATATTAGGTGAGTTTCCATGTTCTGCTTTCCTTTCAGACAAAGGACTGTCAATGCGTCATGTAACTTTGCTGATTAAATGTCCTCCTGTGATCTTCTCTCTGCAGGACTCTGCCAGGATATTTTTTCTTTTCTTTGCTATTCATCACTCTCCTCATAATCTTTCTGCCTTATGAATTTACTAGACATATATTGGGTGAAAAAGTTAATGGGGCAAGGCAAACAACACAGACTGATATCAAGTTGGTCTGTATCCTGCAGAGACATTCTTTAGCTCTGCTCTTGATAGATGAACAACAAGACGAGAAACTTTTGACTTCGGTGCGACTGAAGATCTATCGCAGCTCATTTGAGTTTGCTCAGTAGGAAATGCTGGACTGCAAGATGAGGATGGGGCTCAGAGACCCCAAGCAGCTGCGCAAGATGGCTCAGAGAGGTGCGACCTTCAGACAAGCGAGGCAATGGCGGGCTTGTGGGATGTGGATGCTCAGAGGTCAGCTGCCTGGCTGGACAGCATTTCAATAGACACCTGGAGCCCTCTCTTTATGCCATCTGATTCACCCTTTTTTGGTTCAGTGGAGAGTGATTGCAGGGGATAGAGAGAGAATGGCGGGGATGGGGGATGGGGGAAAAGGGGAGTAACAAAGATCAGAAACACAGTGGATGTAGGGAGTGGCAAGAGAGATGGACAAAAAGATGCAAAGGAAGGTTAGACAGTCTAAAACCAAACAGGACGAAGGACAGGAATTAAGGATTTAAGCTGCAGTAACAGTCAAGTCAAGATAATTTATTTATAGAGCACATTTAAGCAAGACTAAGCCTCAACAGCTATGCTAACTGCTTTATGAGGCTGCCCTTAGTAAAGGTGTTGCTTTAAGCTAAATGCTAACGTTGGCATGCTTACATGCTCACAATGATTACATGTTGACGTTAAGCAGGTACTGCATAATTTACCATCTTAGCTTTGCGTGTTAGCATGCTAACATTCGCTAGTGAATGTTTGTGCCAAATGTGAAGGAATTCCCTCAAGGCATGCCTGAGATTTTGCGTCACGAGAATGAGACATATGATACGTGCGTATCGATGAGCAGACGGACAACCCGAAAACATAATGCCTCCGGCCACAGCTGTCACCGGCGCGGAGGCATGAAAAAAAGACCAAAGTGGGTACATGTATGATGCAAATAAAATACCTAAAATGGAACGTTGGGGTACAACACAGGAGTAATGAGTGATAACTCATTACTGAAACTGATCTATGTTGCAGATAGGAAATAACCTGGCCTTACTCTGAATGCCTTCTACATCTTTCAGATGATTCAGATGAGTATCGAATGGCTGACTGTATCAAATGCAGCAGAGAGGTCCAACAAAATTAAAATGGCATGATATCCAGAGTCAGAGAACAGTAGTAAGTGATCTGTTACCCTTTGAAGCTCGACAGCAGTAGTTTGGTGCATATCTAAAAAGATGTGAAAAAGACAACTTTTTCCAGGACCTCAGATAAAAATGAGAATTTGGAGACTGGCTGCAAGTTACTGCATTAAGTTCAGATGGAGGTTGAATGATGGCTTGCTTGAATGAGGATGGGAAAGAGAAAATGAGAAAGTGAACTGGCAAATAAAAAAGAAAGTGAAGAAGTCACTAAAAGGTGGGATGAGAGAAAGGTTGGGGAGTCACAGTGCAGTGCCTGGTAGACAGATCAGCACCTTGCGTATATATGGCCCACTCATGGTGACCATGGGGACAGGTGTGTTTAACAGGAGACAAGTGGCTCTCCTCTCACCTTCAAGGCTGTTATTCTTTGTCACCACTACATTGCTTACATAGTGGAGGAAGCTGGGGGCGTGAGGCGTTGCACAATGACTGGGTCATTTGGTACTTTATTTTGCTTTCTCATTATGAATCATCATGCTTTTTGCAATCAGTTCCCGTTTTTTTTCCGTTCCTGTTTGCAAATCAGCCTTGAAATTTACTTGCTATTAACCTTAACCTTCAGAGACAAGATAGAAACACAAATAATTACACATACAAATCCACTAATCACATAATGTAACACAATTTATGTACAGACAGGTGACAAATTAAAGGAAGAACCAAGATAACATGTCTTGGTAAGGTGTTGGGCCACAGCGAGCCGCCAGAACCGCTTCAATGCACCTTGGCATTTATTCTACAAGTCTCTGGAACTCTACTGGAGGGATGCAACACCATTCTTCCAAAAGATATTCCTTCATTTGGTGTTTTGAAGATGGTGGTGGAGAGCGCTGTCTAACACGTCAGTCCAAAATCTCCCATAGTTTTTCAGTTGGGTTGAGATCTGGTGACTGCGAAGGCCATAGCATATGATTCACATAATTTCCATACTCATCAAACCATTCAGTGGCCCCTCGTGCGCTATCGATGGCGGTATTGTCATCCTGTTTCTCCACTCATTTTTCAGGTTTTTCTTTTAACATGTCACCCGTCTGTATGTACTGGCCTTAAGATTTGAGTTCTTCCGCACCGTGCACTTCAAGCCCATAGACAAGCAGAGTATTTGGATAATGGCTTTGTAAGCTTTCTGACGTGCTGAGGTGCTCTCCAGCACAAATGTAATTACGGCCTGACAGCGGGTACAAGCCCTCACAAAGGCCCGATAATCAGAGGCGGGTGATCGGAGCATGCAGCTCATGACCAGGAGAGGCAGTGACGCTGAAAGGTAATTAAAATCACCCGCAGAGTGGAGCCATGCAAACTGCACTCCAAGCTTGCTACAACACCCCTTCTTGACTCCTCGCTGTTCTATTATTCTCTGTCTCCTCTTTCTTGTTTCATTTTCTCTCACATCCTGCTGGATTTCTTCCTTTTTCCTCCCTCCCAACCCTTGGCTATCTTCCCCTAAACTCTTGTCTTGCTTTTCTTCTCATCTGTCCATCGTTCCTCCAGCCTGCGAGTGTTGTTTTCCTCTCCCCATCCATCATCCACTGACTCATGAGCACAGCAGCTAACTATTAAGTGCAAAACCAGTGAATAAATGAACCATGGCATCCCTAAACTCTGTGCCACACGCACATGTTCATCCCAAATCGATTTTACCTGAAGATTTATTTTACAGTTATTTATTTTTATTTTTAAAGACATTATGGTGCTAGTTTTAAATACCATGTAACTCAAATGCAAGTAAACAATTTCAGGTATTTCTATTGGTTCTTTGTGTGCATACATGTGTATTCCTGTATCTCAGCATGTATAATGTATTGGTTTATGTACATCCTCTCCGATTTCTCAGATGTGTGACCAACTTTCCTTTTAAAGGGAGGGGTGTCTATCTAATATTACTTGCCATGCGTGCTGCAGTGTGAGCTTATATCCAGCTAAGCCTTTGCGCTATGTAAAAGAGTGAAAGATTACCCCTTTCACTGCTCCCCTGTTCATAACCCAAATCTGGCTCACCCACAGGGAGCTCAGAGTAAATGGAGAAAGAGGGGGGAGGCCATTGTGCAAGTATGTGGATTGGTGACTTAATCCCTTCTTCAACTTTTTACGTTTGGCATAGTTCAAGCGCCGTACACAACCCAGTGTCTATCCTGGCACTGTACCTGAAAGGATGTTAAAGAAATAAATAATCATTCTATTAAGCACTCAGTATGTCCCCCACTCAGGGACAGCCAATGAGCATGCACGTGAGATGGTGATTAGCCAATAGAGCGGGCATCAGTAGCAGATTAAACGAGAGTGTAGACAGCATGTCAGGGGACATGTGTGTTTAATCCCTCCCCTGAGGATCAATGAAGTTCAGTTTAATTAGACGTAACAGGCTTGTTATATTGTCACAAGTACAAGAACATGAAATGAATGCAGTGATTTGCACAATGTACTCAGATCCTAAAATGTAGGAATAAGAATGAACAGAGTGAAAATTTCTTCGTTGCACAAAAAAGTCCTGCACATCACAACTTGACTTTTAAGCGGCTATAATTTATATTTTTATACTCACAATGTATCAAATGACAACGTCAAAAACATGTTACAATGTGTAAGAGGACGCTTGTAGTGATGGACTGAGAGAAAATGATCACCTGAGCCTGCAGCTCCTCTCTGCTTTACGGAGCCTTATGGCAAGTTTCAGCTCATTGTTTCGCCCACAGCTTTTCTGTTTTGGTTCACTCTCATCGCTCTCATGGCATAATCTTTTGGCCGCAGCGGGTAGCTGTGTGAAAGACCTCTAAAAACCCACTGTACACTACCTGCCCAGCACCAAACATCAGATAAGCAACTAGCTGGTAAATATAGTGCTGCATTTTAGCAGCTAAAGAGACTGACATTTCTCTCACGAGTTGGTTTAAAGCAAAACAGACCTTGAATATTGAATATTAGACCAAACACCATTAGTTTGCCAGAAACACGACTCCAAATGAATGCTAATTTTGCCGGATGTGTAAAAAGGCAATTGTTGACACAGTTAGCAAAAAGAGCATTCTGCAGCCAAAGAGCCAGATATTTCCCTGAGGGGTTGGTAGAGACAGAGCTGAAGGAAAGTGAATGTTGGACTTACGTCCTTCAGGTGACTCCAAATGAATGCTAATGTTGCCTCTTAACGGTTGGATTTGTAAACAACTGTTTTGCTTATATCAACTTAAAAGATGATATGTCAAAGTTGTGTTCACAACTCAATTCTGCTGTCCCCAAGTGGCCAGAAAAAGTTACAGCAAGTTTAAGTATCCAATTACAACTACTTATTACCTGCAATAGTCCCTTTCAGAGTGTTAGATAATTAAATAAAATCATTACTTATATAATCGTATTGTAAAATTAAAAATTGTTCCAAATCAATCAGATTGTGATGTGGAGATAATTTAACTACTTTATACAGTTTGTTAGAATTATAGTAATGTTCTCTTCTGAAATGTAGTGGAATATAAGTGTAATAGTGTAAAATGGATAAACTCGAGTAAAGTCGAACTACCTCAGAATTATACTACAGCATTTGAGTAAATAAACTCTTCATTCCTGGAAAAACTACTGTACATATGCACAGGCATAGGTTCCAGCTATTTTACCTCTCGAGTGTGTTTTGGATGTGGGTATACACAAGTGGGACAAGGGTTAATGCTGCTGCTGGGTACATCTGATCTGTGTATTTTCGCCAACGTACAATGGCACCTATGTACTCAACATCTAATCCACCGGCTTGAGGTGAACAGCAAGTTGCCTAACAGGCATTTTTAGAGAATAAGAATCATTGCGAAGCTTGGTGGCATGAAAGACCCCAAAGGCTGTAGCCATAGTATACTCATATAGTCAATACAGCCCTGTGTGGCAGAGCAAATCCCTTCACACTGTGCTCTTTGTTTAATTTTGAGCTAATCTGTTTGGCCGATGCACTATTTTCTCTCTGCCATCGGTTAGGGAAACTGCTGATCCATCATTATTAGAGCCAGGGGGTTAGGAATTAAGCAGCTTATGTATATAGTACACCCTCATATAACAGTACAAATGTCAGGTCAGGTCTCACACTGTTTAGAATTAGGTTTCTTTCTTATGACCTTCATGTTTTGAGGGATCTTTTAACCTTCTTACAAGAAATAGTCAACTCCTGGTTGGGCCAAATTCTAATTCATACTAGGGACAATGAAAGACCTGTGTCTTTGGGGTCAAACTAAAATGTCAGGTATTAGGCAGGTTGACACTGTGCCTTGGCAGGTTAACACTTTGAACCTTGAACAAGGCAGAGCTGGAAGCACAAGATATCGTGTGCCCCTTGAAGCATGATTGACATGCAAGAAAGCGTATGTTTTTTTGTGAAAACACTCCACAGGATGACAGCAGCGTAGTAATTCATTTCAATGTTTCCCAGAAGACAAAAATACCACTGTACTCCAGGAGAGCAGAGGACTACAGAATTTTGTTTTTTGCTTGTTTTTGTTTTTTCTGTCTTAATTTCCACTATATTTAACCAAAATGAATTTGTAATATTCAAGACCTCTGCAATTTAGGCGGAATGTAAGAAATCTTTCTGCTGAAGTTATTTCATTTTGAAAAATAAGCAAATATGGGAAGCATGGTTTCACAGCTGTAAGCTTCACCACAAGAAAGATTGGGTCTGACTGCGGTTTTTCCTGCGTGGAGTTTGGATGTTTTTGAGTTTTTGTTTTCCATCCACGTTTCCATCACAGGGCAAAGATTTAGTCAGATGTGTGTGAGATTGTCTGTCTGTGCTAGTCTCGTGATGGTTTTGCAGCCTGTTTATGATGCTTCCTCGCCTTCTGCCCAGTGCATGCTGGGATGGGCTCGAGCCCCTCATGACTCACCGCAAACAATCAGAGCTGGCCCTGTAAATACAGCATGTTAGAATTTAAAATCCAGATTATTCAGAACTCTCTGTCAGTATGTTTTTATGAACAACACAAAGCTTTCGGGGCAGGCCATGCTATACCCCAGTGTCTCCATTCGTGGCAACCGTGAGTCAGTGACGTCGGTGTTAATACTGCAGCCAAAACCGGTGGTGGAATAACACATTTCTAGGAAACTGCAGAGAAACACACAGTGGATGGAACGACATGCAGCCTTTTTTCTTTTCTACTGCAGCTGTTAGAGATGAATGGATGCAATGATGAGTTTATGTGGGATGTCAAACACATAATATATGTTTGATACTTAGAATAGATCACTTCTCTTGTTCCAGCCAGTCATTGTTGGTACAGAGCGGATACTTGTTGCAGTGAAGCTGGAAGTTCAAGTTCAACCCTCTGTCAACCCTCCTTTAAAGTTTCTATTTAGTGAGAAGGAAATTCTCTTTTCAAGGTGAAATCTAATATTAAACCAATAAAGCAGAGATCACTGACAATACAGCATGTACAAACTATTCCAGTACAATAAACCTTAATTCAGCTCATCTGACATTTAAATCATCATCAAGGATAAGCTGGGGAACTGTTAATAAATTACTCTGACAGGAAACTCTAGATGTTCTTAAGATAATACTGATTTACACCACAGGTTTCTGTACAGTAGCAGAAAACTTTCAGTAGCCCCTGAGAATAATTCAAATATACCACATTTGTTCTGTTAAAAAAGTTTTTTCAGAGCTATATGTTTTTACTCTGATTGGCTAATTTGGCGACATCTTTGACAGTCTGAGGTGAAGCCAGGGGAAGCTGATTGGTTCCACAGATCGGACAGTTTAACAACCGGACAATTTAAACAGTATTGGTCTGCTGCAGCTTAAGACCCCATAAAACCCAAATCTGAGGTTTTTTCATGTTGTTTGCCTCAAATGAAAATATGGGTGGGATTACATGAGTACAGGACAGCCAGTGACAAAAACCCAATCATGTGAATCTGTGACAATAAACCAAAACCAAAACAAAAACAAATATTTTTCTCATTGCACTGTCTTCCTCACTGGTAATCCCATACCAACATATGCAAGACTGATAACCTCAAATCCACCTGTTCCTTCCTGCGAAACAGGACAGTTTCCAAAAATGAAGAATATTCTGGTGGAGTGCACGAAAACACTGCCCTCTCCTGGGCATTTGTTGTCATGATGTTTTCTAACAGCTCGTCAAACACTTCACAGCCGATGGTCAGAAGGCTGATATGAAGAAAGATCAACTAAGCTGAAGCATTGTTTGATACGTTCCTTTCTTTTGTGACTGTGAGATAAGAAAGACAAGTGAGAGCTCTTTCTCTATTTCAGACAGCTAAGTCTATATAAGCATTCGTAGAAAACATATTTCTAAAAATTGAGAGGACACAAACTCGCACTAATAGGTCTAGGATTTAAAGCTCAGGAACAGCTGACCTTGCCAAGCTCTAAAGCAGAGCTTTTAATGTATATAAAGTTAATCAGTTGATCAGTTGCTTTATCGTTCAAAACTTGACTTCGGAAGGACATGATGATAATCAGCAAACTGATCAAGCTTAAAATAAGTTGTTTTCAGACTGAGGAGTCACTATAAGAGAGGAGTCTTGCCTCAAATGATTTAACACAAGCTGGTCTATCGGTAGGAGGTCAGATAACAGTTGGTAGAAAAAAGATATATTGATAGATTTAATTTTTTGTGCCCAAGTTCATTCAAGTCACGACAAACAGCCATCCCCCTGTAAACCAGGCCACCCAGGGCCATGCCATAAGCATATTTTCGTATCTCAACAATGTGTTTCTGTTTCATCTCGTCTGAATAGAAAACAATCATGATGATAACACGGAGCACCCAAGGGCCAGTTTGCTCGAAATAACATCATCATTTGCTCCCCTCCTGTCGGTGTTTAAGAGGCTGTTGACCCAGACAACACTCAAGGCTCCCATTTACCTCCAGCAGAGGCTCACGCTGTCAGAGAAACATGAAATATGATGCTATTCCATGTTTTCTTGCAAACTCCATTTTTATAGGGCTGCAAGGACTAATGAGTGTTGTCACTGCTGATTAATTTGATGATTATTTTCTTGATTCAAACCACCTTTTCTTTTTTAGTAGCGCCGCAGAGCAATGTTTTTATGAGTGGATCCCGTTTTTGTTTGTTCTCACGCATATGCATGAGCACAACAGTGACACGATAAGTATTCCTGCCAGTGGTCTCATAATAACACTGATGGACGGGTGGTGGGACTGAAAAAAGAAGTGAAGCAACAAAGACAATCAAGAAAACGACTGCTAGCCAGTTAACATGGAGGTAAACAGTATACATTTCAAAATTTAAAAAAATTTGGCTTTGTAAATGTATAAGAGGGAAATTCATTCAACATGTTTGTTGGGCCTCAAGGATAGACACATTGTGTTTTTGGTGAGAAACACTGAATGTAAACATAAACTTTGTTTACAAGAAAACTCCACAGGGCACCTTTAAACAATTCTTTGGTTGGTCTATTAAAAGTCAGAAAATAGCAAAAAAATGTGCAATTTTCCAGTGTCCAGGGTGACAACTTCAGATGTCTTGTTTCGTCTGACAAAGCAACAAATCCTTACATTTCAGAAGTTGGAACCAGACAATGTGATTAATCGATTATTAAAATAGTTGCTGATTAATTTTCTGTCAATCGACTAATCGATTAAACAACTAATCATTTCAGCTCTACATTTTAAAAAGCTCGATTTCAGCATAGACAAAGAATTGTCATATGAGCGGGAAATTTCTGTAGGACATTCGAATAAGGCGTACTTTAATATGGTTGTATAACAAATGGCTCCATTATTAGTAACAAAAATGTTTTATAGATCAGTAACAGACATTAGTGAAAACAGCAATTGGGATGCCAAGTTGTATAAAATCCCTTTGGATGATGTGTATCCTCCTCCATTATAACTGCTTTGTCTTTTCAGCTACTTCTTACTGTGGTTCGACGCCTGTAAAAGAGACACAAAGAATGTGCACCAAAATCCATTTTGGTAACAATTACTACAAATATAACAACTGTGTACCAAGAAACTAAACCAGTCATCCATAAAGGTTCACGTGTCTCTCACTTTATAAGCCATGATGTCTGCTGTTAGAACTGTTAGCGATTCATTATTAAAGGGTTCTTCCACAACAATTATCTATCAGGTCTGGAATTGTTATCTGAAATGTCAATAAGTTATTATTGTCATATGTCTTATTATAAAGTTGCAGCAAATAAAAATGACTGGGAAGCTATTGTAACATACAAAGACAGATATTTCAGTACAACACATTGTCTGACACAAGGTTGCAGTTTGCTGTACCTCCACAAGATGACAGCAGAGATCACAAATTGACTTAATTCAAATGAATTCAAGGTATGCCTTTGTGTTTCAAGATGACAGTTGAAAAATACCAGTTTTATTACAAGCATTCAGTCTCCTCGCTGAACTATGATCAGCGCAACAGCCCAGATTATTTCAAAGATTTGTATTGTGAAATACATCGGGTCAAAGAGTCATTTCAGCAGAGGAGGAGGCCGTTTCCATTGCATCAGCGGAGAGCTCAGCTGTGCCAGCAGGTTCCAGGAAGGCGCACAATACCTACCATCATCTCGAGTGGAGACTGGAGCAGGTGCTTTACCATCAATTCTCAGATCTGCTTCTTCACTTCCTTGTGTGGTCTATTTGTGAAACACGGGTTTACATCGTTTTTTGTATGCCCCACATGGAAAACCAGAAACAACCCACACAGTTTTTTATCAGAAAAATTTTAATTCCTCAATCATTTATATTTAATGGGTTACAGTAGCATTACACACTCTGTTGTGTATTTTCTGTTTTATCAAATGAGGTCATAGAGGATCAAGGAAATATCTAATGACCCTCTGGTGTGTGTTACATGCATCACATCATGAGGAAGTTTGTGAAGTCCTTTATTGAAAGGCTTACATGGTTGGGAAAGTTTAATGATCCTGGATCACTAGGGAGGATTAAGTTTACACTTGTGGCCAAGAGACAGGATGATCTCACACAGGCACACCATATACCAGAGCCCATTTCTTAACACCTATCCCCATTTTACTCCTCCCCACAAGACACTTTTACTTGAATCCTAACTGTAACTTTCAGCTATTATAACTCTTTAAGGAATTATTTGACGTTTTGGGAGACAATTTGCTGAGAGTTATATGAGAAAATTGACACTCCTGTCACTTCTGCATAATAAATATGAAGCTATAGGCAACAGTCGGTTAGCTTAGTTTTGAAAACAGGCCAAAAAGGGGAAATGGCTAGCATGGCTCTGTCCAAAAGTAACAAAATCCACCTAACAACACCTCTAAAACTCATAAATTAGAAAGTTTTATCTTGTTGGTTTACTTCATAATGAAAACCAAAGTGTAAATACAAGACATTGTGGTTTAAAGGGCGGTTATGTGTCAGACTGTTAGTGTTAAAGGTGTTGGTAGGCAGATTTTGTTCCCTTTGGGGTAGCTGTGCCCCTATAGACTTTTTCAGTGATGATGCATTTTTGTAGGCCAACCCAGAAGTGGGCATCTACCTGGTTCCCTTGACAAAAAGCCAGTGGGATTTTTCCATCGGCTTTTGAATTACTGCAGAAAATAAGCCCAGTGACAAACAAAAATTTATGATACTTATATGTTTTGCTCATAAAGATAATCCTCAAAAAAGAATGACACTTTTATGATTTTTGAAGCCTAAATACGAGCCAGAAGTAAAAAGCTAATGTTAGGCTATAAACTAACTGCATCACATTTGCATGACTTAAAAGTCACCACCACTAAGATTCCAACTTGGGATTTGATTTAGCACGCTTACCTCTGCTACAAAAGACACATAAAAGCTTAAAAAATCCCGAGTGGGCTATTTACTGATATATTTCTTGTCACAGAATAAAACGTGAAAATGTCTCGAGTTTGCGTTAACCACAGACCTTATTTCAGGCATCTAACCAAAAACCCATTCAAAAAACCCATCGACTTTGGGACGAGGGAACAAAATGCTAAATTATTCCCAGATTTTAGGACCCATTCCTACAGCACTCTATTTCCAGTTTTTTATGCTAGCCCAGCTAAGCTAACCGGCTGCTGGCTTCATATTAAGCGTTCAGACATGAGAATGGTCATTTAACTGCTGAGGAAAATGTTGAACTATTTCATTGACATTAAATCTTGTAACCCCTAAATGGAAAACTTCCTCACACTAATTCCCACAACCAAACTCCCTTCTCGCGCCCCCCCCCAACCCCCCCCCCCCAATAAAACACACACACACACACACACACACACACACACACACACACACACACACACACACACACACACACACACACACACACACATTTCTCTAGATAATTCATTACTTGACCCATTATTAACCTACTTTCTAGGGGTCCTGTTGTCATCCCTGGAGGAGCCTGTCTCTGATGTGTTTGGGAGCTTCCCAGCAGCTGCACTCCAGCTACCCTGTTGATACCTAATCTGACTATTGTGCTCTCTCTCTCTCTCACCCACAGACACACACACACACACACACACACACACACACACACACACACACACACACACACACACACACACACACACACACACACACACATATACTCACAAATGTAGACATGCAGGCAGATATGTGCAAGTACACCCTGGTAGTCATAACACATACAGGGCTGATACATTCCAAGAATAGTGGATTAGATATAAAAGAACACATGTATTTGAGTTTAAATGGTGGTGGTGTTCAGTGTTTGACGAGTTGACCTCCAGTTCCACTAGTTACTGCTGAAGCTGAATGAAAAAGAACGAGAATATGCCTTGCGTATTCCTGGAAAAGACACTGACCCATTATTGACGTTTGTGTGTTTGAGGAGTTAAATGTTACATTACGCAAAGGTCAGAGAAGAGTAAACGGTTAGAGGCAGTGATGGAGAGAGGGAGATTTTTTTTTTCCCTTGCAAAGATGAAATCGAAAGCGCTGAAGAAAATGAGAGAATGTATCGTTTTCATCACATTGATGAAGAGCTGTGTAGGGAGAATTCTAGCAGGGAAATCTTCCAGGCATGCATTTGGCCTGTGTAATGTGCAGGTGTTTGCAAGGGTGTGTATGTGTGTCTGTGTGTGAGAGAGAAAGACAAGCGGCAATAATGAAAAAAAGAATCTGTATGAATATGAAAAAATGTGATCTTTATTCTACATCTCCACACATATTTCAAATATACATATATACATCTTTTGTACAACGAATATAACTCTTGTGTGTAACCTGTCTGGACCAATAAAAGCCTCTAGGTTTTGTCACAAATACATAATTCACAGTGCAATATGAAGTTTGTGCACCCGTGTCAGTTTGCTCTACATGTCACATGAACGTGTGACACCCTACATGTATGAACCGAACAAAATCATAAATCTCTTAAATTACTTTTCTGCTAGGAACAACCCAGATTGTCACAAGTCTGTTCCCACTGTGTATTTCAAGCAGATGAGAAAAAATAATGAAAGAATTGCAACATACGTTTTATTAGCCTGCTGCTTGGCCCAAACATTAAATGCACATTAAATTCTCAGATATGCCAGATTTAGTACCGTAGTCATAATTATTGTACCAGAACGAAATCTTTTAGAACGTGGTACATCACGTCACTTACTATGATGACTAATCTCCATGGATCCACAGCTTTCAACTGCAAAAAAAAATTGTTTTAAAATAAATAAAAGGGAAAGAAAAAAAGTACCATTAAAGAGGTGAAATAGTCAGAACAGATTCTTCCAGCCAAGGTCAGAACCATGCTCTACCGACACGCTCAAGTGTTGAGTCATCATCAGACAACCAACATCAAACATCGCCTGACTGTGACTGATTCAGAGCCATTCAGTTTATGAAACACAGTGATATGGGCACAACACTCGGCACAGCTCAGCTTTGTTAAAGCAACACATCTTGACATAATTTTTCAACAGATATTAACAGAAAAGGTTCAACTGCTCAACTCAGAAAGTTTAAAAATTTTTCTGTAATGTGTTTCTCTCTGATTTGGTGGTTCTTTAACTGGATATTTGACACATTTCTTAGAAAATACAAGCATTGTTAGACTGAGGAAAAATGCATTTTGCATCCGTACCATTTGAATTCTGTGTATTTTTACTTTGTTCATGCAAAGCCTGCTGTAGCAAGCCTTCAGGCCAAAGAATTATCCGGCTATCTCTGTTGCTGCTAAGGCAGGTGAGCGAGTCTTTAAAGCCAGAGTTGCTCCCAACATTTATTTTAAAAACCAGAAGCATTAGTGTTAGGTTTAGCTGTGGCTAATTGCACACACACAGCATTTCAGAAGAGCCGCACAGATTGATCACAGTCAAATTTGCAAGGTCTGACCCTGTTAATAGACACTTCCTGTTCGGAAGCAACCTTTATATGAAATATTCAGCTTTGAGCATGCTTTTAAAAAAGGTAAATTATTTAATTTTAACTGCTGGCCCAGTGTCACTGCTTATTTTTGAGTGTGTGTGTGTGTGTGTGTGTGTGTGTGTGTTCAGTCCTCTGCTCGTCTTCTTTTCTCAATCTATGTCACTGGCTGCTGTGAGACTTCGAGCTTGTGCTAGGCCTTCCTCGAGCCGGTCGGTGAGTCAGCCAGTGAAGCCTCCAGTCTGGTCAGAGAGTGAGAGGAACATCACCATCTTCATCTATTGCCCATGAAGCCTTATGAGTCCAGGCCGAGAGAAAGCATTGGTGACTACTGTTTGCCACGAGTCAAATTTCTATGATTCACTCGTAGTAGCCTGCAGAGATTATTTTGTTAACATAATCTGGCAAGTTTTGAGTCCTTGTTATTTCCTTTAGCACCAAATGATTTCAAAAACGCACATATAGAAACACAATGAATGACCATTGTGAGCAATGCCCTTAGCAAGTAACACATATACGACAACAAAATACAGTACAGTTAGTTTTTGTAGAAAGCTTGAGGGTGTATGTACACACAACAGTAGACAAATGAGTTTCTAAAAAGTGCCAATGTAAAAAAACAACAATGAATCCCTCATAGTAATTTTCTTATTGGTCCCTCAGCCAGACTTAGCTGAATCAAGTCTGTCAGCAGAACACATTATCGTCTTCTTCCACGTCAAAGGATGGCACCATCTGTTCCGCTGAGCTCACTTCCTGTTCACCCAGCACCGCTTCCTGTGACAATGGCGGCTGGTGGAACCACGGGTGAGCGAGCAGCTCAGTCGCCGTGAGTCTCTCCCAGGGTTCTTTCCTCAGCAGACTCTGGAGCAGACACTTGGCCTTGGGCGACAAGCCCTCTGGCAAACAGCACTGGCCTCTGCGGATTTTGGAAAACAGCGTGGCCGGGTCCGAGTCGTGGAAGGGGTAACGGCCAACCAGCATGGTGTACAGCATGACCCCCAGGCTCCACATGTCGGCCATCTTGCCGGAGTAAGGCGCAGAGCCGCTGAGGATCTCTGGGCTGACGTAAGCGGGGCAGCCATGGGTGTCTGACATGGAGTCGTTGTTTGGGTCCTCCAGGACACGACAGTCCTCGAGACTTTCTAGCCTCACCTGTGTCCTGTGAAGAAGAAGTCAAAATAAATCAGGGAATTTGGCATGACCTTTAAGAGCATAGAACATGCTGAAAAAAATGCTTTGTTTAGCTTTGTGTTAGCTTTATGTCCACTTACAACAGCTATCCCTGTTATCTTGTACAGCAAGCAACTTTACATATTAAATCTGCCTTTCAGAAGTAGAATCTTTTTGCTGAATGTCATGTTGTTGGATATGAAGCTCTCTGAATTCCCCAACTTTTAAAGCACAAGTCAATCTTTTATCTAGCACACCACTGAGTGACAGAAGTGTGTGTGTGTGTGTGTGTGTGTGTGTGTGTGTCTATTTCTAACAGTGATTTTTTAACACTGTCAAACATTTAGGAGATCTGTTAAATGTAAGTCACTGATTGCATCATGGAAAAACAAGGACGATTCCTTTATCCTTAAGCTGCCAAGCAGACAGACAGATGGACATAGCCACACATAATAATAAATGCAACACACACACACACACACACACACACACACACACACACAAGCACACACACACACACACACACACACACACACACACACACACACACACACACACACACACACACACACACACACACACACACACACGCCAGTGAACTTGCTATGACCTAAGTGCACAAAAGTGAGTCCTGTTTGGGAAGCAGAGCTGCCTAAACACATTTCCAATGGCTTCCTGGCACACACATGCTCACATAAACACACATATGAATATACAAGAACACCACCCTCCTCCTCCTCCTCCTCTACTCACACACACAATGCTATATTTAGCCATGTTAATGACAGGACGTGCATTTAGTTCAGTACTAGAGCCATTAAGATTGTGAGAGTATATTTGTAGAATGAGACCTTTACCATTGGAACACTCTTATAACATAATTAATGGGACAAAGAAAAATATCACTAGATAATTTCAAGGGTGATTAATTTTCTACAGCAACAGGTGTGCAGTGTGTTTAATTAAAAGTTAATTTGTGCCTCTTGAAATTTGCTCCCCAGACTAACACATGGATTGAGGTTTTATCAAGTCAAACGCACAAACACACGTAAGAAGTGTGCTGTTTTATCTCATATTCAGAGGGGTTGACTCTGTGAGACACTTCAGTCGTCAAGACAGAGTGGCCGGGGAGAGAAACAGACAGCCGGAGAGAGGATGAAAAGAGTAACAGCCAGAAGGACCAAGATAGGAAGCAACTGATATTTAAACACCAAGACAGTGGAGGAGATAAGTCAGGAGAGGAGAAAGAGAGATGGAGACAGAAAAGGAAACAGAACAGAGAGAGTTAGAGGGGTGGAGAGAATGACTCATCCTTCTGTTGAGAGTACATATCTGCTCTCCTCCTCTCTCTCTCTCTCTCTCACTCTCGAGCTGAGGCTATCTGCACCTGGGTCCCACACTTGCGGCGCCAGCCATCCCATAATTACCCTCAAATGGCTGTTGCCACATCAGTGACGCACGGGAAGGCTGGCCCGGCAGTGAAGCCCTGCATGCTTCACAGTGCTAGTCACCTTCCCTAAACTGGCTTTTTCAACTGCGCTGTGCGTGTATGTGTGTGTGTGTGTGTGTAGGGAGATAGCATTTGTCAAATTGTTGTGACTTTCTCTGGTTCTGGCTTGAGTGTAGCATTGTTGGCCAAGACACTGCATCACAGCGTGATTGTTGGGGTTTGAAAGATGCCTGATTGTGAATTTGGAAGAATGTGCAACGGAATAAATGAGGTCATGCAGAATTGCATCATTTCAAGGAGACTTATGTTATTATGTTGATGTGTGTCAAAAGTCTGGCTTTGATTGGATGGAAGCAGCTTTCTCAGGGTGCACGAAACTGATTTTTCTGGGAAAGGAAAGCCAAATTCCATGATGTCACACGGCCATTTAATGTTATCATCAAAACTTGAAGCTTTGTTTTCATAGTCACATCACAGCAGGATCTTTTTTAGTGGTGCTAGAGTATGTCGCCAGCCAAAGAGTAAAGAGAAGCCAGTGTTAAAAAAGAAGATGTCATCCCACGGTTCCAGGGTCTTGTGGGTCTTGTGGGTCAGTCTACCAGCATTAATGCTGCAATGCTGTCACAAAGCCAACAAATTGCTGAATTATAGGCATCTGAGCTTTAAATGGACCACAGCTTTACAGCTCTGAATGTATAATCAGCACACATACAAGCATACAGGTATGAACACACACACACACACACACACACAGAGACAAGGAAAATGAGCTATGCAGCCTCCCTCCTCTTCCCCTCTGCACATATACTCTGTGACTCATCGCTCTGCAGCCGTATAGCTATCAGAGGGACACAACCAACTTCAACTTCTCTCACTGGCTGTCTGCACTCATTCATCCAGCGTGACCCTGAAAACCCAGAGGTCATGGCTGGAGAATGTTACTGTTGTAAAGTCTCCATGAAAAAGGGCCTTTGGAAAGCCAGTGTGTGTGTGTGTGTGTGTGGGGGGGGGGGGGTTGTGTGGGATCAGCGGGTGCTTACAGGAAAGAGAGTGACGCAAGGGCAAAGAGGCGACAAATAGTTTTGTAAGCAGGGGTTTTGTGTGTCTTCCTGAACAGAATGTAGTACTCAGAAATGCAGACATTAAGGCGTGTGTGTGTGTGTGTGTGTGTGTGTGTGTGTGTGTGTGTGTGTGTGTGTGTGTGTGTGGGGAGTGAGTTCAAAGGATAGTGCTTTGAACTACTCCTTCATGGATGAAAGTGTATGTGAATGAATTCTTGTCGGAAACAGTACTTACTCTGCAGCATAGTTATGATGTTATTTATTAATAAATAATGAGTAATAAATATATTCTGAGTTATAGACCGCAGAAGGGGACGATTGTCTCATTCACCAGCCTTGTCTAGCAGTTCTGCCAAACTACCACCCACTACATTCACACATGCATGCACACACACACACACACACACACACACACACACACACACACACACACACACACACACACACACACACAGGCATGCAAAACAAACACACAACATGGATACAAAGAGACACAACGAGAGTGAGAAAGGGAGACAGACAGAGAGGGTGAAAATCTGGGAAGCTATGCAGTCTGCCTCCACAAGTACAGAACCTCCTACTGTTTGTACCCTGATCAATATCCGCACACATGGCCTGTGCGTATCAGCTACTGCCATGTTTGTTGTTTGTTTGTCGTTTCCCACAACACTGCATGTATTTAGGTCTGAGAGCATCCAAATAAAGTTAACTGATACTACTGAGGCTGGATGAGAACTGGTTTAAAGAAACATGATGCTGAACAAGTGTTTGGTTCCACAAGGTGAGAAACTTTTCAGGCTTCTGGGTGCCATCTAAAAATGAGCCTCAATGTTTTATGTTTGCTTCCTTAAGGCGAAGCCGCGTTCCTGTCATCTCACCTTTTCTCATCGGTGAAGACAAACTTGCGCAGTTTGAGGTCACCCAGCACGATCCCGGCCTGGTGACAGTGCACCACAGCCAGAGCCACCTGACGGAAGAGCCTGCAGGCGTGCTCCTCATCCAGCCTGCGACAGCTCTTAACCAAGGTGTGCATGTCCCCAAAGTCTTTGTCCAGGAACACGTAGGCCTTGCATTCGCCAAGGATGATGTCCCTGATACCGGCCACATTCTTGTGGGCAGGTAGGATCCCGTAGGCTCTGATCTTTTCCTGGTATAGCCCCATATCGAAGACCTGGGAGAGAGATGGGAATAGAAGGAGAGGAGGGAAAGGGGTGCAGGATGGAAATTGGGGGAGAGAGTGAGTGTGGGGGGAGGAGGCAGTGGGTCAGTGTGTTCTTAATGATCATCTGAGGAAAAAAAAAAGGGGGAAAAAAGGGCTTAGGATGTGCTATGATTCCAGCTCAATACACTGCTTTCGCAAGAGCATGACGAATTAATCATCAAAACGTGAAGTGATTAATTTTATTAATCAACAACGCCGAACGCCTGCAGGTCCATCGTGATAAAATAAACGCATGGATCTGGAACAATGGCGGGCCCTGACGTTATCAGAGCCGATCCTTATCGCGACGAGGTTTTTTTTTCTTTGCCTCGCGTGTTTGCATTTTTGTGTCACGGCGCGGCGTAGCCCATTGCAGTGACGTGTATGCAAATGAGCCGAGTTGACAGACACAGTGCGAAGCCACACGGCGCCAAGAATAGGCCGGCTTCAGCGGGCCGGCTGTACTTCCACGGCGCAGAGCACACGGGGCTGCCGGGTCTATCCAACATTTGTCAACAGATTCGAAATAATCATAGAGCCTTATATAGTTCAGGATTTTAAATCATGAAGCAACACTCCTGTCATTGCGCAAAAGCCTGACACATTTCGCGTGAGAATGACATTTGGTGAAAAAGTCGGCTAAA
Organism: Xiphias gladius; assembly: GCF_016859285.1. NCBI lineage: Eukaryota > Metazoa > Chordata > Actinopteri > Istiophoriformes > Xiphiidae > Xiphias > Xiphias gladius. The sequence continues at coordinate 13,133,838 of NC_053423.1, read as the reverse complement.
TACTGATGACATGCCAGACAGGCTGTTGGGCAACGCTGTGTCTTGAAACACCATTCATTAGAAGGAATTGCACAATGCCGCGATTGCACATACCTTGCACAGTAGCTCATCGCCAGTGTCGGTGTCCATCGCGGTGTGCATGCTCTCCCGGTCCGCCAGAGGTAGAAGCAGAAAGGGTCCTATCCTGGACGGTCCCTGGTGGGTGGCCGGGGGAGGGTTCGAGACGGGGCTGACCGGGGACCCGGGAGAGGCGCCGAGGAGACCCTGCGGGTCCCCTGCCTCTGCGCTCAGCCTGGCGCATTTCGCCGGCGGATGGTCGTCCGAGTCCAGCCGCTTGTGCGCGACCCGGGCGGTGCGGATGCAGGGTGCCGGGCTGCCCCACTGCATGTTCGTCCTGATAGACCGATTTACCATGACGGCAACAAACGAGACCCTGACTTGGCTAGGATGTGTCCTTTGATGCTTAAAATAAACTACAGACAGCGCGCCCCATTTCTCCGCGTGAGACACATTGTAGTTGAGATATAAATGAAACTTCAGCGGTTTCAGTGACGGTAACAATCCAACACACGTCCTTGTAGAGAGTGGATGCCCGTGGCTCTGAGGTCTGTGTACTTTTGGTGAGAAAATCCCGATCTCCCAGAGTCCAGACTGAAAGTGAGAGAGGGACCGAGGAAGGGAGAGAGAGAGAGGGAGAGAGAGAGAGAGAGAGAGAAACGGAGACCGCCTCACACCCAGAGAGGCAGAGAGTGAGTGAGCTCCGGTGATGTTGAGCTCTGAGCTCAAACACTCCGCCCGACCAGTCCAGCCTCCTGGTGACACAACCATTGAGCAATCCTGTAACGGCACCGACTCCGGCTCAGCTCGGCTCTGATGAAACTGCCTGCTGTATTACCTTTCATACAAGACTACGTGAGCATGTGGTTCAAGCATTAATGCTGCTACCCCCCCCCTGTTTGCTATGGTGTCACGAATCTCTAAATTCCTGTTCTGAGCGCTAAGATTTTGAATGAAGAAATCATCCAGCACTTATCATGGCTGCCTCATTGAGCTTGCACATGTTTTAGACAATTATTAACAATCTCAAAAACTCTTTGTCTGACTCAGTTGTTCCTTAATGTTCAGCTCTTATTGCCATTTATTACCAGCTGCAACAATCTAGCCTGAACTGTTTGCTCTCCAAATGTCAGGCCTCAAGTGTGAGCTAGCTAATATAAGGCTCCAGTGTATAAACCTTAACTCTAGCTTTAACATCACGAGGATATTTTCCCATGCTGGGCTTGTTTGTTATGTGGATATGACTCACCCCCATAAAGCGTTATTGGTGCTGGGCTATAAGCATTCCCATAAAATACGCCAGCGCGGATCTGTAAACAACATCATGGCAGCTGGGCACCCAGAGACACTGATCCTAAGTTAAAACTACATGTATACACAGATGCCACAAAAAAAAAAGCAAGCAAATACTGTGCAATCTGTGTGAAAATTATGCAAGATTCGAGAAAAAAAGTATAATCAGTGAACTAAGGACTATTACTTAAAGATGTAAGAACCAGAAATTGAAGGGTGAAGTACAGTATATAGTCAGTTCAAAACAACCTTCCTGTGACAAGTGCTGTGATGAATTGAGGGTATGAGGTAATTAAAAGTGCATGTTTGTGTGTGTTTGTCGGGGTGTGTACACACGCGTGACCATGTGTTTGTTGCGCAAGAGTTCTCTTTTTTTTTCTTTCTTTCCACTGCTTTAGGTTGAACAAGCACAGCAGCAGCAGTGGAGGCTCAGGGAGCGTTCACTAAAACACAGAGCACCAGCTGCCCTGTGTATGTCTGTGTGTACGCACTATCACCCCTCTTTTGTGCAGCTGCCTCCTGCCAAACAGAAGTGTGTCATTTCAAACCATTTCTTTTCACCGTTTCTGACACAGTGCCTTCCACAAGAGGTTACACACTTAGCCGAGTCACAGCAGCTTGGCTCAGCTCGACTCAAAAAGGTCATTTGAACCTTTTAGGCTGTCCAAACATGGATGAGCTACAGATTCCATAGAAATGATGGGTTTTATTTTTAGGCTTGAGATTCTTTCTTTGTGCAGTGGTTGTCTTACAAATACGGTGACTAACCAACGGATTGATGTGTGTGTGTCTCAGTGAGCAAGTGTGTTTGTCATACCATCAAGTATGCACAGGAGCAGGTTTCCTCTCTTACTGCGGTCTCTGTGTCTCTGTTTAAGAAGCTCGAAAAGCAGGATGAACAGTCACCGCGGGAATGGGTGGCAGAGGTACAGGAGGCCGAAAGGTTTTTTTTTTGTTTTCTGACAATTGTCCGGACCTGGTGTGCATCAACGTGATGATGCATATTTGTAGCTGCTTTGTGTGTGACGCAGTGTTTAGGTGTACACTTTAAAAGCTGACTTATTTGTGTTGGCTGTGATTACTGTGAAGTAAGGTGCGTGTGTGATATTGCAGTATGACTCAATGTAACTGAGAATTCACATTGGAATCATTACACAAAGTCACACCGTACTACATGTTTAGACTGTGTGTTGCTCCTATGCAACATAGTTTATGTTGCCGGACTCCTGTGTGTACCTAATGATGTACTTGGGTGTGTGTTATGTTTAAGTATACAGTGCCTGCGTAGGAGTTTGACTGCATCCCCACGCCAGTGAGCTAGAAGAGAAAACAGTATTCAGGGCATGCTCTCCCTTGTTATAATTAGCTGAGTCACTCAGCACCACCAGTGGTAAAGAGAGGGCTGGGAATTGATCTGCTCTGAGAATAGTTCAATCTGCTCTGGCTGACAGCCAGCCATCGCTGTGAATTATTCTTCATTTGAGCTGCTCCGTCACATTACACGTACGCACGCATGCAGACGCAGGAAATGAACAGAGCTGTAGACTTGAGACTAGAGCTTGAGACCTAGATCTAGTAACGAAAATTAGGACTTGCAACTTGACTGTGTGCCTTAAGACTCGACATGAAAAGTAAAATCTTGATCATTTTTGATCAAGTAGAACACCAATGAAATAACTTTTAAATGATCCCTGCCACAGGTTTAGATCCGCCAAGGGGTTTGCTCACAGGTACGTCTTTTTGTGTGGATGCTGGAGAATGATTATGGGTAGATATCTAATGATGAGATGAATAAAACATATAATAAAAAGCTATAAATTCTTCCACAAAAGTACACTGCCAGCTCCTTCGACAGTATACAATCTAATCAAGGGGGCACTAGTAGACCTGGTCAGTTCACTATGTGCGATGAACAGGCCGTTTTCAGAGCAGACATTTTGACTTGTCGTAGGAGAAAAACCACAGGTGTTACTAATAACTTTAACAAAGGCTCTGTTCTTTTCAAGTGTCTCAGTAATGCTCCATTTACGCAATGTTGGAAGAATGGGAAAGACAGGAAAACCTCCCATTATTCCGAGCAGGGAGGCGTTCATGCATTATTCCAAGACTGTTTTCTCCTACTACTAGCCTGGAAGTCACATGAGATAAATAGCCTCAATTACCACTTGTATTGTGTTTGTAGTGTACCAGGACCCTGAAACTAAATCTTCATTCACAGCTTTTGTATGTGATGAACATTTACTAAGTCATTGTTATTAAATCATACTGATTCATGATTGTCCTAGAGATGTGCACTGGAGGATATTTGTAAGCCAAAAGTCTAGGCACATTGTACCTCCATGTACTTTCCATCTCTGCTATGCCAAATATGGTAAGTATTGTAATTACAGCTGAACTTTGACCCCATTCATGAGCATCTGAAAAAGGTCACATGAGGAAAGAAGGAAGTAAGGATACTGTATGCAACAGTAGTCTTTTTAGTCCATTATCTTCCCCTATTGGTTTTACAATGACTGTTGCCACTGTTTTTTTTTATGGATTTTGTGAAGTAGAACTTGTTTTCTGTCTGCCATTACCATTGTAAATTTGGTAAGCTGACGGATGGCTATGAATGTAGAATCAAAGTGTGGGAGATAGAAGTGGGCCAGTGGATATTCACCTATATGCCTGCGATAAAACTGGTAGACTTTCTATTCAGGGTGTAAATTCTGTCTCTAGAACAAAACAAAAAAAAGAACAAATAAGACTGCAATATGCCTCTGGTCTACCGAAATTCTGGATATAAGCTCCTAGACTCTGTGAACTGTATGAACTCAAATGTTGAGGTCTCATCCAAAATTAGTCATCAGCCAGCTATAACCATCTCTACTGAGTATGCTCTATATTTTCACAACCTCGACTGACCTCAAGGACAATCAATCAAACCAGGAGCCGAGATGGGGGATTGTTTCATGTGGATGGACTCCAGACTGTAGTCTGGCCAAATATTTTTGCCTTCCTTTGCTAGTTGTCCCAATCTGTCCATCACTATTTCTTTGATCCGTTCGCTTCAGTTAGGGTTGGTTAGGTTTGAGAGACTGGGTTCTTGGCAACACAGGTATTTGTGCAATTCAAAACCCACTTTAGGTATAATACATCCATATATTTTTACAAGATGCTGTACTCTGATGTTACAACACACGACAATGAATTGTTTTTACATTGGAACACATACCTACACATTGTTCCCCATTGACTGAAAACGTTTGTTCTCATATCGGGGAGTTGTCATGTTCCCCAAAGGTCTTCTGAGAAGTTTAGCTGAATATGAAATTCTTCATCTACTGGCTACAGTATGGTCATGTGAAGTGGTCTTCTTGAGAGTTTGTAGTTGTTTTGTAAAACCAGCTATAATCATTTTAATACAGAAAAACTTTGTAAAAGATTTGTAATCAATTACAGTGAAAAGTGGTGACACACTGATAACAACTCTATTATTCTAAGAATAGTGAATTTCTCCTCCAATGGCAAACGTTAAATATGTTTGTCGGGTCCTATTGACAAGGCCAACGCTGTCAAACTTCCCCTTTCAGAAATAACGTAGTCATGATCACATTACCTGGTTGGTTGATTACCTTTTTGCCTCAAACTGATAACAGGGAGGAGAACTCCACTTCACAAATGCAACACTAGACATCTGCCACCTTTAATGTAATTTGAACGGCAGATTGATAGTAGTATTAAAAGGACTGTTACAAAACCCCCAAAACGTATCCATCACACATTACGTCACATTCGGAGCACAGTGCATGCATCACTATATGTATCAATATTGGTGATTCTGGCCCTAGTAATACTTGCAGATCATGGTATTGACCCCCCCAAACATAAGGCATCTTATTGAACCGCCTGAAAAGCTTCAGCTCCCCTTGGCATAGACTCTACAGTTCTTGGGAAGTCTACTGGAGGGATTAAACACCATTCTTCCAAAAGATATCCCCCAATTTAGTGTTTTTATTTTAGTGGGGAAGAGCGCTAACAAATTGATCTACAACATAATATTCCATAGGTATTCAACTTGGTTGAGATCTGGTGACTGTGAAGCATATGATTCATATATTCTTTCATACTTTTCAAACCAAACAGTGCCTTGTATGAAAGCATCTGCATTTGTTAGGTTTTTCCACTCATTTATAAAGTTTTTCCTTTAATTTGACAAACTTATTTTCACGTCCTTACATAACTGAACACCACATTTGCACTTACACAGCGAAAACCCTTCATGTCCTGAAAAGGTAATTATAATGACATGATTAGTTATATAACCCATCCTGTATTAATAACATGGACACATGATTTAAAACACTTTATTTTCATTGTGGTCCTCCAATATATAGACAACACAAATAATGACACCAGGCAGACACTGTACATTCAGAAGTGAGGTGATTAAGCTTACATGTTCCAAGCACTTATATAAAATGAGCTAAAAATGAACGAGGACCCATCTTTTTAAGGTCACTTTGAAGATCCTCTCTCATATGATCAACTTTAGACAACTTGGATTATCCCCCTGTACTACGCAGAATAAGGAAATATAATTTTTCTGATCATGCAGAAAGGGAAACAATGGCAGTTATCTTCTCTTGGTGCAAAAATACCATTTCACCGGAAAGGTCCTCCTTATACCAGATAGCTCCCTCAAACCTTCGTCAGCAGAGTTTCACTTGAGAAGTTGAGCTCACTTCCCTTCATGTCCCAGGAACACCCTTTCATAACTCAATTTTTACCAGTCACTCTTCAACACATGATTTCACTGAAATAGCTGGCCTTAAATTCTTTGCTGTCGTCCAGGATGACTCAAGGGGTTTCCTGTTGCTAATGGGAAGTGGATGGCAATTGTGTATGTGTGTGTGTGGCCACACCACACACGTCACTACCATACAGTAACCAGCCCATCACTGTGGTTACACAAGATGTCTCTGCTCAGCTGGGCAGAGTCCATGATGTCACCCTCAGTGGCATGAGAAAACACTGATTGAAAAAAAAGGAAACAAGAAGTGACTGCCATTTATTGCTGTGCTGAAATAAAATGTCTGGTTTAATTATTGTTCTTGACCATTCACCTTCGGTGGACAGTGGCAAAGTAGGGAGGCAGAGGAGAAAGATTTTAGATCAACGCCTGAATCAGGGCTCCAGCTGCTGATGCTGATGTGTAACAGGAAAAAGGTTCACCATGTTCACCGTTATAGTGTACTGTTTTAACATGCTAACCTTTCCTAATTAGCACTAAACACAAAGTACAGCTGAAGTCGATGGGAATCTCATTCGTTTGGCAGGTATTTAGTCATTTAGTCGTTCTCTCTCACACACTTTATCCCAGGTGTGACTTGTTTTGGTTTATTTTATCGGTGTAGTAAAAAATATCCTTTTACAAACAGCGCCTTAGAGGATGGCACATGAAACTGTCATCCCACATTAATCTCCTCTTTGTTGTTTGATGAAAGATAAGCCACAGCTGCTGTTCAAAAGGGGCGTCTGCCTTTAACATACCTACACTAAATTATATTCCAAAGTGAGCAGATCCTCAGTCCGTCTTCATTTCAATAACCGAGGAAACAAAGTACATCCTCCAGCCAAAACACAAGAGGTTGGATCATCATTAATGACACCTCCAGCAAGAGTGTGAGACAGATACACAGAGTAAAAACTGTTATTTGTTTCCAATCCCGTCTACAAGTCTCATAACCCCCAACCTCTTTCCAGAGTGAGTCACCCAGTGCTGAATTTATCAAAGTGTGTGAACACGAGAGGGAGAGAAGAGCTTAGCGTTTGGAAAAAGCAATTAATTGCAGGATAATACCCCATGTAACAGGATTTCAATGACTGTTAGCGCTGCTCCGCTCCAAAAGGAGATTTATTCTCATAATCCCGTGATGAAAGGGATGGCCAATTATTTCCCATGCATTGGAACACACTGCCTGAACCAGGGCTAGGCCAGCGGGAGAAAGAGGAAGCGCAGAGCAGGAGGAAAGACAAGAAAGTGTTTATGTGTACACATACACACTTACTATTCAGCCAGCAACAACAACCTGTCACTCTTCACAAATTACCTAGCGCAGAGCTTTTAATGATATGATTGCACTACAACTCACGGGAGAAAGATGAAAGCCGCGCCTTGCTCCATTAACCGCATACTCCACGGCTTCTGAAAATTAGGCCTTGCGTTTCTTGGCATTTCATCAGTTTTGAAGGATGTTGAAAATGTGGGTTAACATTTATGAAGTTTGTGTTTGAGTTTCAACGGCAGAATGTCATCATAAAGGAGTACACATGATGTTATGGAAACAGGCACTAAAATCTTTCAAAGGAATTCATTCATAGACATTCATTCGTGATGGTAAAACCTCCTAATTAAGGGGTGATAGTAGACCAGAATGTGGCAAATTAATTTTCAAAAAACATCCTGAACTGTTGAAAAGCTTGAAATGTTGTGTTGTTCTGTTGATCCAGAACTTATTAAAATATTTGAAGATATGCATCATTTATTTTCTCTCTACTTAAAAAGATCCGTTCACTCAAATCAGGAAAAAAAATCCCATTGTCCCATTTACCCCTGATGGTATCTAGCCATGCAGGTTGTTGTTGTTTTTTTATTTGCAAAGAGTATATTGTTTGTGGTGCTCAAAGCAGTGAAAACTAACATTGCAAAACCCCAATCTCCAAAAGAACATTTCTGAATTAAAACTGTCAGTACAGTCGATGCATTATCACGAAGCCCTTTTCACAAAAGCAATTTGTGAGCACTTGCATGCAGATTGCAAATGGTGGCAACATTGCCTTTCACACCTGATTTTCCCCATAAATTGCAGTAATTTGTAGATCTTGCAGGACTCTCTAATGCTCATGCACGGGTTGCAAGTATGCCTTTTTTTTTTGGATTGGTGGAATGTGTCCAAATGAGTGAGATGAAATGGTCTCATGGTGCAAACTGCAGCCTGCAAGTTGCAAGTAAGCCCAAGAATAAGGGGGCCACTGCTGGAAAGACACATTGCTGTTGAGTTTATTTATTTTTCTAATATTGCCTCTTTTAGGCAGGTCACGGGACAGATGCAGACAGGAAATGATGACGGGGACAGAGATTGGTATGACGATGCAAAGATCCCCAGCCGGTATGCTTCTTAACCACTTGCCCACCACACTGCCCCGCTGTGGATGTATTTTTGGATGCTTTGCTAACCATCAACAACATTCTGTTCATATCAGTTTTAATAGGGAATGATACCACTAGCGTTCAGTGGAAAGAATGGGAACTGACCCTTGAACCAAAGTAGTCAGCAGCAATTCCCATCACTGCCTGTTTCCTGTTTTTGCTTGCCAACACTACCAGTTCAACATCAGATAAGGTGGACAAGGTGCATGAGAATTGAACCCTATCTGAATAATGCCAGTAAATCTTGATTCCGTAATAATCTAACTATGGGCTCCCTGGTGGTTACTAGACTTCTAGATATTAACTGAAAGGTGTCAGCTGGGAACCTGCCATCATTATACACCTCATCAGCACATAGAGCCCTTCTTGCAGATCTCGGGCCTCCAGGTCAGAAGTCCTCATTGAGATTATAGTCATGAATAATTTTGCTGAGTGGTGATTCATTGCACCAAATTTAACCCAGTCAGTCAGACCTGCAGGAAAGAGGTTTTGTCTTCACTGCTGCACGTTTAAGTGAGCACCGAGTCAGTGTGACAGGATCACTATGGGTGCGTGACAGCCGAGTGAACAGCACGTCCTGCAGTGGGCGTTCAGGGACAGACAGCTGCACTTACTTCAAGCACCTCATCCAGTGTTATGGGAGCTGTTGATGTGTTCCCTCCACAGGGAGATAGTGTGTGTTGAGCTGGTGCTGACTGAAGGTTTGTATGTGTGTGTTTGTGTGTATAGGGTGTGGGCGGAGGTAATTAAGGTGTCAGGAAACACGCATTATTAATCGCAACACGACGTTATAATCGGGAGCATGATCTGTCATGCCTGGCCCTGAGTTGTGTGTGTCTGTATGTGTGTGTGTGTGTGTGTCTGTGTGTGTGTGTGTGTGTGTGTGTGTGTGTGTGTGTGTGTGTGTGTGTGTGTGTGCGTGTGTGTGTGTGATTCTGGTGGGTTTTTTGTGCAAGTTGGCTCCTTTAACAAAAAAAGCTGCATGAGTGCTTTGAACAGTATGTGTCCTATTTCTGACACTATCTTGCTTTTGTTTCATTAGCTCATTTTTACCATTCACGCCACAACAAAAGCATGCTGTAAGGGACACTTGGTGAGCGAAGTCGTGACATAGCAATCACACAAATGAGGACAGAAACGTTCTATTCATGGCTCCGTAGTCTGAAGAGGAGCCATGCTTGTTTGTGCTACAGTGTTAAGACAGGTCCTAGGTGTTAGGCAAGTTACCAGGCTGTGGCTCAGTGTTAGGTGTTGTGTTATTTTCCCTCAGGTTAAATTCTGAAAGGGGTTAGGTTGATCCGATCATTTTAAATCCAGGCTAAGCGGTGGCATAACACATGGAGCAAGACACTTGTGAAATCTTAGGGAAAGTCGCTTTCACAGATCATAAAGCAAGCCAAAATCCGCTGGAAAAAAAGTTCCAACCCGTAGGCACAAATCAGTCTTTAAATTTGTTTCAAATAAACCGTGCTTTTCAAAGACCACTCTAGCTTCATCACTAACTTCAAATGAACACAAAAGCACAGAACAGGTTAATCTACATTTTTTTTGTAGTCAATGATGACTCTGATCATTCCTGTGATGTCTACAAGCTGACATGCATATCACTGCTAGATTAAAATCTGCATTTGGTTTTGAGGTGACATTGTCAATCATCCAGTTAAATACAGTAATAAATTAATGTTGTGCTATTAGTTTTGCTGAGCCATAACTGTCAAATTTTGATTTCACATTGAATATCAACAAGATAGCCAGTTCATATCTCAATTTTTGTGGTCTGAGACGGCATGTTTTATACATACATCTTATACAATAAATAGCAATGCAATAATGCTGGGATAATAGAACTCTTTTTGGTGCAGTTAACTTGTAGCATAGCAAGGTAAATCATGAAAGTCATGCCTCAGTGTTTTTTTTTTTTTTTTCACTTGTTTTCCCCTGATCCTGAGCAGTAGGCAGGGGTCATGGCACTCAATAAATTCAAGAGCAGTGCGAGAAATCTTGAAGCGTTTTTCCACCCTGAGGCATGTTCCATTTTCTGTGGTCCGCGCTGTTGTGAGCTTCTTTGACATGTTATTATTCTTTACCGTGCCTGGCTGTGCATCTGAGGGAACTGCTAAAACCTACATGGAGGCTTGCCTGGAAAAGATGGGTGAAGTATTCACAGTGTGGAGGTAAGGAGGAGGGAACGGCTCTCTCGTTGTATGCTTTTTTCACTTCACTAGTAGCTGCTGAGGTTGTGAAGACAATGACTCAATCTAACAACATCTATATGTCAGGAAATTCCAGTAATTGTTTGAGAAAATAAACAATGACACCACATAGATTTTCCAGCTGTGATGTCTTCAACTTGTAAAGGAGGAAACTGTGTATGGCTAATTACAGAGTGCAATCCCTAGTGTTGAGATTCTGGGTTTTCATTAAATTAGCATAGTTTTACTGGAGCCAAACCATTTGCTTAGCAGTCACTTGTCAGCAGCAGTGGCTGCAGCAGGTTCCAGTCTGGTTTTACTACAAAAAAACAAAGGAAGAGGTCAAGATTACAGACAGAGCTTACTTTTGGCAAGAAAGCAAATAAACGTATTTCCCAAAATGCCGAACTATTCCTTTGAATATTTTAAAGAGCTGTGAGGTAACTGAGAACTGCCCACAAACTCGGCACAAAGAATATTATTGTCTTGATATATGTATATGTTGTGCCAATCTGACAACCAAGAACTTGCTAAGGACACAACTGCTGGCAGTTGGCTGAGACTGATTATGATCCATGTGAAACCTTTAAATAGTCTTATAAAACCCCAGAGAACTCTGGACATTTATCATCTTTCTCAACTCTATGGAGCAATACTATACCTAATTCTAAATCTTTTTTTTTTCAAATCTCAATGTACTGTTTACATTCATTGCTATGAATATCTTGATTATTTATTATTTTTTCTTATTAGACACCACTGCACAGATCACATCTGGGTCACAAAAGACAATTATGAACACATAATGTGAATCCTTGGAGAAGATGTTGAGATCATTAACAGTACTGGATTGTCTGTTTAATTGAAAGCTGCATTACTTATTCAACCAAAGGGTTTATACACTGAGCCGGTTCATGGTCTAAAGGTTGGGTTTAATGTGCAAAAGGCTCTCTGAAGAGACAGGGGAAGGATCAGAGCAGATTCCCCAGTGCAAGTAAGAGCAAGACTGTACACGCATCATGTTTGACCTCCTAGGTTACTGGTATATGTATGAACGGGAAGCTTTTCACCGGTGGTGCTTCCCTGCATGTGAGTGTGTATGTACATTCAGAAGAGAGGAGGAAGTATAACAAGAATCTTTACACATACAGTACACACACAATCAGGAGGTCCGTTGAGTGTGTGAGTGTGATTGTGTGTGTTCCTTTACTATTTGTTGAGACACTTTGTGGCTTGTGTGAGTGTGTGATCCACTGCAGCTGACTTCCCCTGTGGAGGAACACAGACAGTGAAACAATACACTTCTCTTATGATTATCATTCTCCACTACACACACACACACACACACACACACACACACACACACACACACACACACACACACACACACACACACACACACACACACACACACACACACACACACACACACACACACACTCGTCTAACACAAGCCAGATGTCTCCTGGAACAGTGTTGGAGATGGAAAGTTATCCTCTTAATTTTCAGGAGTAAATATTTTTCACTGGTTGAAAGGTAACTGGAAACAGCCGGATTGAGGAGAGGGGGAGAAACACTGATAGAGAAACGACAGTCTCCTCAGGTGCTTTGTACATATGAATACAGGAAAAGAAAGGAAACACTTTCTCACATACAAAATAGTCATGATAATAGAATGAGCCTGATAGTAAAATGAGACCACCGTGTTCGCTCATCTTACCTCCACAAGCTTTGCTCACATAACTCTCCCCGTATTCTCTCAAGTTTTACAAGCATTTTGACACGTCCAGTCCTGTGCGAGTTAACTCAGTCTTACACTAAATCCTTCCTTACAGTCCCTCACATTATGGCTGCTACTTCTTAGCGCAGGGTACATTCTTTTTACATTCAGAACAAGGACTACAGTATTACATGGAGGGTTTTGTGGTCATGGTAGCCTTGCACTCACCAAAGTAACTGGTGAAATCTGGGAACACGTGCAAAGACATCCAATAAGGCAAAAGAGGAATAATCAAATGATCAGACAGGTTGTAAACAAGCCAACAGTTGAGCCAGATTATCTAAACCATTTTATTTGTAGGCCAAACCGAATGTGAGCGCACCTGAAATCAGAAATATATATTAAGTTTCATGGCCATTACTTGCCGGTTTGCACTGTGGCCGCTAGACTGAGTCCTGCCAACTTTGCTCTTTAACCAGCGTGGATGTTGAACTGCACCGAATGGGCTGGTGCCCGCGGACCACAAGCCAATGGGCCTCCGGGTGTTTTTTCAGAATAACACAATATCACCAGGCAGCAGAGCCTGTAAGATAAGGCAGCTAATTCAATGAGTTTTAAAATACTAACTGTCCACTAAAACTGTGAAGCTGTGTTTTCAAGTTGAGAAGTATAAAGGATGACCTGATATTCAATAACCTGTGGACCTGTGAAAGCTCTGTAAAGCTGCAAATTCTAGTGATAATTGTCATTTGATACATTTTCGGTATAAAAATATCAGTCAAAGCTGCTTTAAATAAAGTGAGGTATGTCACAGGGTTTAAGGTAAGACAGCTCAGTCTTGCATGCTCATGTTTATGGCTGGTCTTTGTTATGTATCAGATTTGCAAGTTTTATGATCTCTGCTGATCAATTCACATCAGTTTCTGGATAATGTTATGATGAGGTGGATGGCAGCTCTCAGTTTGTCATAAACTATGTTCACACAGAGCACAGGTACTGTGCTTGCCTTTTTAAGCATTTGTACTTCTGAAAATAATTTTAAAAAATGGGCGTACCCTGTGAAATCAGGTGCCTGCCCAGTTGATTTCTTTCGGCAAAAGGTCTGCCTGATATCTTCGTAATAAGTCCCCACTGAACAGGAGAATTGGGCGCAGAAGTACAGAAAGGGATGTAAATTGTGTAATAATTTCACTGATCTTAAAAGCCGTATGATCATCTGCTCGTTTTATGCCTGGTCAGACCTTTTGTTAGGGAAGTTACTGTATTCCCAGATCTCAGCAATTAATTTCGTGTTATTATTAATGATGGGACGGATGGCCAAAATCTACTATATGTGTAAATGTATATAGTAGGAATTATAGTTTGAATTCCAGTGTTAATAAATACATACAGTAACTCACGGTGAAGTAGTAGCTGTAGAAACCGTCAGTCCCTGGAGGAAAAACTCCTTGTCCTACATAGCACAGGAAGAGAGATATTGTATACTGTCTTTGGGATTCATCTGTCCAGATGTACCCCTGTATCCTGTCGAGCCCAAACAAATCCTCTCATGGGTAGAGCAGGATACTCTGCAAATCTCCGTATACTTCTAAGTCAGGATATTTCTTTCTGACTCAGTGTCTCTCTCCTTCCTCACTCCATCCGTCTCTCCCTCTCTCTCTCTCCGGTTATCATCTGTCTACTCTCTTCTTCGTGCATTTATTCTCTCTTTCCTCCTGTCTCTCTTCCTTCCTTTAGTTCGCTCCGTAAAGGGCATTTGGCAAAACATTATGCTCAGGGGATGTTTACTTCACTGAATGATTGATGGGATGTAATGAAACAATCTAACCTTGAGTTGACAGGACATGTTCCAAGCAGCCATGGATCAAACTCCCTTCAGGGTCTGGGGCATAGTATACTGTTACATTATTAAGGAGACAATACAGGCAAGGATGAAGTAATGGCTGAACTCATTCAAGATGAAGTACCGTGGTGAGTGTGTAAAGCTATCCTAAATAGTCGTTAACGTAAATTGTGTAACTGGCTATAGGCAGTTGAGTCTATGCTTGGGCTCCGACAGTTATAAAAGATTCAGAGCTTCTCAAAATATGAAGATAACCTCAGATTAGATGCTCAACAACTATAGGGGAGATCTTTTATTTAGAATTTAAGATATATTTAAAGATAGAAATATAAATTATGCATTACGATGTAACATTTTTGTCACAAAAGACCTTTGATCCGTCTTCATGTTTACATTTAAGTACAAAGTGTATTAATATTCTTTGAAAAAGGGATATTATCTGTTCTAACTATGGGATTAGAAACAGTTTGTTATGGCAGTGCATAATATTTCACCTCAGATATCATTACATTTATTGGGAAATGTGTTTATTATTATAATAATATAATTGTACTTCCATCTTCATATTTTCATTTGGAGAGGTCATCTAACCTTAACTAGTTATTTTAATTTAGATTCATGTATTTTTTTTTTTTTCTCAGACCATGATCTTTCCCTAAACCTAAGCAAGTTGTTTTTGCGCCTAAACCTAGCCAAACCAGTACTGTTCTGTAAACTTAACCAGTGTTTATTATTGTAACCATGATGATGAAAGTCCTGTACGCCTGCCGCCAGAGAGGGTGGGGAAAAGAACAACCTATATGGATGTTCAGGTTGGTGGACCATGTTGTTTTCTGAAGTGATGAACTTAAATCCCAGTGGTTAGGACAACTGGACAGTTGCAATCAAACAAACGTGATCTAAATGTGTCATCTTTTGGAGTTTCGTTAGTCTCACCTTCCACATGGCCTTGGCTCCTTGAGAAAGCTATTTAAAGACAAACACAGCTGTATGTTAAGATAGTGAGAAAGTGATCCATGAGTAAGGCATTGAATTCCATACTGCTACTGAAAATAATAGCTTCTTACTTGATTTGCATAAGTGATCCAAATAAATCAGTTCTTAAATTGTATATGCATAAGGTAGTAATCAAAAAAAAAAAAATCAAACGGGAAATCAGTTTCTGCCCTGGCATTGAGTGTGTATCCAGATAACTTACATTAATGCATCCTGTGAAAGTAAAATAGCATGAAGCATAAAGGTTATATTCATTTTGTGTGTGTTTTGGCCTCTGTATGCCTCTGTAACTGTGTTAATAATACCACATTCTAGCTATGCATACATTCTTAGCCCATTCCTGGAGAAGGTCTCCCAGAAATATCTTATCTTAGTGACCTGATGCTTGTGCTCTTTTGAAGATGTCATAAAGGGTGCTGTTGATGTCCACCTCAACTCTTTCTAGGGCTTGGCCATTTGCCATTGGATGACGATTTTATGTAAGCAACGGAGGGCCAATCGTGTCATTTTGTCTTTGTCGGAACACTATAAATGTTGAAATCAGTTGACCTTCGGGGAATACATACATATCTTTCTGACTTTTGACCCCTGTAAGGTATTGTCCCCTATATGTATAGAAATATATGTATATATTCTTCATCCTGTCAGTGTTTTGTGTATTATTTCCAAAATGCTAGGTCTTTAACTACACAGTTTCCGCCACAATCCCTCCACCTCAGTGAACACAATGTCATGGGCTGTCCAGAGTTCCTACAACAAAAGTTTTTTCAGTGATAGAATATAATCACAAGCAGAAGAGCTAAATGAACTCTATGTTTAGCACAACTTGTCTTTCTCCAGTCCACTACAAATAATACAAAGAAAAGGCTATGACAACAGCAAAGCTGTTATTATTAAGGTGACAAATACTGTTTAGACAAATACGGCAGGGATTATAGTGAGGAAGAGGCAGACATATATTACTGTGAGAGAAACCGCTCTGATGCCAGTGTGGACCCTGTAAGAGTCCTGTGGCTCCTGCAGCAGTAACTCAGCTGCTGGTGAGCTGAAACAACCTATTGTTTAATGTGGCATACCAGGTCTTTAAAATCAATGTCTCTGTCCATCTCTCCTGTTGTATGCAGGAAAGCATTCCATGCCTAATATAGACCCAAGTTGTCAGAAAAATGACACATTAATCAAGATAAGATATCTGAAAGTGGAGGTGGAATGTGTAATTCAACGGATGAGCATACTTTCCAGTGTTAATATTTCTTTCCACAGACTCTCCATTTATTGTCCAAGAGTAATGGCAGAAGTGTTTGTGTTTGAGTTGGAGAAAGGCTGAAAAGAAAAGGATAAAAAAAAGTCGTATCTGTATGCAGCACAGCAGATGCTTTTGTTGTTGAAAGGAATATATTTACGACTATAACCTTGTGTTATTAATGGGAAAGTGTTAATTTAGCTATGCGGAAAATTATGTGTCATATGTGTCTTTGTTTTTAGTGTTACTCAGAAAAATTTTGCGCTAGAGATTTGTTTGAACTATAACTAAAAGCCAAAGGAATAATTTTACTTGACAGTGCAATGAAGCCTTAGAAAACCAAATGCTTCTTACAGTCAGATAATAAACAGATTTTTCAGTGATTTTGATGTTGGGAAGTAGATGACATTCACTTTGAAGTAACCATCCATACACAGTTGCCTTGTGATGTGCTATGATTCAGACATGCCTGTTTTCACAGACACTGCAACATGAATATGAATGAAAGGAAAACAGCCTGTTTTGACCTGAAACATGCTTATTAACGCGAAAAATTCCACCACTCCCCCACACAGTGTGTGGTCTGGGGCATTAATCAAACAAAAAAAAAGGGACATTTTTACATTTCAAATTTGCTGCATTTCAAGGCTCCACTGTCTGTGGGTTATGCCTAGTATAGGGCTGGCAGACAAAGGACTGCACATGGTTAGATGACTCAAGTGACAAAGGGGTGGTTAGGAATTTGCTCAACTCAGAAACCCATCATTACTGGGAATATGAGAGTATCAACCCTACACTACAGCCAATTAAAATGTGACCGTAGGTTTCAATATTGGAATGGGTTATATACGAGACATATTTTGCATCATATGTTGAATAATTGAAAATGTGGTGTGTGACCCTGAGTTGAGATGAGCTACTTGCAAACAATTAGCACACCATGAAAGTAAAGGCAATTTATGAAAGTTCAAGAAAAGGGCACGATGTAAACAATCATAAACACACACATACACACGCAAACATCCAAAACACCCCCACCTCTTTATTGCAACGTTACAAAACATATGATTGATTATGACGGGTCAGTGCTGTTGACTAGGTTTAGTATCTTTTTACATGTATCTTTTTACACTTTAAATGACTTTGAGGCCCAGTGATGTGTACAAATGGGAATTCTTTCCCTAGAGTACAAGTATTGCAACTGTGTAGATAAAAGACATAAATCACCAGAAAATTGTGTTTGTCCTCATGACAAACGTTAGGCTTTATGTCATGCAAAACGGGCAGAATAAACGGCAGTGGAAGTTTAGTGCTGGTTTCCAACACTGATTTCTGCAGTTATTCTCTATTGAAGCCACCCATATTTGTCGCCACAGGACAGTAATTATGGACATGTGATGATCGGACAGAATGACTTTCCAACAGCATTGCCATCATTCCAACATTAGAATAGGCAGAGGAGAACCACTGATGACCGTCTGACATCCTGATTATAGGAGGAGCAGACATCCGTATGTCACCACATGGGGAAGTGCACCGACTAACAGCCTGATATTTGTATGCATGTGATTCTAAACAATCTTGGTACCAGGCACTGGCTGGTGTTTGTGTGGTCAGTAAACACAGGATTCTCATTGGCAAAGGTAATAAGAGTTACAGTGGCTCTAAGGGAAATGTCACCGTGTGACACAGTTCTGAAGTCAGCTTGCCCTCGCAAGACTTTCACAACAAGAGTGAAAATTGAAAAAGTGATCTGAAATCAGAATCTGGTTGGTGTTCCCCAACATGCCCACACATACAGCTCACTCTGATTAGTCTTCTGGTAAAATCCCTCTTTTCTGGTCCTTGTCAGTAAACACAGGTTTACCAGGAAGGCTGAGAGGATATTATCTTTTCATGAGTACACACAAACACACATAACATAACGGATACAGACGTGTGACAAATTAAAGGAAAAACCTGAATAAATGACTGGAGAAACATCAGAAATGCAAATGCTTCTATACAGGTGCAGTGCATGGTACAATTAAGCAGTTAACATCCAATCACTCTAGTGGCCTCTATAAAAATGTTGAGTAGCCACAGTTGATTCTGATTTTGTATCAAGATGGCAAGGGGAAAAGATCTAAGTGAGTTTGAAAGAGGATTTATGGTTAGGGCACAGATGACAAGAGCTTCAGTCACAAAAACTGCCCAACTGGCTCGTGTTTCAATAGGAACAGTGACTAAAGTGACATCTACGTTTAGCTCTATGGGAAAGACTTCAGTAATTAGGGTCAGAAAGTGTGGTCCACAGCTCTAATTTGATGACCGTGATGCTTGTGCATTGGTGCGAAATTTAAAAATATGTATTAAAACAGAAGAGCAACTCTTCCTCAGGTGACTGAGGATGTCAGTGAAAGACGTGATCAGACTGTGGCAGCAAGAGGAGTCCATCGACAATTACATAGAGACATATAGTAGGGTTGCAGTGCATAAACCCCTCATTACAAAGATGAATGCATATTTGAGAGTTCAGTGGTGCAAAAACCATAGGCCATATCAAAAAATTGATATGGTCAGATGAGTCATCCTTCATCATGTGGGTGAGTGCATGTGTGGCGTACACCAAGAGAATGATACAGGCCCTGAATGCTTGACCCCTACGTTGAGGGGATCTGGTAGCTCTGTTATGCTGTGGGAGGCATTTTGCTGCCATGGTTTGGGTCCACTTGTCTCCTTAGAGGGAAGTGTTACTGCAAATCAATACAAAGTTGTTCTGACTGATCACCTTTATCCTATGATGAAACATTTCTACTCTGATGGGAGTGGTCTCTTCCAGGATGAGAGTGACCCCGTCCATCGGGCACGAGGGGTCAGTGAATGGTTTGATGAGTATGAAAATGATGGGACTCATATGCTACGGCCTTCGCAGTCACCAGATCTCAACCCAATTGACAGCGCTCTCCACCACCATCATCAAAACATCAAATGAGGGAATATCTTTTGGAAGAATAGTGTTCATCCCTCCAGTGGAGTTCAGAGATTTGTAGGATCAATTCCAAGGAGCACTGAAGCTCTTCTGGCGGCATGTGGTGGCCCAACACTTTACTAATACACTTTATGTTGGTTTTTCCTTTAATTTATCACCTGTCTGTAGTTCATTGTTGACTTCTGTGCTTACAGGGTTACCTTGTTACCAAAACATGTGTTTCATCATCCTTGATATTTGTCTTTCGACACAGGAGTTCCACTTTCCTGTTTGCTGTGGTTGAGTTAGGTTTTACTGCCGGTTAAATTAAATCTAATTCTGAGTTACCATATCTGGCAGGTTTAATGCTTTTTAATTTTTTGTAAATAGATGTTGTCCATTCCTGCTTCTGAGCACTACGCATAAAAAAGCTCAAGGTATTTTGAGTTTTGTTGTTTCAGTTTAGTTAAACAGTTTCATTTTTATGCATTTATATCTGTATTACCCATTATTTTGTACAGGTTAACAATTCTTACACGGTGTAAATTTTTGTTAGATGTCATTTTGTTCCATAGTTTACATTTTTACTTTTCAGAGGTTTGAGCAGATTAAGGTTTAGGCGGATGGTAACCTGTGGGTTCCAGAGGTTATGGTTATGCAGGAATGCAAGCAGACATACAGGCTCTTACAAGTAGAACAAACACCTATTTAGCAAGGCATTTGTGCAAACCAGATGACCTTTTCAAATATCCCAAGAACCACCGGTAGACTGTCATTGTAGTCTATGATTAAAACACTATTAAAAAGGTTCAGCACATGATTCATATCCATGCCCTGGTGTATTTCAGTAAGGTGCTTTTGAAAGGCCTGCCGCAACTGTTTGTGACCTTTATCAGTGTGTTGCTCATGAAACAGAATATTGTGCAAGCCCTGCAGATTAAATGCGAATGACACTGGTGGAAATTAGAAAGGAAAAACATGCGAAGAACCTTCACAAAACACAACCCCCCTTTCTTCTTTCTTAGAATGTTGCTATTTGCTTTGGGCAAATGGGCTGTTGTTGCACAACTGTGCAGCCACCAGCATATCAAAATTTCACACACACGCTTTGGGATGTACACACACAAACTGCAGTAAACACTGTTCAGAAAAACTTCAAATTAGAAACACCTTGTTTTACTGGTATGGACCATCTCATACACCTGTTTCCATGCCTTTAGTGAACTGTAAAACAAGGAGAACCTAAAAAACTTGTGAAATTGTACTATGGCTTCAGATGTGTTATGTACTTTAATGTTGTACATATCTTACAACACAGGAATCTTCTCTGATGGAAGAGCTGCTTTCAGCTCTTGTTATTCATACTGAAATATGCATTTGTGAAATCTGGTCCAGATTAGCTCCATTGGGTGGACTTCCTTAAATCCAGTAGCTTAGTGATGGGTGGTCTTCTGTTCCATATTTCATACCCAGTCTTCAGAATGGAGTCGGAGTTGATCTTAGTTGCTGCTTCAGGGGAAAAACCCTCCTGATCCACCTTGGATTACTAAGCAAGAAATGAAAAAAAGTGAAGTCGCTTTCATGGAGGCTCTGGGAAAGTCCAGACCCAAGTGATGAGGCCCACTATGTCTATGCAGACTGGATTCCATACAATGGCTTTAATTGTGATTCTGATATAAATTTAGCTATAGGGTTATTGCACCATTCTATCAGCGGGTTCAAATAACAAGCCCAGAAATAGCAGAAGTTCATTTCACTGGAAATCCCCTGCAGATAATTCTCAGATTACGTTAATAGTACTTTATGCACTCTCCGTTTTTTCATGTGTATCAGATAAATAAAGTAGAAACCACAGTCTCCAATGCTGTGTTTACTTAGCTTTTATTTCCCTCCCTTCTTTAGTTTCATTCATATTTTTTATTGTCCAACAAAAACAGGGATCCTCGGAAAATACTATCTGTATGTCTTAAAAAAATCAATGAAAGAGTTGCCATATTTGTGTGTTCTCCAGAGACTACAAACTCACCATCATATCCATCCCTCCATCCCTCATGCACAGTCCTGTCCTTGGCCAGAGTAGGCAGTTCCCCTCCCCGGGGCTTGGCCATATGTGAGTGTTGGCTCAGACCCTCATGTGAAGGTCAGCCCTGACCGGACATGTGAGCCCCAGATTGTCACCCCTGGGGTTGGGAAGCCGGGCTAATTGACTTTAAACCATGCTGCATGACACGCATCAGGACACAGGGACTGGGGTACTGAGGGACAAAGGACAAATTTTACAGAGGGAAGTGGTCACCTAGTACAATTTCCTCAGAATGTAAACTTATATAAACTAACTGGATTTCAGAGGAATTACATTCATGATAAAAACTGCAAGAGAATAAACTGTTAAATAGTTGATCACCAGGAACCCCCTCAATATGCAACCAAAGAAAGGTTTGACAGTTTTGGAAATATGATTGTTCGATGTCTTGCCCAGACTTGGAGATCAATATGGCTCATACCTATCCGTAAAATACAAAGCTCCAGTCAGTAGATGGTTAGCTTAGCATAAAGACTGGAAGCAAGGGGAAACAGCTCGCCTGGCTCAGTCCAAGAGTGCTAAAGGTCACTAATTAACAAGTTAACAGGTCATATATAGCAGACAAATTTGAGAGAGTTGCCTCGGTTCTAAGAACACAACAAAGGTTTGGTTGAAGATAGTAGATCAAGTAGCAGCAAGTCAATGATAAAGGATCCAAAAAATTCTCAATAAAGCATTTTATTTTTGTCTGCAAAATAAAATTACAAATATGATGCTTGATTTTGCTTCATAAACTTGGATTGTAACTCAACTGTACTGTCACTACCCTGCACACACATACCCACACACCCACACACAGTAATCAACAGTAATAAGTTAACACGGTTCTCCTGAGCTCAGCATCAAAACCAATTTCAAACATTAAACCTCAGCTTTGTTAAATCCTCAAATGATCCTTATTACTCTGCCTCCCTCCAACTTCCTTTGGTTCTTTCTTTCCTGTTAGGCCATGTAAGGACAAATGATTGTGGGGAGGTGACTGCATAAACGGTGGTTAAAGTGGTGTTTGATGAGACGTCCAGGGCTACTCGCTGACAGAGACGAGCCAGTGGGAAGCGTTGTGCAATCAATGGGCTCCGTTAATTACAATAGATCAAACACAAGTTCCATGGCAACCCTGCCACATTTTCCAAAACAAAGGCCTGTGAGGCATTCAGCATGCGTGGTGGCTGTGAACGGCTGTGACATGGTGTTCTGCATGGCTGACACAGGGACGATTAGCAGTGGCCCAGTGTTTATTTCTAGGGATGGGTGCACAGTGGTTGCATACTGCCATTGTTAGGGCAGTCATCAGCACACAGACTATGCTATATACCATTAATGAAACCTGTCATAATTAACAATAACCAGACCACTGTACAGAACAGAGAGGACTAAAGTATAATATACTGCATACCCCTATTTTTACCCACACTAGCAAAATGGCTCTAGGGATGGCCTGCTGGACTTTTGGTCCACCACTTTTGCCTTAGACTGAAATATCTCAACAACTGTAGCATAGATTGTCATAAAATTTTGTACAGACATTCATGGTGCCCAGAGGATGAATCCATATAACTCTGGTGATTTCCTCCTTTTCCTCTAGTGCGACCATTAGCTTGACAATTCTTTTTAATGAAATATCTCTAACAATTATCAGAGGGGATTTCCAAGAAATTAGGTACAGATGTTCATTGTTCACAGAGGATCAATATATATGACTTTGGTAATCCCCTGAATTTTCATCTAATGCCACCAGCAGGTCAAAGCTTGCCCTTATCGAGTCAAATATCTCCACATCTACCAGATGGATTACCATGAAGTTTTGTACAGATTTTCATGGTTCACAGATGGTGAATCCTAAAGACTGTGTTGATCCTCTGATCTTTCCAATACTGCCAAAATGAGGTTAGGATTTGTGCTTTTTAAGTGAAATGTCACAACAACTATTGTATAGATTTTAGTGACATTTGATATTCATATTCCCCTCAAGATGATTTGTAAATGTTAGTAATCCATTAATTTAATCTACTGCCATCCTCAGGTTAAAAGTTGACCTACCAATACCTACCAAATATTGACATTGCAATATTGCTTAGGGCTAATTAGCAAATGTTAGCATGCTAACATACTAAATTAAGATGGTGACCATAGTAAACATTATACTTGTTAAACATGTTGTTAGCATTTTACCATTATCACTTTAACATTGTTCCATGCTGGTGTTAGCATTTAGCCCCTAAAACCCAGCATCACTTCGACTTGTTGTATTAAATTGTCCAAACATCTCAGGCAATAATAGAAAGATATGGAATTTAACATTTCATTTGTAAAACCATGAAAGTCCCATGTTGTTTCTTGAATGAATTATGTTTTGAACTCTCTTTATCTTACCGCTACCTTTTAGTGTTATTTCATCACTGAACACAGTTTGTGTACTTTTGAGTGATGTATTCACTCTCCAAATTGTTGGGGTTGGCTACGCAACTGCTGGTGCACTGGCGTCTCCAAGTGTTTAGGAACACACTTATAAAGTTATTCATCTCAAACTTTCTCTCTGGACAGTAGAGAACTCATTTGTATGTTCTCAGAGAGTGTCGTGACAGGGACGAACACCCATGCTGTCCGTCTATCAGCTAGCAGCGGGGACCGTCAACAGGCCACCAACGATTGGGTCTCTCTGCTTCAGACACCAGATCTGCTCTAGTAAACTCACTCAAGTTGGCTCCCACATCCAGAACAAGAGCCAATCTCAAGAGCAAATGTTAATTACAAATAAAACTCTGAAATTCATACTCTCATAACTCTGTCTCTCTCTCCTTAAATTGCTTTCTCTCTCTGACCCTGCTGTGCCCTTTTTTATTTATTCCTTGTCCTCATTCTGTTTTCTCAGCCCCATTCCCCCCTTCCCCCTGCCTCTACTCACTCTTGTCTCAAATGAGTGTCAAATTCCCCAGTGTGCTTGTTATGTTTGTTTCTAATGCAGTACCTACCGAATTACAAGTGTCTTATTCTTGGATGCCTTCTATCAGTTCTCATTCATGTGTAAGAGGGCAGCTCTCGGACAGTAAAGTAGCTCCATCTGTGTGTGTTTGTGTGTGTGTGTCAAGGCAGGTCAGTCATGAGAGCGGAGAGCCTGCATTCCTCTGTGCAGTACTAAATCCTCATGGGATAGACCTCATTAGTGCACTAGCTGTTCCCAGGCCGTCTCATAGCCACTGGTACAGTGCATTTTTGTGTGTGTGTGTACGTGAAAGTATTTGTTCACACTTTTTTGGTGTCCATGTCCTCTTGTGGCTTTTTATGATAGTCTCTGTGTGTCTTCTTCTCAGTTTGTCATTTTGCAATGCTCCCTTTATATGCTGTGTTTGTGTGTAGTTTCAGAAGAGAGATTAGACCGCTGTAGCTGGCTTCCAGTCTGTGTTTTTACATGCTGTGTGATACTCAGCAAGGGAGCAAGGGGATGAGAAGTACTCAAGGGACTAGCTATCCTGATGGACTGAAGTCGTACATGCACACACTCTTTTCACCATGCTGTCATGTACTAAAGTGTCCCTGAGAAACACTTAACACATCACTCAGTGACTCTGTGGTTCCAGACATAGCTTTGACCCCCCCGCTGTTGACCCGAGCTGGGCCTGACAGCTTCTCGTGTCATATTCTGTCTTTGGTTTCACTTTATTTTTTAGCCGGAGGAGAGTGAGACGAGAGGGAGGAGGGGGGCGGGGGAAGTTTGGGGGGGGTGGGGGCGGGAAACACTCTGTTCTGATTTTTTTTAAATGTAGAAGGAGAATGCTGTCTTTGTTGTGCAAGAGCAGACGACAGATATTTTTTTTCCACTCCTCATGACCCGGAGTGCACATTTAGCCACTTTGCACATTCTTGTGAATTATAACTTACCTGAGACATGAAGACTGTAGCAGCCTCCGCCTTCTGTTTGTAGAGGAAAAAAAAGTATCACTTATACTGTAATATGTGCCATAAGGGCTGAGGCTTCACCTATATTCTTTTAGTTTGAATAATATATCTGTCACTAGTAGTACTGTATTGATTGTACTTTTTCGTTACCTCAGTCTTGGCTCTAAATATGAATGTAAGATTAACAACAGAACAGAGGAGTCACCACGTGTTCTGTCTGTCTGTCTGTCCTTCTGCTTCACATCTCCTCTTCCTGACTCACATGAGGATCTGTTACTGAGTGTGCAACAAGCAGCGGGCGGCTAAAATCACATCTACTTAAAATAAACGCAATTTTTTAAGAAATGTGTAAAGGTCAGAGCAGGTGACAAAGCAGAGTTTAAGTTACTATATTCAGCAATACTGAATATCAGTAACACAGGGTAGGATCTGATGTTGTTCTTAATTTTTTTGTTGTTTTTTCTTTATCAGCCGTAAAAAAGCTCACATAACATATAAGTCAATGGTCAAATTAATCTGTGGCCAAGGTTCAGAAATTGTTTTTGGAGTTAAAGTTCATAAAATAGTTTGATATTGTAAAGGACTGTAGCAGAGATAAGGCTGATGGGTTGCAGGTTATGGCTGATAGCAATTGCAGTGTTATACTAGGAAGTGGTTGGCCAACTGTAAACACGCACTGCTCAACTGGCAGAAACCTGAAGTTGGCCAGCACACAAACAGACTAGTAATGACCCACTCATACAAGGCCACTGGCTGATGAGAGGTATGGGACAGAAAAACAAGACAGACACAGACGTCAGTGAGCTGACAGACAAACAAACACACAAAGCTACACACCAAGGCTGAAGCGACAGTGAGCTCCTGTACAGGCCCAAACCAAGGCCTGTCTCTCTGATCACAACACAGCTCTGTCTGATAAGAATCTTGCGCAATACATAGATGCAAGTGTACGCTCACACACAGACACACATACAGCCCACACTCTTCATCTCTCTCTCCCTCCCATACCTTTGAAAGTGGTTGATTTCAAAATCATGATCAACAGCCATGCTTGGCAGGCAAACACACACACACACACACACACACACACACACACACAAACATACAGTAAACACGACTTAACATTATCTATGAATGTGATCTTAAACCTTCTATTCACACTGGAGAACAAGCTCTACCGGGATAAATATGCATGCATGGTTGGCCTTTGCCAGGTTTTTTATCTTTGTGAGGAGACGTAACTGTACATCAAAATCAGTATGTAGACAACACACACCCACAGCCACATTCACACCATGTTTCTCACTTCCCTCTTATTCATTGGAAACTGATTTATGCTAAACGGGGATATCCAAGTGACGCCACTATCAGGCATTGGAAAGTAAATAAGAAGTCACTTTCTGCTTTATCACCATCAGACAATATACTGTAGCAGAGAACAGCAGCACAAACCAATACACATACAAATGTAAAATACTGTATGCTTGTTTAAAGCACAGGCATCCCTTGATTTACGTCTGTACCTGTGATCCTGGAATGTGGTGCAGATACTGTACAATGACTATTATAACTTACTGCCCTTGACAACAGGTACACTGCCTTTCATGTTGGTGCATAAATCAGAGAACTGGGAGCATGGGCGGTTATTGTACACATGTTGGCAAAACATTCAGGAGCAGCTCGAGGTCTCCTCCCTTGGTAATAGCAAACACGTGACTGGAAGCACACATCCAGCGCTTGTGCAGTTACACATGAAATCATGCAACACACACATAGGCATGGCACAAGTAAAAACCCCCGAAAAGGAGAGAGGACAGGAATATATGTTTACTCTATTATCTAAGGGTGTAAACTCAGATCTTAAACCTTTTTTTTAATTGTCAATAGTTGAAACAAACATTTCTCTAAGTATAATTAAAAGATCTTACTTTTGTTTTACAGATTTTAATATGAAAATATTTTGATTGTCTCCCAGTTTGTTAGTATCTATTGATGTATCCCTCTTTGTATTCTATTTATTTTGTTTGTGTTTATTTTTCTGTTGTAGGTATTGATACAAAATTTGGCTCATTGCTGGTTTGTTCTTGCTTTTGCTTTGCTTTGCTTTTATCTTCTTGCTTTTTTACTTTTTAACTTTCTGCTTCTATTTTTTCTATGTACTATTCCTCTATGGAGTAGTTTCTATGATCATTGTTTCCTTTTTGGATAATGGATTCATGTGAAGATTGAAACGTTGCTCTCTTAAATTGAATTTGCTTGGAGCTATCAGTACAGTGTGTGGATCTTTTGCGACACACATTATACGACAGAATAGACACACTTTTGCTCACACACACACACACACACACACACACACACACACACACACACACACACACACACACACACACACACACACACACACGTAACCTTGTTTGCTGGTGTGAAATCCAGGGAATGTGACAGGGTTCAGAGTTCTTAGAACACCCGCAATATACAGCAGGTCTACCAGAGGAACCACAGTGTGAGACACGCACACACACGCTATACACACAGAAACATACACAAGCAATGGCAGCGCTGTCTGTGAGTCAGTGTGTGAGTCACTCTCCGGCTATGCTGCCTCTCGATTTTATAACAGCCGCCAGCACGGCACTGTATTTAATATTCTAAACAACTGTACTGTAGGACTCTGTGGTACACATGCACATGCCACATATCCACATACTGTATGTTTAAAACTATATACAGTGCATATACATACATAAACATTTGCACACGGGTGTACAAACCAGGTATTTCCCCTGGCTCAATATACCTGCACAAATAGAGGAGTTGTACTGACATATATACGAATAACACACTCCCTTTCAAGCCTCTTCTCCTTCATTCAAACACACAGAGGCACACTCGTCATTGGGGATGACTGCAGATGAGTTAGAAGGGGAGAGGAGGAAATCCTTCCCTCTTTTTGTGCCAGATCTATGGCAGAGCAAATCATAGCCCCCTGCACCACAGATATTGACTCCATTAGATTTGACCTATGAATCACTCCCCTATATCCTACATTCTTACAGGAGAATGCTTTTAGCTTTAGGAGGGGGGA
Source organism: Xiphias gladius (assembly GCF_016859285.1). Taxonomy (NCBI): domain Eukaryota; kingdom Metazoa; phylum Chordata; class Actinopteri; order Istiophoriformes; family Xiphiidae; genus Xiphias; species Xiphias gladius. The sequence goes on along the minus strand of NC_053423.1, from coordinate 13,105,287 downwards.
AATATGGACAGGTGTGTGCATAAAATATCACGTCAAGACATATCCCTAAATCTGTGTCAACCTCTGAGGTGGAATATTATATCCCCACCTGTTTCACAGTGCTAGACTGGCAAGGCAGATACAGAACACTGGCTCTTCCTAGCACTGATATGGTGAATGCCAAGTATGGATAAAAAGGACTGAACCACTTTGCATGGCTCAGTCAGTTTTTACTTGGTCTTGTTTGCAAAAACTGCGCTGTCATGAAGTTGGAGACCAAAATGGTTCAGTCATAAAGTCAAGTTTGAAATGCTAACAACACATTATAATCCGGATGTTTTAGTCTCAGAGTTCAGAGCTCAGTTTTGTGGCTTTCAAAATGCAATCAGTCTGCTTCTCTTGAGAGGTGAATGATAAGAGGCATGGCACACACACAGACGCACACAGACTGCAGCTACCCACAGGTTGAAAAAGAACACAATGTCTCCATATCACAGTTTCCCAAATTATACAGTTAAGGTAAGAAAACTTTTAAACATCACCCTCTGGTGGCGGTTTAGAGGAAGTGAAAACTTCTGGAACTGTGGCACAGAAAGAAAAGGTTTCCTCAAACCTTGGAAAAAATAAGTATTTATTTAATTGATATTTTACTGTGAGGATTGTAAGGTTCCATTTATTGGTGATTGTGGAAGATACTAGCCATTTAGTCGAACGTTCAAAGAGGAAAAACCTGTGGCACACCAACACGCTTCTAACAAAGTAAGATCAGTGGCACAGGGCTAAAGGGAAAGTTACTGCATGTAAAGCAGATGCATGAGACTGACGTGTGGCGTGGGTCTTGGATTTGATAGGACGGACGTGACGCTGAAGGGCAACGCATCAGACTCAACGATAAGGGCCTGGGGTTACAACTGACCTCTCTCAACTCTCTCTTTCCCCCATACTCCTCCTCCTCCTTTCATTTCACATCTGGTTCCTTGCATGGGTATCCCTGTTTGTTTTTCAGCCTTTGTTTTTAACAGTCAATGAGTCATAACCACCTCTTGTCTCCCTTTGTGCCTTTGACTCTTGGCTAGACTGGTCTTTCTTTTACCACTTGGCTTTCACATTTCTTGTTTTTTGATTCTCTCAGACCCTTTTCTCTCACCAGTCACCGTCCATTCTTCTACTCTGTGATCAGGGAGTGGAGCCTCTAGGTTTATCTGCAATTGGAAAAGCTCTCTGACTCATGCGCTCACACGAACACACACTTTATAGGTGATGACTCATTGCAACAAAGGTGATTCAGATCCACAGTACACCAAAGTCAAACTGGTATGTGAGTGCATATTAGTGTGACTGTTTGCATACACATTAACCTTTATATGCATTAAGGTGCTGTTTAGCAGAGGGCTGATGACACACCGCCTACACAGCTTTTATCTCACAGAGTAACTGAGATAATCAGTGTTGCTGTAAGGGAGGTTTTGGTAGCCCCTAAGACGACAACTCTGTAAATTTGATTTATGCCTTTGTGTAAATGTGCATATATTGTTTGTTTGTCAAACAGATGATGATATAAACTTGTGAAATGTATGTGTCTGTGTGTACAAGTCCAGGGGCAGAAAAGTATTCTTCATGACACAGGCAGCTGAGGAATGATAAATGCGTTGAGTGACTCATGCAAGACAGACATACGAGCCATCAGCTGACACAGTGGCAGCAGCCTCCACTGTGACAAAACATTCTGCAACACACATGCACATAATCGGTTTTATAAATTGCCATATGCATATACAGAAGCATGTCTCCGGTCATACATACACACATATACTGTACACCCTGATAAACAAAGACAGCGCAGTGCAAAATGTTCCTGACTTCATTTGTACCACTTTTGCATGTCTCTGGACAAGATGAGTCACTTTCAGCTGTAGTCGTCAGCAACTACTGTCACTTAGGCTTATTCACACTCCGAACAATTTCTAAAATAACAATCAACACCTCTGCTGGCATTTTTATGCAAAGCGATTGAGGGTACACCATGTACTTATTATAGAACAGCAATACAATGGAACAACGCACAACAGGGAAATTTATTTTTTTTAATCATAAAGGCGACTGACCATATAATGCACATTTTATCATTGTGTGTGATATAAAAATATAGCAAAGACAAAATTTAAAAGACAAATGGTCGTGAAAAACAACACGCTCTCTTACAAAGCATCACACACCTACAGCACACCACCACTACAATACTGCTCAGACCACCTGTGAGTCAGGTGATTTTGGCAATGACACAGCTCATCTTTTACAACAGTATAAAACAGTTAGTACATCTTTCGATATCCTTTTTGCTCCATACAGACAATCACAAAATTAGACAATTTAAGAGAATTTAATTTTCATCATCTGTGTCCTCCTCTTCGTCCTCGTCATCCTCCTCTTCAGATTCATCTTCATCCTCGTCGTCGTCGTCTTCCTCCTCCTCTCCTCTTGTCTGCCGACTGCCGGCTCTTTGTTGCTGTGACAACAAATAAACAGTCACTGTGCAGCAAAATCACTTAGCAGGTAATCATCAAGCACCATTGGTGCTTCCATGAAATCCATTTACTCCTGAACATTTCTCTAACTTGGTTGCGAGTCATGTGGTTAAGAGCAAAGACAATACAGGTGTGACAGTGCAATAGTGACCACACTGCAAGACGCACTGACACCATATTCCTAAGGTTACATTTGTCATTAGGAGTATTTTAGTACTATATGAACATGAATATGTCTTATGTTGAAGGACTGCCAAGTTCATATCATGGTATGTGTATGATCTAGGAACAAGACTTTCTTTGTATGTTGTCATCTTTTACTTTTGTTAGCTGTTTTTTCTCTGAACTTTGATCCAGTATACAAACAGAGTCTGCAATCCACTTTTCTAGCTGTGTACCTGACTGCAAGTGTGTTTTTTGTTTAGCAGGAATGGCAGTTTTTCAGAGATAAAATCAAACTAAATCATGGAAACCACGTATGATCTCAAGATGTGATGCAGAATGCATTTGAGACACAAATCTGTTGACAGGTGTAAACTGCAATCTGCCTCTGATACCTGCAATGCAGACATCTCTTGATAGAAGATAATACATCTGAACACACCCTATGAGACCTACAGAAGATGGTTCTTCAAAGTATCATATGATACTCCTCATTTAGTTAGAAAGTGAAGACTACCTTTCCAGACATAACTTAGTGCAGTACAACTGTTAAGATGCCGGGGTAACACTGTGAACAAAGGAGGGAATGCATGATGTTACTGGCATGCTATGACATGTGGCAGTTCAAACTGAAGATGGCTGGGGTGATGCCGCGCATAAACATTGGCAAAACCGATAAGATTCATTGTTATCAGGCACAAGTCTCTACTGGTATGAGGAAAACTACTGGGTTCAAAAAAGAAAGAAGGGATTTTTTAAATTTCATCATCACAATGAAACTTGCAAATGTCAAAGTCAAAGATAAGTCTATGCCATAACAAGAAACTTAGTTAAAGAGGGATCTTCTGAGGAAATTCTAATTTTTTTTTTCAGTTGTTCAAAGCATCTATGCGCTGTCTGCATCTTACCTGGAAGGTCCCTGATGTACTCAGGAAGGACCCGGTCCGATCGAGGGAGGTTTTGGAATTAGCTCGCACTATGTCTAAGCGTGACTGGTACTCAGGGGGATGCAGTGAACTCCTGAACACCTGCCAAAGACAGTAGGAAATGCTTTTCCACAGAGACACAGGGGAATGGGAGCAATACCTACACACACCTATGGGTAGCTGTAATGTGTGCACTGACTATACTGCAAGATAAGTAACCAGGGAACGAAGGAATGACTGTAAAGTGGACACGGTGTACTCAGAATGAGCCCACAGCCCACATACATACAGTTTAAGGATATTAGGCAGATGTGGGGTATTTTATATTACAGATATAAAAAGCCTAGAGTTTCAGGAGGAGGGAAAAAAAAAAAAAAAACACACTCTCTGACTCTCTGACACTCTCACACTCTCCAACCTGGAATATCCAGCAAATCAACAACTTGGCAGGAAATCAGCTCTTGTCACATGTAAACAAAGCAGCTCATAAAGTATGCCTCTGATAGCACAACAAACTGCCATTTAAACCACACCAGTGGTTTTAACTGTATTGAAAATAAATTCCGCAAATGCTCCTGATCAGGATTATCTTCATGCCTGTCATTGTACCTTTTTCAGATGATTCAATCTCCAATGCTTTGTACTATGAGTCACTGAAAAACAGCCTTTTCTGGGTGAGGAGTTTCACTTCAATATGAATGGGACGGAGATGATTCAGTGGAAAAAACACACAGATGAGATGGCATAGGGTGGAGGAAAAACAGTACAAAGGCATCTGCAGGAGAAACCTCGCTTGCTGACTATCATTGATCCTTTGTTTTCTTTAGCTCTTTAAATTGTTGGGCAAACTCTGCCAAACCAAACTGTAAACAGAAGAAAGTAACTGGAAAGACTCTGAGAATTGTGCTGTAGTTACCGCATGTTATTTAAAAGTTACCACATCAGCTGAAGGGTGTGGACTAGAGAGTACCTATGAGCAATGAGTTAATAAGTTATAGGTGCGTAAGACCACGATAGGTTAAACCTGTTAAATATAACCATCAGGTTAATCAAGAACACAGCAGAGGGTGTACATAAAGACTAATCAGCTTTTATCCCCAAGTTCTCTGTCACTTTTAAATACACATCCTTTTTCTCAAGTGTTGTGAGTGACACTCCAATGATTATGTCAAGTTAATAACTACACCTCAGATTCTCCTATTCACAGACACAGTGATGCTGGCAAATGACTGGCCTACCTCCAGGTCCTCCTCCTCATCCACACTTTGAATGCTCTGGTAGGCCAAGGTGTATACCTCCAAGGCCTTGGCATGGAATGACATCTCCACTGTCACAAACTCACCAAATATTTTCTATAAAAGGGAAAAGAAAATTATAATATTTCAGTACTGAATAGCCTTTGACACTATTTAAATGAACCACAACTTCCTGGTGGCTACAAAACATTAAAAAGAGTTCTGAAATGACAAAGCAAGAATAGTTTCAAACAACTGAAGGAGGATTAAAAGGTTTGTGCAGATGTCGAAAAAGACCCTTAAAATAATCACTGTCTGGCTTCACTTCACTCTCACCCACTGCTTCAACGGACATTTCCCACAACAGAAATTGTCATTTTTAACTTGAGGTGGACAGAATGCTCAGCGAAGCAGACCTTGATGTCCCGGATCTTCTGCTTCTCAAACTCGTCTATGGTCTCCTCCAGCTGCCTAGTGGTCCGTGTGGCATCCATGGTGGCTCTCTGGAGCTCACTTTCAGCCTGATGGCAAAACAAAAGAAAATACAACATACTAAAAAACATGTCAATCTAACACAACAGGTTACAGCTAAAGTTTTTGGAGAAAAGCATCAGCGTGTCACAATGATGTATACATTTTAAAATCCAACAGCATCCCTTTGTACTTGTTGATTTAAACATTTTTTGAAAAAGAGTACTTGATGTGTGAGCTAACTCGTATTTGGCAATGCTGAAAACCCATTAAAAACTGCATCATTAATGTGAAGCACCTGAAACTGGGCCAGTATCGTCCGGTAGTAAAACTGCAGTACCACCAGTTTCAGACCTGCAGTTCCAGTCCAACCTCAATCACTTACTGGCAAAGGCCCTTCAGATATTGACATGATAATATGCTCCTTCTACAGGAAGGGAAAGTAATAGCTTCTGCAATTTTGACACCTGTGTCTCCTGCAATTTAACAGATTCACTACACACACACAAAAAAAAAAAAAAAAAAAACACAGGAGCAACAAAAAAATTAGCTGCTGTTATTACTTTCATTTCCTACAGGTGATGTAGGTTCACAGCTGTAGAACTGATTTGACAATGACTAAACACCTTCCTCTCGTTGAGAATCTGCAGTGGGTTTGTGAGTGAGTTACAAGTCAATCCCATGATGTACTTCACCAGTAAAGAGTAATGACAAAAAAATCTGTAGCTGTCATGGCATTTGACAACCAAGTATTCAGTGATGGTTACTGTTAGTAATTCTGAAATGTGTGTCCTCTTTGTGGTCATTTATCACCACTGAAGAGATACACAGATTACATGGGACACACCTGAGACTGAAGGTTTGGTCAAGGAAACAACATCAAAATATTTCCCTGTTGTCTCTGCTTATTCTATTTCTGCAAGTGGATCCTGAACTACACACTGCAGTTGGGTACAAACTGTTATTGCATCGAGTATATGGGAAGTAAACGTATAGCAATGTAAAGTAAGGTAAAGTAAACCTTTTCAAACTTGAAAAAAATGAATATTCTAAATATGATCCAAGTTTATTTTCCTATTAAAACATGAATTACTAACAATAACTAACTAAAGAGTTAAACTGTACCCAAAATGTCAACTGCACACCAAATGTATATAAGCGGTTTTTGTAAGATTGACGCCTTTTTGCCTATTCAATATTAGAGAATTAGAGAATACAAGAGAGACAAGGGGAGGATACAATGATCTGTCTGTCTGAGGGGTTTCTCTGTCTGGTCCTCTCAAGCTGAGCCATCTGTTTGGCTTCTCTGTCCCTGGCACTTTGAGTTGTCTTCAGATCCTCCTGCATGGATGCATAAGCACACAAGAACACAGTAACCATTACGAGAATTAAAAATGATAGTCAGTTATTTAGACACTAAAGACATAATCTAACAAGTATTTGGTTTGCCTCAGCCTTTCCCAATCAAGTCCTCAAGTACACCCTGTTGTTCAAGTTTTTGTGTTATCTTTACTCTGAGACACTTGGTAATGTTAAAGGAATGGGCTGAATGATATAGTGTTTAAGCTTTGACGGAAGATTAAAAATAACCAAGTCAAACAACCAAGCCATGTTACAATCACATTTTGGCACACTTGCTCTGTCTGTAATGATCAGTGACTGATCCCAATCATTCTCAAAGCAGACTGATTAATTATGCACTTAACTGAAAAACAAACTCAGATTATTACATGTAATTTTTGCACTTTAAAATCTGACAAATGTGCTATTTGAAACAATTTCAATTTAAACAAAATATGACAAGGAAAAAACAGGCACTCTTAACAGTACTTTGCAACTGTGGGCAACAGGACAACACAAGGACACATGACTAATTTGATCTTTTATGGCGACACCATCAATCCATAAATGACACGTGTAAAGTCAGAACCAAATGCAGAATAAAACATGGCATACATGAATGGCAGACACTTCGCACTGTGCTGCACTGTATGACAAAGACTCCAAATATCACAAAGAAAGTTGATATTCTTCATACCAGTACATTTCTAGCATAATGAAGCAGTGGGATATTATCACTAAATCAAGATTGCCCTCATGTGGCCATGCAGTGGTACTGACAATGACAGTAACTTCATCTGTGTCCCAAACTATGTCCTCAGCCAGATCCTTATTGTGGAGTGACATAGTTTAATTTAGATGCATGAACTGATTTTACTATAATTGCAACTGGGTCATTTGATCACTGGATTAAGCTTTTTCATTGTCATTTGGTTTATTTGGAATTAGTGTAGGTGTCGCCAATGGGTGTGGCTCACAGTAATACCTACCCTTTTACGTTTCACTACAGCTCCATAGCTTTTTAATGGCTCTATGACTTTAGCTTCAAGTCTTTCCACCTGCAAGGCAGATAAATTGATGTTAGGTTCTGTCTTAATCAACAAATTACACTATGTCTGTAAACATGAAATTATCAATGAAATCAAAGCAGCAGGAATTAAACTACTGTAGTTTTACCTCAGCTTGGCGGTAGTCTTGAATCTTAGCCAGGTGGTCAGCATACTGCTTCATACCCCTCTTCAGGTTTGGTGTTTCTGTGTCTGCATACAAGCTGATTTCACGGACCAGGAGGTCTGCTTTGTCTCGTAGCCTGGCTGATTTACGGACATAGGCAGCAAACAGTTGGCACATCTCTCCAAAATGTTTCTCCACATTGGTGACGTTTTCCTGGATCTTTCTTGTCTGGTTGTCCCTGGAGCGGGGGAAGGACAACATTAACAGCAGTAATCAAATAGTAGTTTAGCTGATTGTGTGAGGACACAGAAGTGCTTTTGTTTCACATATTTGTGTTGGGAAGATATTACAAATTTTTTATCTTGAACATTAAGACATATGAGTATGCATTTTCTGCCTTCACCAATGTGTAACAGGCTATTGATAACCAACACATCTTGGGGATGTGATGTACGGTTTTTGTTTTTATTTTATCACTGATGACACAGACACTTAGCCAGCAGAGTGTAGTAAAACCAAATTTATTTTATTAACAAATATTGTTAGTTATTGTTTGAGAAAAGCAGACTTACTGAAGAATAACTCGTTAATGGTTACATCTCTAATAAGTGTAAAGCGTAAAAACATAATGTAACCAACAGCTAGCTAACCTACTTTTTTTACTCCTCGCTGCTCTTTTCTTAAACGCTAACGTTAACTCACAAAGCACTAGCTCTCCTGCAGCTAACTTTAATGAAGGATTTAGTTTGACATGTTGAACATCTCTTACCTCGCTCTTGCATCGGGCGTACGACTCATCTTTGCAGAAGTAAATGTAATAATTGTACAGCAAGGTTTATATTGACACCCAGAATTAACGACAGCTAACTAGGCTCTCTTTCAGGCTAGCACGCCAGTGTGTCGTTTCCATGGAGTCCCCCCGGCGTTTCCGCTTGAGGAATGCATTCTGGGAAATTGAGTCATTTGTTGACTACCTTTCGCTCGTGGGACTTTTCTCCCTGTTGAAGTTTAGCCACAGTTGCAGGTTCTTTACAACGACTTGTGTAATTGCAGTGGAGTGTGGAGCTGTTGAAATGACTAAAAAAGGAGCCAACTCTGGGCTGTTTCTTTTCGAAAGTTAAATGTAAGGAAAGAGAGTTCGTTTTGGTAGATTTGCTGAACTGCTGTGTTTTGTTTACCTCAGTGATTTAGTCTATAGAGCAATAAAAGAAAGTACATTTACAAAAGTACTGTACGTACCTGAGTAACTTCACTTCACTGCACGGTACTATGCTGTACTGTTCTTGTGCCTAATTTTTGTTTTCCATTTTATGCTACTTTACACTTCTATTCGACTAGATTTCAAACGGCAATATTGTACTATTTACGCTAAATGTATTAGAGGTATCTTAATAGTTACTAGTTTCTTCTTAGATTAAGACTATACATGCAAAACTAAGATTCATTTTATAATTAAAATATAAAATGCCATGCATTGTATAGAACTGCTAAAATTTGGCTATATAACCAACTACAACATAAAATGCTGCCTACATGGTAATCCATCAAAAATAATGATTAAATAATGTAATATTTATAGCACTCAGCATTTCGAAGAGACCTCTCTGGATAATCAGTACTCTTGTTTTTCATACTTAAAGTATATTTTTCTGATAATACCGGACTGGACAGCAGTCACATACCACTGTTAACTGTAGCTCTTTAAAAATGTACCTTTCATTCATCCATTCACAAACACAGATGGCGGAGGAGCTACCATGCAAGGGGCTGGCCGAACGTTCAGAAGCGACTGGGGTTCAGTGTCCTGCACAAGGACATTAGGAGCTGGGGATCGAACCGTCACATCTGTGATTATTGGACGGCCCACTCTAACTGCTGAGCTACAAGCAGAATACTGTACATTTATGTGAGTAAAATTGGATGCAGCACTTTTACTTCTTATTAAGTGTTATTTCAATGTGGAATTGCCAGTAAAAGATGCAAATACTTCCTCCATTATTGCTATGAAGAAATATCTTTGCTCCTATAAAAGCACTTATGCAATCT